>NC_089822.1:179527251-179846418 GCF_035046505.1 Tiliqua scincoides
AAGGCCTTATAACATCACTTCCAGTTTTCTTCTGAAAAAAAGAGCTCAGCTCCAGTTGTGTTTGCAGGGGGTTGGGAGTCGCCCTGGAACGCCATCCCTCATCGGCCCTCAGCAGGTGTCATGAATCCAATGTGGCTCCTGCGAAGAAGTGAGTTTGACACCCCTGATTTAAACTGTCCTCTCTCTCTTTCTGAGCACATATACTTGAATTATTGCAAGTATGATGTGACCTACCTATAAAAGAGGTTCCTTTTCAGCACCGATTCCATTAAATTTGGGCTGTAACAACATGGTGATTAGACATAAAACAGAAAGATGCCAGCATCCTGATTACCAAAATCATCAGTACATTTTGTGTCATAACTCAGACCCCTTTCAGAGTGTTTGAATGGATAGAAGAAAGATGAGCAGGACTGCATGTGCCCAAGTTCCATGCATTCATTATTAGGCCTGTATGCGCAACAATGGTTTATGTAGTTGGGAACTCACCTTTTCAGGGTTCATGACTATGTGGAGAAAGCCCTCCATGCATACAGTTGCACATTTAGGGGCCCTTTCAGATCTTATAATCAACACACAAAAGTTGGGTGTGCATGAACACTTTTCCCCTTCCAAGCATTCCTATGACGTCCAAATCGAGATTAAGCATGCTCTACAGAACATGAGCTGCAATACAGTGTCAGAACAGTCTAGTTTTTCAACATGGTCCTAACTGCATGATGTAAACCAACTATGGGAAAAGAGGAGATATAATTCAGGTCTGGTCTAAGACTGGAAATGGTTCCCTTGACTGTAGTGACTTGGAATGAAGACACTGGTTTCCATAGCAATCCAAGCTAATGTAATGTGTAGTCAATGAGAAAAAACTACCATCTTTGGCAAATCTTAGGAGCTTGAATGGGGGCAATGAGACATGATTCTCTTTTGTCTGCATGGAAAGGATTCCTGGCTATAACGTCTGGGTATGGTGTTTTTATCTGCCTGCCCTTTTTTATTTCCTTTATGTGAAGATTTATATTGCTTTGAGACCTGCTAAGGTTCATGTTGTTCTTTAAAAAGCACCTTGAGGTTTATTAGGTAGTTCAGCTGCCTGATTGTGTGATATTTGAATATTAATGAAGCTCTGTATTTGCTGGACTAGTGAGAGAGCTGCAACACACAGCACCTTCCAGGTAGCTGGAATAGGCAGCTTTTTATTGCAGCACTAGGTTTAAATTAGGGAGGGCATCAGGATGAGGTCTCTTGTTATCTGGTGTGCTTCCTGGGGCATTTGGTGGGCCGCTGTGAGATACAGGAAGCTGGACTAGATGGGCCTATGGCCTGATCCAGTGGGGCTGTTCTTATGTTCTTAAATGACTGCTGACATTTTATCCCAGATCAACTTGTGTGGTGCATTTTCATGTAAAATGCTCTATTGTAGAGTATTTCGGTGAGTGTGTCAAAATGGAGAAAGGCAGAAAACAGTCTTGTATGCAAGGCTGGAGAGGCTCAGAACAGGAGAAAGTTCTGAATTCTGGGTTAGAAACTGGCTGACAAATGGGTAGATAAACTCATCTATTGAGAACTATTGAGCACTTAAGAAAATTAGACAGACTGTAAGGAACTGGATGGAACTATGGCAGTTGGTTAAAGAGACTTTTTAATATTTAGCCCCTGGCTAGAGCTTGATTCTTATTGCCAAGGACTAAGAACTGATGTAAATGTTCAGCAGCCCACTCCCCCTTTAATATTAATTGGGGAGGCAATAAACATTTGCTCTTTTCTCATTCTCATAGCGGAATTGAGAAAGTCCAGGTGGTGACATTATGATAGGATTGACAGGAAGATGGAATGTGGTACAGAGGAGCAGGGACTCAAGGTGATATGCTGGGAGAAGCAATAGGAGAAATAGAAAAGTGAAAAAGGAGAAATAGTGGCTGTTTTGTGGGATGGAAAAATGATAGGTCAGCATTTATAGCTTGCATGGGATACTGGGGAGGAGGGAGAGAGAAGCAGTAGCACTGGGGAGTATTCAGGACAGCGGAATCCTTGCAAAGGTTGTGGCTGTTGGCCATATGACACTTTGGCCATGGAATTTACTGAGTGTGCTCCAAGTCAGCAATGCACCTAATGTTTTCTGTGTTTGGATTGCTCTGCCTTAGGACCTCTTGTTTTTGCTGCTACTTTGGCTGTCCCATAAAGTCATATGTTCATCTCGGACAATTCCCAGAATAATTTCTTTTCAGAAAATCCTGGGATCACATTTCAGATGTGACCTTCTCAGCTTTCCAGGTGCAGTGATGGGGTAGCCTAAATACAGAACCAAAGAACTACCTGATAATATTTAGCTGCAGGCTTTGTTTTGTAATTGACAATATTCACACAAGAGCTGAACTGTGTGTTTTTGCTTTTCTGTCCACATCAGCCATTTTCAACTACTGCCACAGCACATTGGTGTGCCGTGAGCGGTCCTCAGGTGTGCCACAGGAATTTGGGAGAAGATCATTTATTAGTAGGGCCAATGGGGATGTGAGCCCTCCACTGGCAGCATGGTGTGCCTTGTCAATTGTCAAAAACCTGATGGTGTGCTTTGACAATTTTAGTGCCTTGGCAGTGTGCTGCGAGATGAAAAAGGTTGAAAATTGCTGGTCTACATACTAGGTGTCTGCACTGATCAACGTTACTAACCCCTATATGCTTGAGCTTCAAGGGTTTCAGAACATCATAATGTTAATCGCTCTGACATCTCTCCAGGAATCTTATCTTTCCAACTCAGCTTTCTAGCTCCATGATAGTTACTTGATACTTCACTGTTAATCTGCATTCTAAGGCTTTGGGCAGTTTCTGAAAAAGCATGTAGGGCAGTCCTGCTGGGACTGTACTACATTGGAAAGTCGGTGGAGTAATTGCATAATTGAATGCTTCCTCATCATAAAAACCCCATTTATGTGGAAAGCTAGCACATCTGATAGAAGGGCACTAGCCTAAATCTTCTGATAGTCTAATAGTTTTTCATGTTTACTGGCAAATAACATTCTGGAAAGTAAATCTAAAAGATGCATGCTTTTACTCCAATGAATACTTGTTTGTTCATTTTTTTCATTGGCTGATTGAACACTCTAAATGTAAATGACCTGAGTCAAAACTGTTAAGTCTAGACGATTATCTGACTGCCTAGCCCTTATCCAACACTCACTTCAGATATACACTCTTCTTTAAAAAGGTTTGCATAAACCTATTTTTGTGCTCTTGCAAATGCATGTGTGAACAACTCTGACCCTGATTTAGGGTGAAGGCAGAGTTGCCTGTAAGCACACAAACATACTGTGAACCATTAGACTTTGGAATTTGCTTGCCTGAAAAAATTTACAATGATTACATCATCAGTTGAAGCCCTTTCTTCAGAGATGGTCATGCAGGCCAAAGGTATGCCCTTCAAGGACGTTGTTGTTGCTGCTGCTGCTGTTACAGTAAGATCAATAAATGGTTCCCTGCTCCTAAAGGGGCTCACAATCTAAATAAATAAATAAATCCACCCATACACAGAAGAGACACCAGCAACAGTCACTGGAATAGATGCTATGTGAAAAGGGATAGTTGCTCTCCTGTTGATAAATATAAGAGGGCACCACTTTAAAGTTGCCTCTTTGCCCAGTTAGCAGGGATAGCATATGATCTAAGTGCAATCTCAAAGTCATAGAGCAAGTACAAAGACCTGACACAATTCCTCAGATATGTACACTGTTTTGATTTGTTCAGTACCCAGCCATTCTGTAATAGCTCTAACCAGGTGTAAACCAAAAGACAGGCTTCACTGCCACTTTGGAAGGTTCTAGGTGGAGAGAATAGTCTTTCCCTGATGTTCTTGCATATGTGAGAAGGCTGCTTTAAGAAGGACAAGTTGGCATTGTGAAACCTAGTTTTGGAGTGTGGCTAGCAGTGGCCTAAGGCTGTATGGTCCACCTGTGATCTGGCTGGCTCACACAGCACAAAAAATGAAATGCTTAATTACTAAATAACTCTCATAGCACTACTTTAGTGACATGTTTCTTTTTTGGCTGTTTGTACATAGCCAGACACAATTATCTGCCCATTGCCCACCATTTGCCACACACTGAGCCTACAATCCCATCTACACTTACTTGGGAGTAAGCTCCATTGACTAGAATGGATTTACTTCTGAGTAGACATGAATAGGATTGGGCTGCCAGGTAGTTTTCCCTAGTATGACCATAGCATTAACCCAGAAGTGTGTCAATTTCACTTTGGATTGTGTCATCTGGACGGATCCTGCTCAGTCACCACAGCAGGGAGCACAATCTGCATGCTTCTTAATGGAGGTCAGGCATGCTGATTAACCTACCTGACACTCCCAGAACACTGAGGATGCTATTATCCAAATGATGTTTGCATGTATCAAATGCTAGCCAGCTCATAGGTGGTTTCATCACATGGTCACGCAACCTGAGCTATAATATCCACCATGTAGGACAGTTGTCAGTAATTGAATCTGCCCCCATAGCCTAGCAGCCACGATTTACTTAGTGTGAACATATGCAATGGGCATAACTCACTGAATCACAAGGAAAACTAGAACTAGGTACTGTGCCAACATCTGAAAACAGGTTACCATTTTCCTGGATCTGTAATGGAATAAGAGAAAATCAAGGCACATTTGGTTGCTTTTGAATGCACAATACTTTGTCTCTTCTGTCCCAGAATGCCTCTGACTCTTACATGTTTGGAAGCACACAGAATCTTCCTATCAAGTGCCAAGAGCAGGGAAATACAGTCAGTGTTAGAATATATAATGTAAAATTTTCCCCACCATTTTTTTAAAAATATGAAACCAGTTGGAATCAAAGGAGTTGAGGCACAGCAATTTTTGTTGACTTTCCCAGTTGTTTTTTTATTGAGCAAAATGCCAAGAAGATGCACAAAGAGGAATGTACATTATCAAGGTCTTATACAGGGAAAAGGGAAGTAAATACCCCAGGACATTGAATCTGGAATCTATTTAATTTCCATGCTTAGTTAAGTATTGCAGACTGCAATGAAAACTACAGTCCATTAGGTTGTCACATAACTGTGAGATGCTGCATGTGTCAATAGACTAATATTATAACCCTCTTTTGCAGGTCACCATTCTTATAAGTTTGGCTCTTGCATTCCTCGCCTGCATAGTATTCCTTGTGGTATACAAAGCGTTCACCTACGACCACAGTTGCCCAGATGGATTTGTTTATAAGGTATGAGGTCTGAGATGAATGGACTGTCTCTGCTAATGATAGAATCTAATTGGCAGCACGGCTGCAGCCAAGTCCTGCAGTTTCCTGTCGGAATCAAAGTCATCATTTGTCACGTACGTGCTGAAAAGTGGTTAGTGCTTTCGGAAATGGGGGCTTGCAGCACTCTCTGACAGCCACAATAATTTTGAATTGGACAGGTTTAGATCTGTATGAAGACCACAACCAACCTTCACTTATTTCTCAGTGAAACTGATCTTTGAGTTGACTTGTGATAAGTATGAGCTTCTAGATGTTTTCCAGTGAGTTTCCTTAGATGTGTGTTCACAGGGAGATGGAAGCTAGGAAGCTGCCTGAACCTGAGCCAGACCAGTGGTCCATCTACTCAGTTTTGTCAAAATGGTTCTCCAGAATTTTGGACAGGGCCTTTCCCATCCCTCTTTGGAGATGCCAGGGATTGATCCTGAGACAGTCTGTGTGCGAAGCAGGTGTGTCCCTCCCCAGAATTACAGCTCCTTCCAGATGTGCTGACTTTTCTAATAGCCCATTCCTATCCTCCACCACATGATAGCATGCAGCCACACCAACAATGGGGGAGAGAGAGAGAGAGAGAGAAAGATTGTGTTTTAAACATGCTGAAACTGTTAAAGCTGCTCACCTGTCTTGCTTTTTTTTTTTTTTTCTTATCTCCAGCACAAGCGGTGCATCCCAGCCTCTCTGGATGCCTACTATTCAGCTCAAGATTCCAACTCCAGGGGCAGATTTTACACTGTCATCAGCCACTACAGCATGGCCAAGCAAACCAGTTCACGGTCCGTATCTCCCTGGCTTTCTTCGGGATCGGTAAACCATGAAGCCAAGGCCACCAAAACAGAAGGCCATTAAAGCCACTTGATGGTTTGGGGGATAGAGGGTTATAGGGAAAAACAACATCACGTCTCTAAAGCACTGCTCTAGTTCAGAGAGGGCACCATGCTATCTGTGCAACAAGAATCAACTAACTCCAAGTGCAGGTGTCATCTTAATGGATATTTCTTTCTCTCTCTTTCTTCTCTCTCTTTCTGTCCTTTCTCCTTCCTTCTTCCCTCCCTTTGGTGCATTGTTCTCGTTGATTTGTAACTAAGTCAAGATCTTGTACAAAGGCATGTTAGGTGTTGAATATATCTTACAATGTACAAATATTTTTAAAATCATTGCTTAATATTTGTTAGAAAAATAAAAATTAAAAAACAAAAAAAGCAAATCCAGAGTACATTCACAAGAAGGTAGAAGAAAAGGCAAACAGAATTTCTCAGACCTTACATGGCTGAGAAGATGGAGCCCCAAAACGGGGAAAAATCACCTCTCATTACTAGAATTTGTTTCTCAGAGTGTGATGTGAAAGGGAACCTGCAGCAACTAAGGATGGCAGAGGGGCCTTTTATGATGTCACAATAAACTGGATAAACCTCCAGCACTAACTCATTCTTAGAGGTGTGTGTAAGTGCACATCCTCATCCCACCTCAAAGTTCACTAGTGCACTGATGCCTATGGAGCTGTCCCTGACATTGGTGTGAATGGGAATGCTCTTGTACAGAGGGAATGCTCATGTGCACTGAAGCCTCAGCACATGCAATGAGCCATGGGATCAAAGTTACTTCTATGGTTGCTACCTCTCACAGAGGGAAATACTGACTGTTGCTCACTGAAATAATTGTACTAACATATGCAAATTCAAAAGCATCTGTTGGCTACCAATTGAATTTGAAATAGTCTCCAATATTTCAATACCAATTGAATTTGAAATAAAAAAACCAAAAAGGACTGCCAAAGTCCACTAGGGGCAACCCAAATTATGGCTTGCCACATGGCAACCCTTTCTGAATCCCACAGTATGAATGGAAGTGTCTACAGTCTGGATGCCCACAAGAGGAGATGCAGTAGATGCAAGAGTGGGTTTCCCAGATTAGCTGGAGTAGAAGCTGAAACCAGAGTCGCGTTTGTGCTAGCCAGTATTTTGAGGAAGATTAGCCAGTAAAATTAGCATCTTCCATAGATAGTAATTTAACAAGAAAGGTTCTATGAACACAGTCCAGAGGTATGCTCCTGCCAGGTTTTGCATATACAACTGGGTTTTTTCATCGATTTCCCCTTTGGCGTCTCTCATCCCACTTAACCCCCCAGTCCTCTTTCTTTTTAATGCAAAGTGATTTTTAGTCTGTGGCTTAGTGTGGAACTGCTGTGGAAGGAACTAGCAGAAAACACCATATGTATTTGTGCACACTGTCATGTATACATGTGATATTCACCCTGTTGGATCATGGCTAGATTCTTTAGGATGAATTTGTCACCCACTCGAGGTTCATTTTCCTATAAACTATGAGGCTCATATCTGAATACACCACTCTCTGTGGATGAGAAAGGGAGACAGAGTCACTTTACGCATGCCATTTTTTTCCCCATACATAAATTATCTCAGTGTAAGGAAAAATAAAGTGTACACCATCACTTGTGAAGTGTAGTGCAAGTGTTTATTTTTCCATGAATACTTGGATACTGTATCCAAAGTGACGTCAGCCTTTAACTTATAAGGCTTCAGAAAAGGGGATTCACTGCTCAAATGCAAGGCTCAGTGGATATGTAATTGGTGAGGCAAGACTAGATTCTGGGCCCACTTCAATGACTAGCTGACTGCTCAAAGCCATTTCGCAGTGAAACTAAATGCTTGTGTGAATTAACTCTTAGCCCCAAGTGACACATTATACTTGCCCAGTTTACACTTTGTAGCATGGTGGCTCTTCCCTTGTAAATGAGCTCTTCCCACACTGTATTAGCAAAGTGTGACGCTTCCACATCCCATAGGTTGCCAAGATCACATGGACACAACCAGAGCGGTATCATTAGCCACAAGGGTAGTATGGCCATGGCGTGGGAATTATATGAATATTCAGTAAATGTTTTAGAATGCTGGAATCAGGAGATAACATTTTCAATCTGATTTGCAAGTGAAACTTGCGTGGCCATTTGGAATTTTTAAATATCACTGAGAGTTCTGCAAAAGGAGTCATGATAAATGGTTGTATAATGTCACCAAAACTGTAGTGCCAAATCTCATTGTCTTGACTTTTTATCCCTGTCTCTGACCCTTTCCGCATCATACTTCACCTGTAAATTCATTTCTCACCTGAAATGTACAAAAACTGGGGAACAACCCCAACGATGCCCAGCTCAACCACTGGACAATTTATAATTCTGTGGTGTATTTTATGTCAGTAGGTAGCAGAGACTGAAGTATTTTTTGGTGTCGTTCTTGACCTTTTCTGATCGGACAAATAAAGCTAGATGTGTCTGAGCGTCTCAGTGATTGTGGTGCAATTCTTTCATTTTCTCCAAAGATGCTGGGGGAAAGGAATGATCAGGTGTGGTTGCGGCCAGAACTACAGTGCTGATGTCTCTAATATGCCTCCTTTGCATCATCTCAGAATACACTCATGCACTTCTGTGAAATATATGGGGAATTTGCCATTTCAGAGAAATTAGTGGCGCACTGTTGTGAAGGCAAACCATTTAAAAGAAAACAAATATGTTTTGAGAACACTGTTCTTTTTTCTCATGAAACTTCTTTTAAAAAAGTATGTTCAAGCTTCCATTCCTATGAATCAATGATTTTCAACTTTTTTTCATCTTACGGCACACTGAGAAGGTGTCAAGGTACACCATTAGTTTTTTGACATTTGGCAAGGCACACTGCACTGTCAGCTGGGGGCTCACATTCCCCATTGGCCTTACTGTGACCCTCTTCTAAACTCCTGTGGCACACCTGCAGGCTATTTGTGGCACACTAATATGCCTTGGCACAGTGGTTAAAAATCACTGCTTTGGATGAACTTGTGAAATGGCTTTATGCCGAGTCAGACAAATGTAAGGCTTTGGTCTCTCTAGCCCAGTGGTTCCCAAACTGGGAGCCATGGCTCCCTAGGGAGCTGCAAAAACCAGCCAGGGGAGCCACAGAATCCTTGTAAAATCCTGCAGTGTAAAATCCTATACAGTGTATAGGATTGTAACCCTAATGGGGAACTGCTGTGAATGACCCAGTAGGTTAAGGGAGGTTTTGGAACCACTGTTTGGAAGCTTTTGGAATCACTGTTGTAGCCCAATATTGCCCACTCTGAAAGGCAGCATCTGAATCTCTGGCAGAGATTTTTCCCATTCCTTCTATTTGAAACCCTTGATTTGGAGATACCAGGAATGGACTCTTTGGCTGAATTAATGCAAAGCATGTGCTCTACCAATATGCTAGGGCAGTGCTTCCCAAACACTGTTGGGAGTACTGTAAGTTGTTGCAGGAGAGGAGGGAAGGCAGCAATGTGATCCCAGGATCGGCTGCTATCAGGGACAGGAGGGGACAGGGACAGGAGTTTTCTACTTACTTGCAGCCAGCGCTGCTGTTCTGGGGGGTGCAGGGAGCCCTTTGTAGGGCTCCCCATTCCTGCAACACTAAAAAAAAAAGGAAGAAAGAAATGGTTTCTAGTTTTCGTGACAAAACCTGGGTGGGATGGGAGTTGGACCGGAAGGCCCAACATGGAATCTCTCTAGTATGCACCAGCAAAATAACCTTCCAGCCTGACATGGAGTTCAGGATCTGCTGGAACATATCTCCACCAGTCCCACCCCTCCTCCAGTTCCTCCCCTTGTCACACCGTCCACCCACCCCCGAGGCCGCCGCCAGGAGCTCTTACCTAGCTCTGGGAGGTGTATGGCTGGTGCTGGGCTCAGTGCCAACTGGCGCTGGGCCAGCGTCAGCACTGGGTGTTGCAGGAGTGCCTTATGGCACATTTGCGACACCTAGTGCCAGTGGTATGCTCATACCACCAGCACTGAAGAGCTCAGGACTGGGCTCTGAAACAATAGGTAAGATAGCATTTGCAGAGGCGGATTTGCATTTTAGTAAGTTGAAGACTTAAACCACAATTCCAAATTGGGTCATCAAGCAAACTATATAAAACAGGAAACCCTGTCATGATATTTACTGAAGTCTGACTCCCACAATTTATTTTGATGCATGTGACTCTGTTGCTGAATTGCCTATAAAGAAACATCCTATGGCTCCCATTTTTGAAATTTCACATGTGAGCTGAAAATGCAAGCATGCAATGATGGCAGAGTTCAATACAGCTCTTTCCCAAACCATCACAGCTGTGGAAACTATATTACATTTGTATCTCATGGTTCTCCCAAGGCCACAGGGTAGCATATATTCGATTTCCCTCAATGTTATTTTCACAACAATTTTGTGAAGTAGGTTAGGGGCACAGTCACAACCAGGTCTACTCAGAAGTAAGTCCTATTTTGTTCAATGGGGCTTACTCTCAAGAAAGTGTGGTTAGGATTGCAGCCTAGGTCTCAAAGTGACTCTGAGTTTCATGAGTGAGTGAGGATTTGAACTTGAATCTTGCTTGTCCGAATCCAGAATGGTTTCTGCTTCAGTGTACTGGTTCCACTGTGACATTCTAAATTGTAGCAAATTATATGTAATGGAGTGTGGACATTTCTGGCTCACGTGCTGCTTCCTTCCTCCAGATGACCATGAGCAAGCATGAGCCCAATGCAGCTCATGGATGGGGAGTCTGCTGTCACTGCTTCACGGGCTCCTGGTAAAGTTGCCACAACAAGCTGTGACCTTTACAATTTCACATAGTGAATATTCTTTGTGAAGGCAGGCATCCTCTGTGTGAGGAAAGCTCTGATTTACCATGTCAGGCAGCCTGCTAGTCTTCCAGGCTCTGGTATGATAAATAAGAAATAGTCACTTTTTGAAAGTGACAAGTTGTAATGAGTGTGCCACATCCAAAGTCAATGCAGGAGTGGACCTGAGAAAGACATTTCAAAGTCATAAAAATAAATTTTATCATCACCATTTTACTACAGTATGTTCTTACCAGTGTCTTCATTTTCCAGTATGATTAACAGCAAGATAGGGCTGAGCCAAGAGTCTGTAAAATGAAAAGCTGATGGACAGCCAAATGATAATTAAGTTGGCATTTTAAAGAAGGCTGTGTTCTTGTAAAAAATAAGTGAGTTATGTAATTCAAAGTTAACATTTAAAATTATATATAGATTTATATCTAAATATTTATATCTATAAATATAAATTTCTCTATTGAGAAAATCAGTTTCTGTGCCCAATGGTAAAAGTTGCCTCTGTCTGAGACAAATCTACCCACTCATGGCATACAGAGCAAGTCTTGCAATGTCTGCGGTCCAATTTTGTTCAATGGAGCTTACTTACAGCTAAGTGTGCATAGGATTGCAATGTGCATTACAGCCAAATGTGCATAGGATAGACACTGAAATGGGGGAAGTAAAACAAAAACTAGTTCACATGGAAGCTCTTGTGATGATGCAGAGTTAGAGGGAGACACAGCACACAGGTTTTGTAAATAAAGAGAAGGATGTAAAACAGGAGTAAAATAACATAAGTACAGGGGTGTAACATCCAAGTTATACTGCAGTGTACCTGAGCCTCTGGAAGTGACACATAGTGAATTACCTATCTGAAAACTCAGAACCCTGTTATGAACTGTTGAATGTGGTTGTCATGGTTGCTAATGTGGGAAGCAGCTCTTTTAAAATTGAATGAAAGCCTTTGCATTCTGGATGCTTTATTTGATTTACCTAACAAAGGAAAATTCACATTTTCCTTGCCTGGATCAATTTTTGCAAAGGCAACTTAGGGTGAAACTACCTAACTAACTAACTACCCTTGGGGTTCTTGACCCCAAGTTTACCCTTGCAAGGGAGCATTAGCTGGCAGCAGGAAGAAAATTGCTTAACCCTTCCCTACTTGTTGATTGCCCCCTGCAAATGCCCACCTCCCCAAGTGTTCAATTTGCTTGCTCCCCACCTCAACTGGTCTCTGAGATAAAACAAGAATTGAATGAAGCCCCAGCATCTCTTCTAGGAAGGAAGCCCTGATTGGGAGTATAGAGCTGCCCTTTTCTGAAGGATCAAAATGTTTCCTCTGTTTGTAAAATCCCTGTGAAGATGAACAACTAGAAACGCCTGCAGCTCTTGTGAAAGGTCTAACATCCCAATCCTTTGTACGGTTATTCAAAATTAATTGCAGAGGGGTTTACTCCCAAGGAAGTGTTCACAGGCCGGCAGCCTAATCCTGGTACTTCAAACATCAATATATTTTCCAGAAGGTGTCCAATGATTTTACTTGCGTTTGCATCCAAAATATGAATACATGAGACGCAGCCCCAAACACTTTACTCCCAACAGCTGATTGAGCAGTGTTGGACCCAGATGTCACAAATCTGCATGAAATTACACCTGTTGATTTGGATGCAGAACTGATGTTGCCTAACTGCTCCTCCCCCTGATTTCAGTAGATCCTCCTGCTGCAGCTCCTTGCACCATATCCCATACCCTTCTGGAGTGTCTCCAGAATCAGTTTTGGAGATTGCACAGTGGCGTCACTAGAATTCGCATCACCCAGTGTGGGGGGCCTGTGCATCACCCCATGCAGTGGGCGGGGTGATGTACTATCGCCCCATCCCCACTGGTTTTTTGGCTGTACCTTTTGTTAGAATACAGGTATTTCAATGTGGTTTGTTTCATTGCATTCTGCATGAACTTGTGCATTGATTGATATTATTGCATGATGATATTATTGTGCATGATGGTATTATTCCTCCAAATTCTGCTTTTAGTGATTTTGAAAACTTGTAGAGTCTCACACGCACACGCCCGTGAGTCAACTTACTAACTTACTATCACCTTATTGCAGCAGTTCTCAAACTTTTAGCACTGGGACCAACTTTTTAGGCTGACAATCTGTCCAGGACCCATTGGAAGTGATGTCATGGCCAGAAGTGACATCATCAAGCAAATTAAAATAAATAATTATAAATAATTAAATTAAAATAAAAGAAATAATTAAATAAGGGGGAGCCAGTCCTGTTCCACCAAGTGAATCTACTCTGAAGTAAGTCATATTGTGGTCAATGGGGCTTACTCTCAGGAAAGTGTGGGTAGGATTGCAGCCTGTGAGCCCAATCCTATGCTTGTGTACTCTGAAGTAAGTCCCATAGTGGTCAATGGAGCTTAGGAAAGTGGGGGTAGAATTGCAGCCTGTGAGCTCAAGCCTATGCATGTCTACTCAGAAGTAAGTCCCACAGTGGTCAATGGAGCTTACTCTGTAGTCTGCCTGCAATAACAACCCCCCAAAAAGAGTCAGTGAGATTTCCAGCCCTCCCCAGTGCCCACTTTAAAGTTCTTCTATTTCAGGCACCCACCTGGCTTTACAAGTGCAAAATAGAAAACATTCCCCTTACCATTCAAGCCTCTTTATTTGTCCTTTTTAGTGTGTGTGTGTGTGTGGGGGGGGGGAGGCTGCCTTCTGGAGTATTTGTTGTTCCATTGGATCAGGACCCTTCTGGTGTCCTCACATTCCCCTTTACCTGGCCTGACCATCAGCCAAGGCACATCTGCCTACTCGTGAGTAGACGTGACCATGAGGCTACTTTGCTTTCCATAGGGCTCAATAGACTTGCAGCTGGGAGGGAGGAACCTCCTTCTCGGGTGTTTTTTGGGGCTGCATTCATTGGATCAGGACCATTCTGACGTTATTTGGAGTCCTCTCTGCCTGCCCTTTCCGACGAACTAAGGCAAGTTTGCCTACTCACGAATAAACACGGCCATGTGGCTTTGTTTCCGGCTAAGACTCACAGCTGGGAGGGAAGGAACTTCTCAGGTGTTTTGGGGGTCTGCATTCATTGGATCAGGACCATTCTGGTGTCCTTGGATTCCTCTCAGCCTGCCCTTTCCAACTGACTATGGCAAGTATGTCTACTCGCGAGTAAACACGCGGTACGGCTCACTTTCACTTTCCATAGGGCTCCATGCATTTTTTCTTTCTGTTTTTTTGGCCATAACTTTTGAAGGAAAGGAGCTATTTCAATTCCGTTTTTTGCATTGCATTCCACTGGGAATTCCACATCCAACGGTGTATGGCATGATGCGGTAGTTCCTAATGCCACAATTTTAGTGTGTCACCCCCAGGGCGCGTCACCCCCCGGCGCGTCACCCTGTGTGGCCTGCACCCTCCGCACCCCCTAGCGATGCCACTGAGGCTGCATGAGAGGAGTCAGGTGAATTCCATGCAAGAGTTCTGTTTGTGCATCATTGGATTATTGGATCCTTTCTGGTTTCAGAACAATAGAACCAAACACTATTTCTTATTACATTTATATCCCACCCTTCTTCCATCACGAAATTGAAGGTGCATACATGTCAGACAGAGAAACACTCTCCCCACTGAGGGGAAAGACTCCAAGTTCAACTTAAAATAGATCTGTAGACAAAGTTAGTTCGAGTGGCAAAAAATGGGGCCTGTAAATCAGCACATACTCTTTGGTCCTTGAGGTGACCCTTTGGGGTAAACTAAAAATTCCTGGTGTCACATTCTCCATTCTTCCTTTATGTGCTTTGCTGGAGTGGGTATAAATGGTGATTTCCCAAGAGAAACAGGGAGCATGCATTCTTTCCTAGTTATGATGGCATTGCCACATGGTCACTTTTGAACCAATACACACAGCTGAATTGTCTTTTGTGCCCCTGGAATGTTTTTTAAAATGTCTTGGTCCCCTTCAGAGTTAGGCACATGTCCAAATAAATTAACACATGCAGTTGTTTTTAGTCACGCACCTTCCCCGAATGAAGCTTGTTGTAGCAAAGATTCCCTAGTCCGGAGCAACTGGTTTGTAACCCTGGATTAGTTATATTAGGACAAGTTGCTCAGAAGAAACAGAGAAAGCTGCCTAAGCTACTGTCATGATGCAGTTCAAGACTGGCTAAGCTGACAGCAGAGCTACAGAGTCTGAGAAGGGGTTTTTCCTCAGTCTTACCTGGGGATTGATCCTAAGGCCTTGTCTGACATCCCAGGCCCTGAATTGTTGAAAGCCAGGATGTGGCAGGAGGGGCCTTAATGTCCAGACCTGGGATGAAATGTAAATAAAGAAACAGCAGCACTGTACATGTATGTGATTAGCAATTAGAAGCACCTGTGTTAGGTGGGAGCCATATGACCTGGGGAGATGTGTGCAGAGGCACATAGACTATGGTGGAGTGGTGCAATGCACCACTGGACAGCCAATCAGAATGAGTCACGACTGTCTTGTGATGATGAGATCACCCTGTTCTGATTGGCTGGCCCTGGTATATATGTAAGATGTATACAAGAACAGGGGGCAAGAAAAGACACTAAGTGTGGGTTGCTGCGGTGGAGTTTCTGTGAGCCATGCTGCTGGTTTGTTCTGTGACTTGGACTGCTTACCGTGACTGTACCTCTCTGTATCCCTGACTCCTGGACCGTTTGACTGACTACTCTTCTGCCTGCTCCTTGACCGATACCTGCTTCTGCAACAAACAAGCCTGTGTCTGCTTCTTTGGCTCTGCTTGGGATCGCCTGCTTCTTTTGCTATCTCCCTATGTTCCCGTGCCACTCTGCTATCGGGAAGGCAAGGGCTATCCTCCCCTGCTGCCCTGACTGGCCCTCTGCAGGCAAACTAGGTGCTGTTCTGCTGAGCAACAGCTCCTCCGGAGGAAACCTAAGCAAAACTTGCAGAAAGCAGCTAGTCCATGCGGGAAACACTGACATGGGCTCTCAAATTAGAACTCACAACAACTGAAAACCACCATGGGTGATGAAGGCAAACGATATTAAGAAATGAGCTGCCTCGACTTTCTCACTTCCTATTTTCAGTACTTCGCTTTGTAGGAGTACATGGAATGTAATTAACTGAAACAATTTGCCTTTGTTTATGAAAATAAATAAATAACAAGGGAGCAGCTGAGATGCAGTAGCCCACTAATTGGTTTTGAGTTGCAGGGAATTGGTTGGGTGTGCTTGACAGTGCCATTCAACTTGCGCTAACATACGGCACGCACTTCAATTCACACAGGTACTTTCGTGATGGCTCCTGTCCTCTACCCTCAAACGTCAAGCACAGTAATATGTTCATTAACGCCGAAACTCATTTCTCCAGTTTTGCAAATAAAACCAGACAGGAATCTAAACAGACTTGTTGCTGTGTTTTATATTATAGAGATATAAAAAATGGGGGGAGGAAGTCAGACAAAACAGTTCTTGGTATTATATGGAATCACAGTTGTGGGGAGTTGTGATTGGTGACATGGACCAGGGCTTACAAGAGCTCAGCCCCAGAACCATGGTGGCCGATGACCCAGTGCTCCCTGAATCCCTTTCAAAATGCTGCCTGAACAAGTGCTTCTGCTCGCATGCAGGCCTCCCTATGGATAAGGGCGATGAGTGAGTGGGCAGATGGGCACACAAGCCACAGCAGCTTCCCTTCTCCAGCAGTGCTGGAGGGAGAAAGGGGGAAAGGGGAGAAAAGAGCTCAGCATGAAGCCTCCCTGTCCCATGCCGCTTCTGCTTGCAGTGAACAGAAGTTGTGCCTGCTGGGAACCCAGCATGCATCACTTCTGCTCATCAGCAACAGAAGCAGCATGGAGCGGGGAGGTGACATTTTGCCCTTCTGGTAAGTCAACAGAGGGGAGGGGTAGGCACTGAATGGCTTTTCCCTGCCCACTTGGTGCTTTGTAAGCACCAGGGAAGAAGCAATTTGCAGCTGTGTCAGTTTTTTTTCCTTCCTTTTCTCCCTTCTGTCTCCAGAGTGCAGCCCCAGGAGGCAGCTGATGCCATGATCCTCTTCCAACGTGCTCTCAGCAAGCCATAAGAACATAAGATGAGCCCTGCTGGATCAGGCCAAAGGCCCATCAAGTCCAGCTTCCTGTATCTGACAGCAGCCCACCAGATGCCTCAGGGAGCACACAAGACAATAAGATACCTGTGTTCTGGTACCACTTCCTTGCATCTGGCATTCTGAGGTAGCTTCTAAAATCTAAAATCACTTCTAAAATCAGGAGGTTGCACATGCCCATCATGATTTGTAACCTCTGATGAACTTTTCTGCCACAAATCTGTCCAATTCCCTTTTAAAAGCACCTAGGCCAGATGCCATCACCGCAAGAAGTCTGTGGCAATGAGTTCCCCAGACTAATCACACGTTGGGTAAATGAATATTTTCTTCTGTCTGTTCTAACTCTCCCACCACTGAATTTTAGTGGATGTTCCCTGGTTCTGGTGTTGTGCAAGAGGGAAAAGAACATTCCTCTATCCACTCTATCCATCTCCTTCATAATTTTGTACATCTCAGGGCACAATCCTAACCAGGTCTACTCAGAAATAAGTCCTAATTTGTTCAATGGGGCTTACCCTCAGGAAAGTGTGGTTAGGATTGCAGCCTCAGTCACGTCCCCTCTCAGTAGGGTTACCAGATACAAAGAGGGACAGAGTGCTTATACCTCTAACCGTTGTATAGACGTGGGAATTTTGGTAGGTGCAGCTCAACATGGAAGGATTTAATAAGGGTGAAAGGTATTGGCATTCTGTCCTTCTTTGAATCTGGTAACCCTACTGAGAGGGGACTTGACTGAGGCTGCATTCCTAAGGTATTGACACTCTGTTAACTCTACCTCTCAGGTACCTTTTTTCTAAGGAGCCCCAAATGCTGTAGCCTTTCCTCTTAAGAGAGGTGCCCCAGCCCAATAATCATTCTGGTCACTCTTTTCCGCACCTTCTCCAGATCCAATCCGTCAGCAGTTCCCAAGCTCTCTGGGAGTTTGGGAACCACTGCCAGTCTTTGAGGGGGAGGGGGAAATACAATAACATGATCTCTAGGATCATGCCACTGCCAGGGGTGACAGGGGCTTCATTTTACTTACCAGTATTGGCAGCAGCCTCCTGGGAGTGCAGGCATCGCTTCTCAAGCCTTGGAAAATCTAAAAATAAAGATTGTGATCTGCATCTGGTTTTCGATTGCAAAGGTTTCTGTGGGGCTCCCTACACACCCAGGAGGCTGCTGCCTCCAAGTAAAATGAAGCCCCTTTTCCTCTGCCATGATTCCCATTTGGGAATGATGGTCATTTAGTTTGATCCTCAGGCCTTACATGTGAACAACACATATTTTTCATCTGCATTTGCACATTCAAGTCGTTTTGAGCTTAGAATAGAAGAATTAGCCACAGTGCTTAATTCCAGGCAGCTTTCACCAAATACTGGGCTTCAGTATAAGGCCAGTATAAGGACCTGTCAACCTAGTGAATTGTACGTTCATATGCTAACAGGGCAAAACAAGTAGGACATCAAACTACACTGTAAGCATGGGTGAGTACTGATTCACATTGTTAATTATTTTAGTTATTAACTATGGAGAGAAATTTTTTAACCTGGCAACATTTTTTCAAAACAGCAGTTAGACAATGGTGACATAACTTGCACTCTGTTGGCAAAGGATTCACTGATTAGTTCAGCCAATCTATGTGGAGAATACATCAGTTGTCTGTGATTCACCGTGCAAAACTTACTATTATTCTTTGAGATTTTGCTTCTTATGAGAAATAATTCATAATTACAAAAGCTCCAGCTTATTGAGGATTGAGTTCTCTAATTATGAACAGTTATGAATGAGTAGCAACCTTGAAGGTGCTGAAGGTGCCGAAGGCAAAAATGATGCTCCCTCTAATTGGGCTGCTTTTTAGAATTCTCAGTTCAAGTATCTCATAGTGCAATCATATTGTAGGCTTCCACCAGCACAACAACCACTGCACTGGCATCGAGTGTTGCAAAAGTGCCGTAAAGCACTTGAGAGCTAGCAGCATGATGGAAAGGCCTGTGCCGGCCTACTGGCGCTGCATCCTGACCACCGTCTGCCAGCGGAGATGAGTACTCTGAGGCAGGGAAGGGTGGCAGGAGGGTGGAATAGAGGTGGGGATGGGGTGTTTCTGAGCAGGGAAGGTGGACTGGGGGTGGGACAGGCCGGGGGGGGGGAGGCCTCAGCTGTATCCCATTCTCCCTCCTGGGCCTGAACACTTTGCATGGGTCTGCTCAGATTTGCACCAGTGATACAGGGCACAATCCAAACGCGCCCTTGGGCCGATGCAAGGAGGGTCACTAGCACAGGAGGTGACCTTCCTTGAGAGGCAGCTGGGCTGAGGCTGATGTAAGCCTCTGTGCCAGCTTTCTCTCTCAAGAAAAAAAGGTAGGCAGAGGGGGGGAGGCGGGAGAGAGGCGTTCCTAGGCGGGGGGAGGGCGGGCAGTGGATGGCCCCAGGGCAGGTGGGCAGGGAGCAGGAGGCAGGGCTGGGATCTGGCACTTATGCTGGATCCCAACCCCCGATCCCAGGGAGAATGGAGCGGCTTGAAGCAGCTCTGCTATCCTCTGACTCAGGAGGTGGCTCAAGTCCAAGGAGACCCATAGTAGCCTGCAGCCCTTACCCAGGGGTAAGGAAAAAAGTTTCCCCTTGCCTCTGGATGATCCGCTTCTGACCCCTATCCTGTGCTGGATACAGCACAAGCCTCTTGGCTTGCCTGTTGCAGTGCAGGATAGGATTGTACCCTTAGCTGGTGCAGATCCAAGTAGCTGCATTGGGCAGGTTAGAGCATTACATGGGTACGGGAAAAAAATATTCCCTCACACCAGGGCTTTTCAAACTGGGGCATCACGACGCCCCAGCCTGCAGGCCCTGGCCCCTTAAGGGGAGGGGTGCAGCCTGGAGGCAGGGAGGAGGCCGTACCCAAGTACCCAGTACACGTACCCAAGCCCCTGCAGCCTCCCAGGGGTGTGGGGAGCCCGGCGCAACCTGCAGCAGGGCTCCTCACAACAGTGAAAGTAGATGTGGAGCGATTGCGCTCCACTTCCGCTTTAGCGGAACCCAGAAAACCCAGAGAGTTTGAGAACCACTGTCTCACACTGAGGAAACCTCCAGCCTGCTCCTAACTTGTGCTAGATATGGCCTAGGCCACTTAGCCCAGCTGTGCTAGTGCAGGTTAGGATGGGGCTGCCTATTACTAGACTATAAAAAGTCTATATTTCAGTAGTTCCCAAACTGTGAGCTATGACTCCCCAGGAAGCTGAGGTAAGGAGCCAGAGGAGTTGTGGAAATTTCTCAAAAGACCCACTGCCATATACATTGTATAGGATTTTATCCTTAATGTGGAGCTGCTGCCAATGGCTCAGTGGGATAAGGGAGCTACCAGTTGAAATGGTTTGGGAAGCACTGCTGTATTTCATGGATGGACATTTTGCAGCCATTTTTCATGGTCTGGGCTTGCAACAATCAAAGGGTTGTTACATTGTATAAATAATAAAATAGATTTTAAGATTTTGTTTCTTATGAGAAATAATTCATAGTAACAAAATCTAGATTTTCTATTTACAGAAAACATCTTGACAATATAATAACACTTCTCAAAAAGGCTAAAGAAGGGAACACATTTGAAAAATAAATGGTATTATTATTTGAAAATCTTTTTTAAAGGTGACTTTATGTATTTTTAGTAATATGTTAGGGATTTTTGAGCACTGAGGAGTAGCAAGCCTAATGGCAAATTTGGTCATTTGGTACGAAGAATTGCTTTTCTTCTACTGTAACATTTTGGGCATACAGCTTCACTTCTGAAGTAATAACACATAGATAGTCATTATTTCTGAAACTTTCCTGAATCTGAATAGGAAACGACAGAAACCTAAGAACCTGCTCTTGGATCTGCCTAGATTAGGGTGGTCCAACTTTGATAGCTAAAGGAGCTATTTGCCCCACTCCCCAAGGGTGCAAATACGGAAGTAATTGGCAGCAACATGATGATGTCATGGAGAGAAGATGGAATGATTCTGCAGGGAGATTGAAAAGCAGTTGAAGCACAAGGAGGGAGAGAAGGAGTGTGTGGGCTTGGCAGAGATTTCAAGGGCTGTCAAAAGAGGCTCATGGGTTACATGTGGCCCATGGGCTGTGTGTTGGACCACCATGGCCTAGACTGAGTTCTAATTCCCACATAACAATTCTACATATAGTCATTCAAGGGATCACCCATGAATGTAAATGTGATGTTGAAATCAGTCTCCAGAAGCTCTGATCAAGTGCCACTCTCTCTCTTATCACCACAGTAACTTGGATGCGTAAGCTTTACAAGCTGTTGTTTTTGCTCTGATGGATCTATCATCAGCTCTCTCTCTCTCTCTCTCTCTCTCTCTCTCTCTCACACACACACACACACACACACACACACACACACACACACACTTTTAAAGCCCTGCCCAAGGCAATGTACAATTAAAAAACAAACAAACAAAAACACACATCATAAAACCAAATCAACATCCCAAAAAGTGATGGAATATTATAGGTAATATTTGTGGGAATAAAAGGCAAGCACTTTTTAGTCCCATTACTATCTAAAAGACAGCATTAAACATAACTCTGAATTTTAAATGCATGTTTTTTTGTCCCCACTCTCACTCTAATTTTATAGTAAAAAAAGCCAAGTTATGGCTTACAACGACAGTTCCGGTAGTATCTGGTTTTGGGAAAGCAGAAATGTGTGCTGGCGAAGACAGAATAATCTGAAAGATCATCTTGATATAACAGATGCTTGGTTAACAAGTAAGAAGCATCTTCGTAATGAATATTGATGCCCCGTGATTTATGACGCTTTACTGAAGAAACAGCACACCGGGGCCAGAAGGAAATGTTAAATGGATTTTGCTGGAGCCTGATCTGCCTGTACAAAGCACTGTGTATGGCCAGCTAGGAGGAGAATCCAAAGAGGTGAATGCTGCCAGAGAATCTCCCTTCGTTTGCAATCACATCTTTTCTTGCTCTGTTGCCAGTGGGGCATCAGTGAATGATAAAAAAATTCCATTTGAATTCCCTTCCATGTATTGCCTGAAAAAAAACGAGCTGCAACATCTACCAGAAAGGAGGGCATCATAATTGGGAGGTTATGCTCTGTTGGTTCACCTTAGGGGGCAAAAAAAAATCTTCATTTTCCTCACTGGTAACTATTTTTGTTTGCTTTCCAAGCAGCTCTTCTGTCTCCCCCCCCCCAACACATTTTATTTCTGAATAGAGAAAAAGCCCACTTAGCAAAGAGAGGAAGGCTGAGCAACAAACTCTGCCCAGAACTGATTTGCATGCAGAAGCAAGAGAGCAATAGCTAGGCAGGACAACCATCTGGTGGCAAAGAGACTCTTTGGATCAGTAGCATTCCCAGAAGCATCTCCTCTGCATTGCTTTCATCACTTGGAATGGCTCTGATGGCAAGGGGGAGGGGCAACTTACAGGGTGCATTGAGGTGCCTTGCAAAATTTAGTGCTTTGCCCCCCCCCCCCGCCTCCAAGGAATGCTACTGCTTTGGGTTATGGAATGCACACATTTTCTGCAGTGGGGGATCATGGGATTAGGAGAAAAACATTCTTGTCCCAACATGTCTTGCAAAATGACCAGGAAATTGAAAAGCGAGTAACAGCCCAATCCAATCCTGTGCTGGCATGGGGAGGCTGGTTGTTCTGCCCTGTATCCAGAGTGGGATTGGAGCTGGTTGTGGCTCAGCCTGGGGCAAGGGGAATTCTGTCACCATACCCTGGGTAAAGCCGCAGTAGCCCCAGTGGGGCTACTCAGATCTGTCCCACTTAAACAGGATCTTTAGGATCCTAAAGATGTGGCCTAAAGAGGTGGTGCAGATCCAAGCATATCCAAGCATATCGGGATATCCAAATCAGGGGTTAGGATCCCGCTCAAGGGCCAGATCCTGGCCCCACCCACCACCTAGTCATGGCCCTCTCATGGGCTCACCAGCCACTCATCCTCCCCCTGTCCCAAAACACCTCCTTCCTGCCCTCCTCACACCTCCCCAGACCCCTGCACTGGCCTGACTTGGCTGGTGCAGGCTTACCATTACACTGGCCCAACATGGCTTGGGCTGGCCCCCCTGCTGTTTCAGTGGTGCAAAAGTGCTTTACAGCACTTTCGCAACTCTACTGGGCCGGCCCAAGAGACTTGCGCCAGCCCATCTCCGTTTCTGAATTGGGCCCTAAACCTTATAAGCTTTTGATCAAATCAGTTTCACAATCTTGCAAGTAGGTATGTTGTAATACAGTATGTTAAATGAGCTTTTAGGTGAAGTGTAATGGCATGGTCCAGTTCCCTTCTGGCACATCTCTGGGGTGGTTCAGGTCTATTGGGTGGAGTGGGTGATGTTCTGCTCCTGTCCTGGCTCTGAAAACAACTTGTTAGAAAGTTGTGCTGCTAGTTGATTGTGGCTACAATCCTATACATACTTACCTGGGAGCATTTCTGAATAGGATTGCACTCTGTTTCCTGTTCTCAACAAAGAAAAGTTGTTTACCAGTCTACTTGTCTCTGCTAAGTACTGACATAAGGGCAGGACCAATCAGGATCTGGGAGCCTGAGTGAGTACCTTCAGGCAAAGAAAATAATTATATACATTTCATAAAACAAAATATGAGAATTCTGCAAATGCTCACATCTTGGCCCAAGAAGGATTGACTTCTCATTCAGGCCACAGGTGATCAGGTGTGTACATCAGGTGCACAGTACATCAGGTGACTATCGAGAAACATTCTTGTTGAAACAGGACTTTATCAGTAGTCATCCCAATGAATCTGTTCTCATTCTATGAAATAGTCTCATGGATGTCCCATTGGTGTCGGCAGAACTACCTCAAACCAATTTGCTGTAGACAGGTTTCCTTTTATTAAGCTATCAGTAATGTCTTTTTTCATTAGGCGCGTGTTCCATCTAGTTGTGCAGGTGTCCGAGAATTCTAATTCCTCCTTTGTGTGATAAAGAAGGAAAGACTGAGAAGGACATTTATGTCTTTAATGTGCTTTCTTTCTCATAACTAGTTCCAGTGTTATTACATTTCATACTATGTGTTAGAAAGGTCAAAGGTCACATGTAGATATTGCTGACCTACTTTAGATGACTCACCAGCTATGTGTCACAGCCTTATATGAACTTTTGGAAACTTTGGGGCTTGTTGCCATCTAATTCTGGACTTGTGTTTTTAAGGTACCAACAAAGCAACATTATTGCAGACATATCCTTGGGTTTCATCTTTTGGGATTTAATGATCAAAGAGGAAGTTTTAGTATTTAATGGAAGAGCCATTTCTTCTTCACTTCTTCAATGAATCCATCTCAGTTACAGACCTGGTCCCTGTGGTACAATGGGATGCAGGCCTGCAATGCTGCCCCCTTGCATCACACCACCCCCGCCTGGATACTTACCTAGCCGCATGGAGCGGTTCTGAACACCACAGCTTTGTGGGGCTTTACCTATCTGTGGAATGGCTCTGGGGCACTGGCGTAGCTAGGGGGTGCGGGGGGTGCGGGCAGCACCAGGTGACACGCCAGGGGGGATGACACGCCCTGGGGTAGGACGCGCTAACATTGCGGGGTTAGGAGCTACCACACCATGCCATACACTGTCGGATGCAGAATTTCCAGCAGAGTGCAGTGCAAAAAACAGAATTGAAATAGCTCATTTCCTTCAAACGTTATGGCCAAAAAACCGGAAGGAAAAAATGCATGGAGCCCTATGGAAAGTGAAAGTGAGCCGTATCGTGCGTTTACTCGCGAGTAGGCGAACTTGCCATAGTCTGCCGGAAAGGGCAGGCTGAGAGGAATCCAACAACACCAGAATGGTCCAGATCCAATGAATGCAGCCCCCCAAAAACACCTGAGAAGTTCCCCCCTCCCAGCTGCGAGTCTGAGCCCTAAACGAATCCACGTGGCTGCGTTTACTCGCGAGTAGGCGGACTTGCCTTAGTCAAGGCAGGCTGAGAAGCTCCAAGGACGTCAGAATGGTCCTCATCCAATGAGTGCAACCCAAAAAAACACCCGAGAAGGAGGTTCCTCCCTCCCAGCTGCCTCCCTCCCAATCTATGAAGCCCTATGGAAAGCAAAGCAGCCTCACAGTCATGTTTACTTGTGAGTAGGCAGACGTGCCTTGGCTGGTGGTCAGGCCACGCAAAGGGGAATGTGAGGGCACCAGAAGGGTCCTGATCCAATGGAGCTGGAGTGCAACAGAAGGCAGCCTCCCCCCCCCCCCCCAAAGAACACAAAAGAGGCTTGAATGATAAGGGGAAGGTTTTCTATTTTGCACTTGCAAAGCCAGGAAGGTCTTTATCTTGATATGCTTGAAACAGAAGAACTTTAAACTGGGCACTGGGGAGGGCTGGAAATCTCACTGATTCTTTTTGGGGGGTTGTTATTGCAGGCAGACTACAGAGTAAGCCCTATTGACCACTATGGGACTTACTTTAGAGTAGACATGCATAGGATTGGGCTCACAGGCTGCAATCCTACCCACACTTTCCTGAGAGTAAGCCCCATTGACCACAATAGGACTTACTTCAGAGTAGATTCACTTGGTGGACCAGGACTGGCTCCCCCTTATTTAATTATTTCTTTTATTTTAATTTAATTATTTATAATTATTTATTTTAATTTGCTTGATGATGTCACTTCTGGCCATGACATCACTTCCAATGGGTCCTGGACAGAATGTCAGTCTAAAAAGTGGGTCCCGGTGCTAAAAGTTTGAGAACTGCTGCAATAAGGTGTTAGTAAGTTGACACGGGTGTGTGTGTGTGAGACTCTACAAGTTTTCACAGTCACAAAAATAAGAATTTGGAGGAATAATACCATCGGGTTATATATCAATCAATGTGCAATTTCATGCAGAATGCAATGAAACAAACCACATTGAAATATCTGTGTTCTAACAAAAGGTACAGCCAAAAAACCAGTGGGGGCAGGGCAATGGCACATCACCAAGCCCACCACCTGGGGTGTTGCCCTGCCTACTGCATGGGGTGACGCGCAGGCATCCCACACCGGGTGACGTGAATCCTAGTGCTGCTCCACTGCTCTGGAGGGCAGGTGGAAGTGGCAATGACAGAAGTGCTGCCCCCACTAGTCCCACGGGTGTGGCTTCTGGGGATTTTGCCCACCCTGCCCACCCAGGCTCTTTGTTATATAATTCTGGACATCTAATTCAGGCCTGCCACTGATCCACCTAAGACTTCCTGGATACAAAGAAGATTTATTACCAGGTTAGAATAATTGTACGCTGTGCATATTGAAAGCTGTGGGGAGAGAAAAAATAAGAGTCATAGAGGCATTACTGAATGAATGATCGCTTGATTGGAAATGTGCCATATAGTAATATAGTTGCTAGAAATGGCTAACTCTAAACAGCTTGCTGACATACAACCATTTCAGAAATGAGAGGATGCTACTGTCTTACCACCCCCTAATGCCGAGTACACCACAGCAATCAAAGTCTGCTAAAAATAAGCCTACCTTGAGGAAGCCACAGTGAGAAATCAGTAGTGCAGGGTGAAGGGTGAAATATCTAGACAGCTTAAGGAAAGGGTTCCGAGAGGGACAAGAGACTGCTTGTTTTTTATGGGCCATACTTCTGCTATTTCCCTCCTCCTAAATGGGCACAGAGGAATGTTTTAAGTGCTCATTCTCTTATATTTAGCAGCAAGGGAGCCACTGTCCTTATTCATCCCAGTACTGTACAGCATCCCATATCTCCGTAGTGTTTTGCTGGTACCTCTCTTCTGATGTTTTAAAGATTGTGAGCCCCTTTGGGACAAGGAAACATTTTTTTCATTCCTTTTGCTTAGTAAAGCATTTTGAGATTTTTAACAGCTATCTATAAAATATAATAAATAGTGCAATCTTATGTTCAATAATTGTGTGTGTGTGTTTAGCAGTTTGCAGAAGGTGATTATTAAAAGAAGAGCACTTCTTGTAGCTGCCCAGGACGTTAGACAAATGGACAAAGGTAGCTGCTCAAGAAAACTCAGAACTGCAACCCACTCTTTCACATTTTGTGAATATTGCTGTAATGAACCCAGAATCAAGCAGTATTTATGATCACACAAAAGGCAGTTTTCCTGGGTGACATGGCTGAAAAAGCTGACTTTCCAATTCTCTTCCATAGGTTTCTTCCAGAAATCAAAACTTGATTTATCTGTCTTTAAGAAAAGTCAGGTTAACAGTGGAATTTTGACATGGGCTTTGTACATTTCTGAACTCTATTTGTTTGTTGTTATAAGTCAGACTGACCTTATTTTTGTTAACAGGCAAGGCAGAAGCTTGTCTGATGCATCAGTGAACACCAAAGCTAGCACATCAAAGATTTTGGGGAGAAGTTATTGACTCTACCCCTGGCTTAAACCTGGACAGATTCTCTCCTAGGATGGTTTCTTCTCTGATCATCAGGATTGATCAGCTTCAGCTAAGCTTCACGTTGTATCAATTAATTGAATTTCTGTATTTTTAGTATGTATGAATTGTTTTTCCAAATTTGTCCAAACACCTTACAGAAATTAAGCACCAGACAGTGATGTTTTATGCACCAGGTTCTGCTTCTTACTTGCTCTTGTCCTGGGACTACCTAGAGGTGCATAATTTTTATTTTTCATTCTAGGATGACAGCTCAACATCATCCTATGAGCCACTTCATCCACTGGGAATTCTAGTATAGTCACCTCTTCTTTTAGTGTCATACACATGCGTTTTCATCATTACCTTTTAACCTTCACTCTGGAATCTGGATCCTTAAAATTTCATTCTCCAGATCACACTTTTGTTTGATAATTGTATTCCTAACAGCTTTTAGGTAGTGCAGTGTTTGCACATGCATTAACCACTGTGATACTCATGCCACTGATGGGAATAGAGGGCCTTTAATGCTGCTCCCCATTGCAGTCTCAGTTAGAGGGATACCTCCCGCTTATGCTGTTTTCCCTGGATAGAGAGAGGTAATTTTTCAGGGCAGCTCACATATGAGGGAGGCTCTGACCTGCATATAAACTACAGTGATTTGATTTCTGCATATAGACTACAGTGAAAGTAAGGTTAAAGTCTTGTATCCCTCTGTGGTCCCAATCAGGATCAGGCTCCCCACACACACTGTTTACAGCAAAAACCACATGGCACAGCAAAGACATGGTTGAAATCAAAAGTGATGTTGTGTTTGGCCCTAAGAAAGTGATGTGTCAATCACTGCCTTCATGATAGATAGATAGATAGATAGATAGATAGATAGATAGATAGATAGATAGATAGATAGATAGATAGATAATCTTAAGGACCGTTCAGACATTATGTTATCATAATGTTATTTTCCATTATGATGGAAAAAGGCAAAGCAAGGGGCTACATCCATCTATCTATCCATCTCTCTATTTAAGGGCTGTTCAGGCATTATGTCGTATGCATGTACATACACTTATTCATACATAATGTATCAATGTATCAATGCACATTTATTCATACATAATGTATCAACACGTACAACCTGTCAGCCTGTTCCCTACATTTCATGGTTTGTTTTTTTAAATGAAGCTGGGTCACTCTTTAAACTTACACAAGTGATCAGACACCTTTATTTGTGTCCAGCATAATGGGGGAAGAGCTGTTGTGTTGCTATGAATTGTTAGCATCAGAAATATATATAAAGCAAATAAGAAGTCATTTTTAAGCCTAGAAGCTTTTGTGTATAATAAACACATTCTTTAAATAAATAAACATTTGAGAAGAGTATGTTTTACAGATAAGTTTATGCAGACTGTATGAAAATCAAGGATAGCAGAAGATTAATTACCAACTAAAATAGCTGGTGTATTTTTTTTTTAGGAATTAAGTATGCAAATAGGACACAGTGAACAAGAGGTACCAAAATGTGTAAAACACAATAGTTTATACTATATCTTCTAGAGAGTGAAAAACAACATCCTGCAGCTTGTTTTCTTAGGCATTCAGTTTTGATCTTATGCTGCACACCAGTTTACAAAAAAAGAGAGTAAAGGCACGATCCTGCTAAATTTAAGTACTATTGGGGTTTCATTGGCTTAATTCAAACATCATTCTAAACCATGGTTTGTGCTAACCATGGTTTGATTTTCCCCAAACATGCAACAATGCAAACAGATGTATGCAACAGCAAGAGATAATTACTACCCCAAAGCCCCATACTTCTACACACATATTCCAGATGACAAATTAGAGACAACAGGGGAAATGATGCATTTGTGAGGATACTCATCATCAGTGTGTAATGTAGCTAGATTGAGCAGTGCCCTGTTACATGGTAGGTACATTGTTTCTGTTCTTTTTCTTGGGATTCTTCCCTCACCCCTCTTTCCAGGGAGATGGAAGGAGTTCAAGTTTTCCAGCTGTTGTGAAAAAGGAGAGGAGCAGTCATGTCTGCCTACACCTGGAGTGTAGAACTCAGATCACTCTCAGATCCACTTCCACATTTTTTAAAATCATTCTTAACAGGATCTGCATTATTAGTAGTTTAAAAGCTTTTTTTTCTAAAATAAAAAAAACCTAGGTCACATGAACTTCGGGTGGGATGGTGCACCACTTGGATAAAGTCCAGAGTGAGCACCACTCTCTGGGTTCAGTGGAACTTTCAGCACTATCCTACACCTGATTATTTCAGAAGTAGGTCTTCCTATGTTCAGTGGGGCTTACTCTCAGGTAACTATATAAAGGATTACAGCCTTTGAAACTGAAGAAGTTGCTGTAGATGCTTCTATTTACTTTGTGTTGTTGTCTCCCATCTTTCATGCCCCTGTAGTTTTTATTTTTTTTAATGTAATGTTCACATGCTGAAATTATGCTATAAAGCTACACACAGACAGAGAAAACAAAGAAGCAAAAACAAATCCTAAGCATCACAATAATATTTACAGCTAATTTTTAATTCAAAGAAAACTATTCCAACCCCAAGTTGGAGGACAATTATTGCTAAAATGAATAAATGGCTCAGGGCCCAATCCTATCCAGTTTTCTAGTGCTGGTGCAGCCGTGCCAATGGGGTATGTGCTGCATCCTGTGGTGGGGAGGCAGTCACAGAAGCCTCCTCAAGATAAGGAAATGTTTGTTTCCTTACCTCGGGGTTGCATTGCAGCTGCACCGGTGTTGGATAGGATTGAGCCCTAACACAATGGCACAGTTGAGAAGTTTACTGGAGAGAGGTGCTCTAAATTGCAACAGAGTTCAACCATGTTTTCCAGTGAGACTTATGAGACCAAACAGTTATCTCATTGTTTGGGTCATTTTCTCAGGAAGCAAAATGGTACTCTGTAACCCCCAGTCAGCATGTGTGTGATGGGGGGAGTTACAGACTCTGTACATCTTAAACCATATACAACGTTGCATATACACGACAGGGATCAAATACGTACACCTGTGGGCCAGGCAAAAATGGGTTAATCTAGAATCCTCATTCAGTCTTGACTTAAAGGTTTCTTATTTTGCCAAAACATGTTGCCAAAAGAGGGCTATGCCTGCTTTCAACCAATGAAACTCCAGGCACAATCCAAATGTTGACTTTGGCTGGCCCAAGTGCCTTGGGCCGACCTGGGAGGGTTGCAACTTGCTGTTAAGCACGTTTGCGCCTCCTTGGGAGGAAGCCAGGCTGGTGCTCCCAGAAGCACCTGCCTGCGGAGACCGACGGAGGCCCCTACGCCAGCTTCTTCCCAGCTCCTTGTGTTGGCTCAGATGAGCCGACGAAAGGATGACAGGTAGGTGTAGGGGAGGTGGGGAGGGGGAGGGAGGGAGGCATTCCTGGGCAGGGGGAGGGATGGTGATGGGCGGTCGTGCAGGGAGCTGGAGGCGGAGCTGGGATCTGGCAGTTATGGGATCCGGCGGCTTCAAGCTGCTCTGCTCTCCTTGGACTTGTGCCACCTCAGGAGGTGGTGCAAGTCCAAGGAGACCCATTAGGGCCAGCAGCCCTTACCCGGAGGTAGGGGGAAATGTTTCCCCTTGCCTCTGGCTAAGCCACTGCTGGCCACAATCCTGTGCTGGATACAGCGCAATCCTCCTGGCTTGCCTGTTCCAGCGCAAGCTAGGATTGTGCCCTCACTCAGTGAACTCCAATGGTGAATAGATCAATGAGCAGCAGTCAGAAAATTCCAGGAGGACTTGGCAAAGAACATGGTAGAAGCTTCACCAATATCCAACCTTTGTCTGCAGCCATAACTGTCAACTTCATCAGCTGCAGCCAGGCTGGTGCAGGACACCAGCTGGTTGAGGGAGTGAAGAGAATTTCTTCTGCTCCCACCCATAAGGGCTGGGCCCATTCATTAGCAAGCAGGAGTCCCAACACAAAGGGAGGAGGGCAATGGGGGGGAACCCAAGAGATGCAATACAATCTTTCTTATCCTCTTTGTCCTTTTTGATGTGCCAAGTGGTGACTGTTATCAGCCTTAATGTCTTCCAGCTGTTAATCAAGTATGATTTACAGGATATTAAAGAGCATTTGTGCTGCTGCTAACTACAGGAGTCTCCAAATATGCTTGGACTGGCTGTCTTCCCCAATTAAAGTCAATGAGAACTATGTGCATGTTTCACTCCCAGCATGGCCAGCTGCTTCAGTGGGTCATCATGTGAAGACTTGAGAAGGAAGCAGCCCATTACTCCAAAGACTGGGCTGTTTCCTCAGATCAAGACAGAGTTGGAAGAGGCAGTCATGCTCTATTATTCTCACTCACTTGAAAGCAAAAGGAAGGCTGCCCCAGCACTGGCTCTGCCTTAGAGCCATTCCAAGTGCTGCAAAGAGTGACCTTTGAAGGTTGATAGTCAAGGGCAAGAATGACACTTGTGTGGCTGCTGTTGCCCTTGGTGCACCATAAATCTGGACTCCACTCCTTAGGCAAGGTAAGTGTGCGGACAGTCTGTTCTCTCTGGCTCTGGCCCTTGGACTAATTCATGTTCACGCCTAAAGACCAAACTTGTGACATTTAATATTCTCTAATATTCTCTGCTCTAAGGCAGATGAGATCTTTGTGAGAAGTTCTCCCTGCATGCATAATGATGTTGGAATTCGAGTCGTTCCAAATAAGACTGTGATGAATGTGCCCTTGTGTGGTAGATATTTTCCAGATACAAACACTGGATCTGCCAACATGGCTTATGAAAATCAACCATCTCGACTGGGAGATGGTCAAATAAATCTTGGCAGCAAGAAACTTGTTCATGGGATATGGACAGCAGAGAAGTTTCTTGTCTTTGACCTTTATAAGAACATGTTCTTCACACCATGTTATTCAGAAAAAAAATGGTTCAACCCTTTTGATTACAGTTTTGAAAACCATGTGGAAAGGAACAGCCATGTTAATGTTGGCGGTGTTGTACCTCACTGGCAACTTTCCTCTGTGAGTGTAATGTTAGACTTTCTAAGTATGATTTTATGCATCTGGTTTCTGCTGCTGTTCTGTTTTTTTTTTACTTGTAGCTTTAAGGTACAGTATTATCTGATATTTTAGTTATTGACTTTTGAAAAGAAATCCTGCTTCCCTTGCTGTCTTGAGTAAACAGATATTTGATTTTAGAAAGCAGGATATACATAAAACAAATATATGAACGAGTAAATAAATGTTATGTATTCAAGGTTGAGCAGCCCTGCCCCTGTGGAGGCCGGCCATGGTGGCCCAAGGCACATCATGCCCACCTTGACAGAGCACGTACGATAGCTGCTTGCTCGCTCTGACAGTGAGTTGCAAGTACTGGGAATATCAGTGCACCGAACAATCTAAGATATCCCTAGAGCAGCTAACATAATTTAATACCCAGTAAAACAACTTATGCGACAAAATTAACCAACAACCAAATTGTAATAATAGGCAACACAACCCGGGGTTCTAGTAATTGGCCCATAGTCAACAAGTCTAAATAAAATCAGGTTCTACTTATGCCAGAAGAGACTGATATGCCCTGAGAGAGAAGCGTATCCCCTTCCTAAAATGCTGGTGGCTAAGCAGGAATTTGAACTCGGGTCTCTAACAAACCATGTCCAACACTATCCATTGCATTATCCTGTTTTCTAATTAGGATATTTTAGCACAGTCTTTGACTGGTATTCAATGGTTAGTAATTGGATATACTGGTCATTTGACTAGTGCCTCAATTCTCCCATCTCTCATACAACTACTGCTAATAATAAAAATAGCAATAATAATGAAGTTGAGTTTAATAGTGTGCTTTTTTTGTTTCCTCGTCTGGTTCCCTGGAAACTGATTAAGCTAATAATTGCAAATCGTAATGACTGCTGTTCCTGTGGGGACTGAACATATTCCACTTTACAACAGAAGCAAATGGGCAGCACCATGTTAAGTGATGCTTAGCCAAGTGTTAAATAAGTCTGTGAATCTGAGCTTCAGTCCTTTTCATACTTAATTGGTGTATGTATTTTACATCTTCATACTGTGCTCATCAAGAAGTGCTGAGAACCACCATTCACCATGTATTAATGAGGAAGTGGAAACAAATGTCCACTTAACTATATAGTGGCTGCTTATAGATGTCTCCTTTGGCAGCTCTAACCACATGGAAGGCTTTAGACTCCAGTCATATAGTGAACTGAGTGTTACCATGCTGCCCCAAGTTCCCCAAATGTCAAAGTTTTAAGAATATGACAGATCTTGGCTTGCCATGGAGCCAAAGACTCCACATATCTGCACATGGTCACAGAACCGTCATGGGGAATCGTGTAAAAGAGGTCCCTAAGTGAATATGGCCTGTTCCATAGGAACAGCCCTAGGTGGACCAAGTGCCCAACCAGTCCAGCATCCTGCTTTCCACTGTGGTCCACCAGCTGTCTTTGGGAAGCCCAAAAGAAGGAGGGAAAGGCATACTTCTTTCTAGTCATTGCTTCCCTGCAATGAGTACTTGGAGACATACTGCCACTGAACCCAGAAGGAGCACACAGCCATGATGACTAGCCATTGATAGAATTGTCCTTCATGAATTTATCCAATCCCCAATTTAAATCCCCAATTTAAAGTCATCCCCAATTTAAAGTCATCCAAGCTAATGGGCATCTTGTGACCACCATTTCCATGGAATAATTATGCACTGTGTGAAGTACCTCCTTTCGTCTGTCTTAAATCTCCGGTAAACTCAGTTTCTTTGGATGACTCCCTGGTTCTAGGTTTGTGAGAAGAAAACTCTTCTCTGTCCACCCTCTCCACATAATGCATAATTTTATGGTTCAATCTTATCTTGCCATCCACCAAGCGGGGGCCACTGGTACCGCAACCCCTCCATCGTTTTGTGGCTCACTAGTGATAATGCTGGAGCTGGCAGTGGTGGACGACAGAACTTCCACTGGAGCAGGTAACTTGACGGCAAGGGAATCGGGTGGATTGGGGCAGGGATTGGGGTGGTTTGGGCATGCATGCCAGATCTTATTCTTCCTTTGCAACCTAGAAATACCCCCAGAAGGCTCATCAGACATATGCCAGCCATAGAGCTGGTGGAGTGACCACCATGCTCATTTGGGACCAGGCAGCCTATAGAGAGAGAAGTAAAAATGTTCTTTACTTACCTCTCCTAGGCTTCCTGGTCCCTGGCTGGCTGGCCTGTAGCATTCAGGAAACACTCAACTGGTGGTACTGCATGCTCTAGGCCAGCCCTGGATGGAACAGGGCCATTAACCATGTCCCCCTTTAATCACCCCTTTTCAAGCTAAAAAGCCTGTAGCCTTACTTCATAAGGAAGGTGTTCCTGATTTCAGATCATTTTGGTTCCCCCCCCCCTTGCACCTTTTCCAGCTCTACAATATCCTTCTTGAAGTGCTGCAGCCAGAGGTGTATTCAGAATTACAAATGTGGCCATAACATAGATTTATACCAGGGCAATATTATTCCAGGGCAAAACCAGGGCAATTATTTTGCAGTCATATTCCCAGTCCCTTTCCTAATGACCCTTTCCATGCCCAGAGAAGAATGTAGGAGATGGAAGTTACTTATTCAACTTGTTGCACGGAGGCAAGACTCTCCACGTCCAGCGGTGCTCATACACACATAAGTTTACTCCATATTACTTGGATTAGTATTGGCTGGCGACAGGCAGCAAACAGCAGGACATCATGCTGGTGGTGCCTGTGATAAAACTCACCCAGATGGCCCCAGCATATGTCATGTGTCATAGCTGAGCAGCGGGGGAAGGATCATTTAGCAAACATTCCCATAGAGAACAAAGCACTATAAAGGCATGTCGGCAAAAGGCCATGGGCAGCGCTATGCTATGGCTTCACTTTCTGATCTTGTGTTCTCAACTAATTAGAGTTAAGTATTTTTTGAAGTTGACTTTTTCCAGAAGCAGAAGAGTTGGAAAATCTCTTCTGACTTGTCCTGCAGTTAGGGCAGGCCTGGCTGAAGCCCAGCAATGCCCCACCTGAGATATTCTCCTTTGACATGGACCCCACTCCCTGAGATACCTCCCATTTGTCTTCCTGCCCTACTGCTGCTTCCCTTCCACATTACTGCCTTCAGTACTCCTCCTACACAAGTCCTGGCCCTGCTCCCACCCTCTGCCTTTCCATAAGTAGAGAAGAGGAAGTGGTACAGGAGGAAGGGAGATTAGCAGCAGGGGTATCAAGCAGGGGTATCAAGAAGGGGTATCAAGCAGGTGGCTTGAATAGCTGCTGCTGCTGCTGGGTAAATGGACAGGCAGGGTGAGGTGGCTGGTGGAGGTGGCCAGTGGCCATGGCATGCCTCCCAATGTCCATTTGCCTCCTCAGTCAGCTGTCTCATTAACAGGGCATTCTTGATTAGGAACACCTCTGATTCTTTAAGAGAATGTTAGTTTACTGGTATTCACTTGAATCAACAGGTCACCTTTTGACCCACAGGAATTTTCAAGAGGTTTTAGTGGCATAGCTTTGGTCCCAATCTCGGGGTTACTCTAGAGCAGTGATTTTAAACCTTTTTCATCTCATGGCGCACAGAGAAGCAGCTAAAATTTTCAATGCACACCATCAGTTTTTTTTTTTACAATTGACAAGGTACACTGCCCTGGTGGCCAGGGGAATCATACTCTCCAATGGCCCTATTAATATATGACCCTCCCCCAAACTCTCTAGGCACACCTCTGGACCATTCGCAGCACACCAATGTGCCATGGCACAGTGGTTCAAAATTGCTGCTCTAGGGTCTCTCTATGCTTGCAGTGCATTCAGTGCTCCGTTTGCTTCTGCCCAACTGCAAGAATGGCCTGACCATGCCATTGTTTACAGTCACCTACCTCCAGATGACATCACCATATAATTTCCAGTGTCGCTTTTTACAATGTTTACTTTTTCCCTGAAATATGTTCCTTTTCGATGTGCTGGGTTGGGACTGCATGGGAACACCTGTGGACGTCGACACAAGACTGGCAAGAGGCAGGAGGAGGTGGGGGGGGGGCACCAGAGGAGACCCAGTGTGCTTGAGCTGCAACTTGGAATTTGGAATTCATGGCCGTGAGATGTGATGGCTACCAGCTTAGATGATGTTAAAAGAGGATTAGACAATTCATGAAGGTGAGGCCTGCCAGTGGCACATTGGAACCTTTGTGTTCAAGCTTTCCAAAATCCCCTTGCTGGCCCCTTGAGAAACAGGTTGCTGGATCTGATGGTCAGCAGGACTTTCCATATGCTTCTTTTCAGATGAAAAGAAGGAGGCCTGGTATAGAGAAACAGGTCATTGCATTGCAAAACTTGGTGGGGGGACTGCATGACTGTGAATGCTCCTGCCCTTTCAACATGTGAGAAAGTGGGATGCCAGGAAGCTTTGGAGGGAATCGTTCAAACCTGAAACTGTTTGCCTGGAGTTTGAAATGGCACAGCAAGATGCCATTTTACTGTCTGATGAGGTCACTGATTCTAAACTGGATTGAAAGCAGCCATCATGAAGTGATGTGGAAACTTCCCCCCCCCCCCCCGAGGAAGTGAAATCACTGCAATCCATGAAGCCCACTTTGTTTTCCAACAGCTTCTTTGACACAGCAGCTGAGAAATCATACTGTAGTCATGGCATTCAAGGTGCTAGGTTCAGGATAAAGTCAAAGCTGTGGCATCATTGGTAGGGCAATGGGAAAATGGCATCAATTCCAACTGGGAAGGAATGGTTATTAAAGGCTATGGAAGTAGCATAATTGGATAAGTGATCAGATGTGGCTGGAGAGAGATTTGGATGGATTTCACATACTCAGTTTTGGCAAGACGGTTGCCAGATATTTTATTCTGCATTATGGTGTAGAAAGTTCGTGTTCTTGTAATATGATAATGCTGTGCTGTAATTCTAACCGTTTCAAAATAAAATATGCAAAGCAACAAAGCCTAACACAACAGCTTATCTTGATACTTCTATTAGTGCCAGCATAACCACCACATTTCAGTGTTACAAAACTGACAGAGCAATGCATATTTAATTTACTAATATGGCTTTACAATTTCCTCCTGCAAAAGCTGAGCATTATGGCTTGTTATGTTTATGTTCAGAGGAAGATTTCTCTTGGCTGTTCTTCGGCTTCCTTTGCTGTGCTTTTTCCACTACTGGAGCTATAATCTCTCCTGTGGGGAATCCTCATGGAATATCATCTATCTGAAGAAACAAAGAGAGACTTGGTCTTCATATTGGCTGAATAATCACTGCCTTATGAACTGAGACAGGCATATTCCGATACGATAATTCCCCTTGCTCACTGCTGATTAGATGGTGATAAACTGTGACGTCTGGTGATGGAGTCAATCTGGTCGGTTACGTACAACCTTTTTTTTTTTTTAAAGTGACTATTCAATTACTTTGTCATGTGCCAGCAGAATTTGAAGGATAATGTCGAGGTTATGAAGCAAATTGAATGCAGGAGCTTCTAAGCTATTGTGGCAGATGAAGGGGTTGCGTGCACATTCTCAAACCACTCATGCCTTATTCGTCACCTTACTCCAACTGGGAGAATTTATGACAAAATGCTGAAACTCAAGCGAAGGACGTGACTGAGGTCTGAATGTGGACATATTGTGAGTCTGATTGGAAGCCGTAGCTTTCAGTCTACTTATTTTGCAGTCATCTTATTGACTTCAGTGAAACATCCCTGCAGAAATGACTTCCAAATAGTGGTGGGATGCCATAAGAAATAGGGCGCTGCCCTGGTGGGCAACTGACTTTGAATGGGACCATGGTTTGAACTGATAAAAGGCTGATGGCTAGCAATGGGGCCCCCATCCCACAACTTAAAACCAATCAAGCCAAGGCCAAGATAAAGCATCCTTTAACTCCTTCCTACTGTGAGCAGAAACAGATGCTGTAGCAGACTCCTCTCCGTATTGGCTTCAGTTGCAAAGGGCTCTTCATTCCTTTCTTTCTTGAGAAGAGCAACAAAGGCTTTGGCAGAGTTCTCCCATGATGCACCTCAGCTGCTTTGTCATAGTCTCTGTTCCTCTGTTAACTGCAGGGGGGTACTGTTGTTTAAAAGAGCCCTCCGTTTGTGCCTTAGAGGGATGAGGGGGACCGAGGGGGGCCCTACCAGAGTATCTGTTTCATTTCATAGTAAGGGGAGGGGTCTCAAGAGCTCTCTGCATCAGCTTGCATGAAGCCAGTCTGTTTGCAGCCTTTGATGAGCATCATTAGATTTATCAGTACTCTCTCCATGGACAAAGATTTAAATCTAAGCAGTCTACTGTAACCAGTCTCTCTCTTGTGTTGCTCTCCTTGCATCTATGGATCTCCTGCAGGCTCCAGTTTGGAGAGAAAGCCCCCTCATGCTAGGGTCCCCCTGTGACACTCTTTCTATGCTTACAAGATCCCATGTGCAAGCCAACAACCTCCTCTATGTTCCTGGGAACCAGGCAAGACTTCTCCACTAACATGAGAGTTACAGGGGGCAGCATGATGGAGGACTTGCATCTGCTGCTGCTGTCAGTGCCCTGCTGCTTCCGGTTTCACCTTCTCACTGGCCTCTGGATGGCTTACTGAGCAATGGTGGAGAACAACAGCAAAACAATTTGTAAAATTGTGTTGGAGGAGAGAGATTTGCCGCTTCCATTGCTCCCTGCTATCTTCAGGATAAACCCAAGGCCCAACTGGGAAGCTAACTGGGATGCAGTTAGGAGTGAGTGGCAGCAGCAGATCATCCTTTCTTCCCCAGATGTCCCAGTCACCAATGCAGCACTGGGAGGCAGGACAGTTTGGGATTGTAAAATATACTGCAAAATAGCAATGCTGCTGCTGTTGCACCCCACAGGTGGTTAGGAAGCCTCCCCATAAGCTTACTAGGTGGAGGTAGGGAGCAGCAGCAGACCCTCACTACCTCAGAGGTTGGCTGTGCGTAGGTGCAGGTCCTTGTGTGGACATGGGATCCCAAGCAGTGATGGGCAGTCAGGGGAGGCAGAGCCTCACCAGACCCAACAAGAGAACAGTACCTTGCTTTTCCATGCCTCCCCTTCCTTCTCCAGCAGTCATTGAGTTAAGCAACACACATACACACAATACACAGAGAAACAGCTAGCAGTGAACCACTGCAATCATTGGCTGGCTTCCAATGTAAAACAGGCAGGGTTCTTGCATCAGCATTTGCTGGGGAGGCAGCACATAGAACTATCTCAGCAGGTTAGGTTACAGTCATGGCTGACTTCCAATGAAAAATGGCACGACTCTTGCATTGACAAGCTGTGGGGTGGCAGCCGGCAACATTGCTGCCATTCTGTTCTTGAGAAAGCCATGAAAACACCAGAGAGCCTGCATGAAGGGACTTTGGGCCTGATCCTATTGGGCCGTACTACTGTTATAAACATGCTGTAAGGCATGCCTGCGACACTCTGCTCCAGCTCAGTGCGAGCACATGCTGAGCCAGCGCTGGGCGGAGGATGGAGGACCGCCACTCCGAGCTCCCAGTGAGCACCAGGCAGCAGAATGGTAAGTTGCAACAGGGGGGAGGTGTTCCAGGGTGGGGGAGGGCGGCGGTAGGTGTGATAGAGTGAGAAGGGAGTGAAGATGGCAGCAGGTTCGCTGCCATATCCAAACGCCCCTCCCAGCTCAGGAGACCTGACACGGGTTTCCTTTAATCTGCACCTGCTCAATTGTGGGCACAAATCTGAGGAGACCCATCAGGGCTTCGTGGCCATTACACAGGGAAAGGGGTGCAAGTGTCCTTACCCAGAGTAGCCCTGGTGCTGCTTCCCAGCCCCATGGGATACAATGGTAGCCGTTTTGGCACTGCTGCAGCCCTGGGAAGCACAAGAATGGGCTGTAGGTTTTCTAAAGCACCAGGGAGTCAGAATCAAGCTGCCTCAGGGGGTGTGACACCTGAGTGGTGTCACGCCCTGAGTGGGGCTCTGAGTGGGGGAAGCTCTGAGTGGGGGAAGAAGAGGTGAGGTTTTTAAAAGTTATTTTCAGGGGCAGGGAGTGGGAAAGAAACTTTGTATATTTCAAGGAAAATAAGATCCACAGAGTGCTTGAGTAAGTATTCATGTGGCTATGCCTGCTCAGACCTGGAGCTCACCACACCCAAGAACATGCCCAATCAGACCCTTCCTGTAGTGTCACCTCTATATGGACCTCTATTTAGAAATGGGCTATGTCAGAATGCCAGATGCAAGGGAGGGCACCAGGATGCAGGTCTCCCTGGGGCATTTGGCTGTGAGATACAGGAAGCTGGACTAGATGGGCCTATGGCCTGATCTAGTGGGGCTGTTCTTATGTTCTTATGATCCTACATAACCAGGACAGGAGTGGGAAATGATCTCTCCAGAGGGTTCAACAATGAGGTTGTAAGTCAAGAAGTTCAGAAGATGTTGCTTCTATTTCTCTGCTCTTAGGCTTTAAACTCAACTCAGAAGTTGAAATACAACTCTCTGGAGCATTTTAGCTAAGGCAGAATGAAGCCTGAACTTTTACTCTTGTTTTGCTTCAGGCTTTCTATTGCGCTATTGGAACATGTGCGTTTAATTCAGTCACCATGCCATGTTTTCAGAACTTGTGCTGTCCTGGAGCCTGTTGCCTCCAAACCTCCTGCTCATCTGGCATGAGCAGCCCATCAGCGAAAAGCAGCCCCTTTCATGTGTGTTATTCTTTGTAGTACATGGTCTCTAAAGGAGCAGGTGCCCTGTAATTATCAAATGGAAGACATGCAGATCCACAGAGGCCAGGCTGCTATCTTGCAACCTAGACAGACTTCCGTCTCAAGGGGGAACACTCAAGAAACTCCAATACAATAAACCGTGGAACAAATGTTGTGGTTCCTGGCAGATCTCAGCAGCCATTTTCTTACTGTCTGCAATTATTTCATCACAGCAACTGGTTCAGCATTCCAGATACATTCCTACCCATTAATTAGTTTTCCCAGTTGTAATTCTTTGCACCGGGGGGAGGGGGGAAACTAGGAAAATTCAGAGCTAAGGTAGATAACTGATTAGCCTGAACAATGACAAGAAGAGTGTTAAGAAGAAAAAAGTGGTCAGCTGTGGTACTTTTTCACAGGAGGCTAGAAAGAACCTGTGGAATTTAGCAATTGGCTATAAATCTTTTTGACTTTATTGTGCTGTGGAGGGGAAATGACCAAAGGCAGAATTTTTATGTGCTTCCACTTTTAGGTCACTGTCTCAGTATACACACTGATACTGGTTTTCTGCAGTCAAGCACATGAGGAGAGCATTCCTGCACAGGAAAAGCAGAAAGAGAATGGATTCCCTCATTGCACCTTCCTTTGTTGCTTACTTCTCGAAGGTACATGACCAGTTCTCAGCTGGAATATGAAAATAGACTCATAAGGTGCAATCCAGAGGAGGACTTGGGCCAGCGCAAGTCCCTTGCACCAGCCCAGGAGGGTCGCAAACATGCCGTAAAGCAGGTTTGGGCCTCCACAGGAGTAAGCTGCTGAGGTGCGCCAGCACATGGAGGCTGAAGTCAGTCTCTGTGGCAGCTTGTGCAGTGAGCCTTGTGTTGGCTCGGCTGGGCTGGGCTGATGCAAGGCTCTGGGATGGTCGGGTAGGAGGTGGGAGGGAGACATTCCTGGGCAGGGGGAGAGCAGGTGGCAGGCAGTGGCAGCCCTGGGGGCGGGTGGGGAGTGGGAGGCAGGGCTGGGATCTGGCAGTTATGCTGGATTCCAACCCCTGTTCCCGGGGGAGTTCGGAACAGTTTCAAGCCTCTCTGCTCTCCTCTGACTTGTGCCAGAGGTGCCCACATTGCCCATATTGTGTGAGTCTAGAAGAAGCATTTAATATACCATGTTATTTGAATTGGGGTGCAATCCTGTGCAGCTTGGCCTTTCCCAGTTTGAAGAGATGCTTGGCCAACAGTCTGAGGCAAAGAGGCAAAGAAGGAAGGCCCATAGCCAGGGAGACAGACCAGGGACAGACTGCACTTGCTCCCAGTGTGGAAGGGATTGTCACTCCCAAATTGGCCTTTTCAGCCACACTAGACGCTGTTCCAGAACCACCTTTCAGAGCGCGATACCATAGTCTTTCGAGACTGAAGGTTGCCAACAACAGTGCCATCCTAACTCAGTTTCCAGCACTGACATAAGGGCAATGCAGCTCCAAGGTAAGGGAACAAACACTCCCTTATTTTGAGGAGGCCGCAGTGAGTGCCACCCAACTGTAGGATGCAGCACATGTTCCATTGGCACAGCTAAGCCTGTGCCGGAAAGTTGTTTAGGATTTGGGCCTTGGTGTGCATGTGCAATGGTTTCAGTACAACATGTCTAGGAATAAAAAATGGAAGCTACCCATACAAGGGGTGCATTTGTTTAGAAAGAGGAGTGCTATGATTCAGCAACCACCTTGGGCTCTCTAGAAATTTGATCTTCTAGGGGTAGGAAGGTGCATGTGTCTCTGTAGTGCAAACTTCCTGAATTAAATGCATGTGTGTGAATGCTAGGACACAACCTAGTACCTATGTCACACATTGCAGCTGCTGAGGGATATTTTGAATGCTTGGTACCATACTGCAGGACAATTGTGATATTCTAGTATAGTTTAAACCAAAGAAAGCATCATGCTTTTGATTTTTTTAATCCGTAGAGGAGAGGATTAATGCAGAATAATACAACAGGCAGAGAACAGAGCTTTCCATAATGTGTAATAGTGAAGGGGTTTTTACAGTGGTGTCCCTATGTTCATCTGTGAATTATAGGGTGTATATGTGATCAGCTGTTTACACATTTTTGTAAATGAGATTTAGATTTAGATTGAGTCAGGGTTGATCATAGTGAGTTAGATGAGCTGTGGGTTTGGTTCAATAGAATGCAGCTCCTTTGAGTCTTGGCCTTTGGCACATCTGATCTGTCCTCACAGAAGGTGAATCTAATTTGTTTAAGTGATTGTTCAAATTAATATATGTTTCAGAAACCAAGCAAGCTGAAATGAAGGATTTTTAAGAAGGGGCAGGAAAGGAAGGGGGAACATTTTTTTTTCAAGGATCAAGGCAAGTTATTCTCATTTTGCTTAAGGACCAACAGATGTTGGAAGGGTGGTGATCCATGAGGTTCTTCACTTGATTTCTGGAGACATGAGAGAGTCAGGTTGGCAGCTGTAACCAAGAAGTCATGTCCCAAGAGGGTGCTTGGCTACAGGACCTGGACACCTCTGCACACACATCTGTGAATAGACCCCAATGAAAACAATGAGACTTGCAGGGCAATTTTATGTGTGCCTTTTGTCACAAGTTCAGTGGGACTAACAACACAATTTTATTTATTTATGTCTACTTAGAAGCGTGCATAGGATTGCACCCTTACTCCAAGGTAAGTCTGTATAGGGCTGCATCCTTAGTTAAAATTGAAGGTACCTGGAGGTCTTCCCTGTCTCTCTCTAGTTAGAAAAGAATGAATTCTGATAGGATTACCTTCTTACCAAGAGATTTGGGGGACTCTTCTCTTCCAGTGTTTTTTGATACTCTTCTAAGGTCGTTGATAGAAATGTACATCATCATCAGTAATGATGGTGCAAGGCTTTTTTTCCCCCCAAGGTGTCCACCTCCTTCCAAGGGGTTTCTATTTGCAGCACTGCAAGCTACTCTGCAGGAACTGTCATCTAATAACAGATAACTGTGAGCTCTCTGGCTGTTGCACCACCTGTGTTTCCCTGACCTTCATTTTTGCACTTGGAAACTCTTACCTGCTTTTCTTTAGTCTCTCTTTAGAAGCATCCACCTAGATTTGCCAGTGGTGCAAATCTCCTGAAATCAAATTAGCCTGTAATCTCTCTGAAACACATTCTGTTGTCAGCTGGTTTAAACCCCTGGAGATCACAGATCCCTCCTGGCATGTCGGTTGGCTTGCTTTCCCAAGTCAGTGAGGCTTTGTCCGTCCTTGGCTTCCCTTGGTGCACACATGTGCTTTTTAACCTGCCACCTCTGAGAACAATCTTCTCCTCAGGCTGTTCAGAGAAAATACAGCAGATATGCTAATCGGCTGCTGCTGAGGAAACACATTGCCCTTTTAGACCATTTTCAGGAGCAAGTTCTTCTCAAAGATACAGTCTTGCCCCCCAAAAAAGACGGGAGAGAAACCAAGCAGAGAAAACTGGAGATGGTGTATGTGAGAGTCTCCTAGTTTATCTGGTATGTGCACATAGGAAGGGAATGCCTGAGCAGAGTTGGCACCAAAATGTCCAAAGAGTCAAACTTGAAGTGAATGTCAGTGTTCTTCCCAAAGTAAAACATCTGTAAGGTGCAGGGTGGCTCAACAGCAGGTGGAAGCAGCATTTGCACTCCACGACAAGTGGCCCTTAGAGTCAGGTTGCCTCTGCTTACATGGCAAGAGTCAGCGTCTCCCCTTCCATTTCACCAGAAGAGAGGCAAGCTCGTAGAACCATGAGAAAAAGGAGACATACCTTCTTACTTTTGACAGTGCTTAGCAATGAAGAGTTTAGCAGGCACGGTTCTTCTTTCCTCTGTATGAAACACTGCATTTTCCAAAATCTTCTTTTCTCACAACTATTCATGGTCCAGTGACCCATTCTCCTTTGCACCCAGCCATGTTGCTTGCCTTTTGTTTAATCTGCTCGCCAGGACTGCTTGCTTGTACTGATGGTTGCTGTGCAATTCCAGGCATTGCTGGATGAGACTGAACATCTCTGGATCAATTTCAACCTGTTTTCAGGCTGGGTTTTGACATCAAGGATGCTTTGATTTTAATAGTAGATGACCTATGATGTGAGGACACTGGAGGGAAAGGAAGTCCACTGACTATAACCACTAAATACTTTTTGGTAGCCACTTCAAAGTTTGAACTGAAGAGTGGCATGTAAGCTTTAAATATATCACACAATCCATTCAGCCTAATCCACTAGCAGTTCTTTCAGCAGTCTGTTATCACCTGCATTTGCACCATAAGCATAAAATGGAGAAGGGAAGAGAAAAACCATATGGATATTTTAAATCAAACAAGTGCCATCACCAATAATAATAGACATTCATTTTTCAGCTTGAGAAGCTCTATATGCATTCATTGAATATTACATATAATATAGCCTGCCTGCCACTCTGTGGTGGTAGATCTTGTCTGAGAAGAAAGGAAAACATTTTGGAGGATTTTTTTTCCTGTTCTTGGTCCATCCTTTCTCTCCACTAAAATTGAGTGTTGGGAGGGTTAGGACAGACAAAAGAAAATATTCCTTTACACAGCGTGTGGCTGGTCTGTGGAACTCCTTGCCGCAGGATGTGGTGACGGCATCTGGCCTGGACGTCTTTAAAAGGGGATTGGACAAGTTTCTGGAGGAAAAATCCATTATAGGTTACAAGCCATGATGTGCATGTGCAACCTCCTGATTTTAGAAATGGACTGTGTCAGAATGCCAATGCAAGGGAGGGCACCAGGATGCAGGTCTGTTGTTATCTGGTGTGCTCCCTGGGGCATTTGGTGGGCCGCTGTGAGATACAGGAAGCTGGACTAGATGGGCCTATGGCCTGATCCAGTTCTTATGTTCTCTTATCAAAGTCTGAACAATCCCCACATGATCCTCAGTTCAAGGCCAAACTGGGTGTGATTCAACAAATGTATGGAGTTTCTCATGATGGCTTCTCTTTTTTACTTCACTGCAGCTATGAGGGAGTTGTGAAGTGGTTTTTTTTGGAGCAGAGAGGCAGGAGGGGGTAATAGATTCCTTCCTCATGAGTCATTTTCCTAGCCAGAATCACTCCCTCAGTTGCTTTCATTCCAGAGGGGGAAAGACATGCAGTTACAGCATCTTTTCCCAGGTAAGGGGGAAAGCAACTGGGATGTCTAGTTTTCCATTTTCATGAGGAAATGACCCATGTGAATAGGGTTTAGCATCCCTTTTCTGGCATTGCTGCACCAATCTCATCTAGGACCCCCCCCCCCGTTTCAGTAAAAACATACACTGTCAATCGAAATTCCACTTGACTCCTTCCTCATGTGTAGGTTGGCAAACACATTCTGTCATACTTACTCCAAGCCACCCTAAGATTTTTTTCAGTTTAGCTATTCTGTATTTCTTTTTATGGGAGAACAATAATCCGGCCACTTATTTCACTGCTCTCACTGACTCCAGTGATAGGCAATTTTTCAATAATTTTTCTTTCGTTGCTCTTTAGCTCAGCCTGCCTTTTGTTTTCTAGATGTCCCTCCTATTGCCATTTGGCAAATGCTGTCATTCCAGGGAGATGTGCACATGCTTCTCAGTTTTTAAGGTCCAAAGGAGGCAAGGTTATTGTTTTTGTTTTCTTCAGAAAACAGAGAACATCAACGAAGAGTAGTCAGAATGCAAAGAATTCCTTTTATTTTCATGTAATAGGATGATAATGACATGTTTTTAATGAAAATCAACATAGGAAAAGATTCTTCATTTTCAAATGGTGATAGACATTTCTGTCCAATCCAGTCCTCCACCCTATCCCATCCCTCACCATTTGTGCCAATGCAGCCATGCTTATAGAGCACAGACAGCATCCAATTTTTTTTTTTTGGGGGGGGGGGTGATTGATTGGATAGGAGGTAAATAAAAATATTTTAAGAATGCACTTAAATATTTTGTACTTATTATAGTAAATATGGTTTACTCACCCCCAGTAGGCTACCTGATCACCTATGGGTCTCCTCAGACTTATGCTAGCCATTTTGCTGGCATAAGTTGAAGGAGAGAAAAGAGGCACTGCAGCCTGGGGAAAGGGGGATGCAATCTGGCATATGCTGGTGCCATTTTCCACCCCCTCCCTTCCCCTCTCCACTCACAATGTGATTCTGCTGTCAAGCTCACCAGCACCAGTAGGGGCTTTGGAAGCCACTGTTGTATGTACCGTGTCACTGCCTTTTTGCAACAGTGGCCTGGAAGCTTGTGATAGTGGCCTGGCTTTTGCACCGCTTTAAATGACGTTGTGCTGCCAGAATGCAAATTCCTGTAGCACAAAGCCTTAGTAGGATTAAGGCCTAAGCTCACCTGCCTGTGGTTTAATTTCATATCTATTGCTCCACATAACTTACACATTTATCTTTGAGGCAGGATCCGGTCGCTTGCAGAAAGAGCTGTGTGCAGGCAGGGGTTGCTGAAGTGGTAACCATTCTGTATGTATGCATTTTCGACCTCTAGAAGAGCAGCCGTGTTAGTCCTTTGCACCCTAAATGGCCACAATCCAATATAGAATTAGGCATGTATAAAGCCATACATGGGTTTATGCATGCTTATGTTTGAATTGGATTTTAGTCGGAGTTTTTGGGAACTTTAAAAACTGACAATCATATTTCATTGGCTAGAGATGACTGTCAGCTGTGTGAAGTGGACAGTGAAGAAGTTGCATGCAGTGATTTAACCCAAGCAAGCAAAAATTTGGCACATATATACAAGTTATATGTATCATATAAAGTCAGAGGAGTAATTCGATGACCAGAAAGGCGGTATATAAATACCGAGTTGTTGTTGTTGTTGTTGTTGTTGTTATTGTTATTGTTATTGTTATTGTTATTATCTTACTCTGCTTAGCAGCTTGTAGCAACCAATATCTTTTTTGGGAGCAGTTCAGAATAGCGTTTCCAATAACCACTTTTGCTGCATCAGCTCAAGTCCAGGGAGCCTGAACTAACGTTAGCATTGAGTATGACAAATTATATGGCAGACTGATAGAAATGAGATACCTCTCTAGACTTATTTTCCATCCAAGTCTGCCAACATCATCTTGGGTCATAAACTCCAAGCACTGTTTCCCTTGCCAAGCAGGTTGCACAACAGCAGAGACAGATACTGAACTCCTACTTTCTTCAACCATCTGCTCTTCTTGTTGAATCTCCTTAGGGAACAAGCTTTTCCAGGATGAACACTTCAGGGAGCAAGCTTGGGTTAAAGCACTGCATGTTGGTATATCCTCAGCAATGATTCACACATGCCCCTTGACTTCTCCTCGGTTGAATATGCTGCACTTTATGGTCGGCGGCTGAATGTGTTAAGTGATTCAGGGTGCAATCATGACTGCACCTTGGGCCGATGCAAGACCCTTGCGCCAGTCCAAGAGGGTCACAAATGTTCCGTAAAATATGTTTGTGCCTCCTTGAGAGTTGGCTGGGCTGGTGCAGGGACACGGGCTAACCCACAGAGGCTGAATCCAGCCTCTGCGCATTACTCAGGCAGGGAGGATTGTGTTGGCCAAGCTCAGCCAACGCAAGGATCTGGGGCGGAGGTGGGAGGGAGGCGTTTCGGGGCAGGCAGAGGGCAGTCCCAGGGGCGGGCAGGCAGGGAGTAGGAGACGGGACTGGGACCTGGCTGTTATGCCGAATCCAACCCCATTCCCCGAGCAGCGCAGTGGCTGCAAGCCGCTCTGATCTCCTCAGACTTAAGCCACCTCTTGAGGTGGCACAAGTTTGAAGAGACCCATTGGGGCTGTGGTGGCTTACCTAGAGGTAAGGGAAAGATTTTCCCCTTGCCTACAGCTGTGCCACTTCAGTTCCCAATCTTGCACTGGATACAGCACAGGCCTCCTGGCCTGCCTGTTCCAGTGCAAGATTGGATTGCACTGTCAATTGAAAAGCATTAACTTTGAAGTGAAGTGATATGGAAGTTCTAGCTGGGGTGTTTGATCTATGATGGCTCACTCAGACATGCAAGTCATTTTGGTTATTGTCAAATATTGAACATGCATGTGTGAACCAGTCCTTCAAGCCTCTTGTGGAACCTTTTAGAATCTCACATAATCAAAGGCTCATAAACCAACCACCACTATGTTCAAGCAAGTCAAACTAAAAGCCTTGTGCCAGTTTTGTCCTGTCTCTCTCACATACATAGGCACCGAAGTGAGAGTTTATTGACTTATTTTCAAGACAGCTTTCTTTGTTATAAATAATCGATGTCCTGCTAGATGAAACTAAGGAACAAAATGGAAGGGCTGTATCAGCTTCTCACCAGGATCAATGGCCTTGTGTGGTTCAGCATGGGTAGTTTGGGATTTACTGAAAAGCAGAAAAATGACAACAGTTTGGCTGAATACTGCTTTTTAGGGGGCTGCAATTAGATGCGGGTAATACAATGCATGCCTAAGATTTGGACACACTTGTAGAATTCAAGAGTGATTTACTCTATTGGTTATATTCATTATGAGAAGCATGCTCAGCTAGGAGAAATGTCTAAGCAATGATAGAAATAACCAACTAACTATTATTTTATTCTCAACATTTCTTTTAACAGCCCAGTCCAATGCAGAGCTGGACCAGTGAGGCCCATGCTGTATCCAGCACTGCAGTTGATCAGGTGGGAGGGCTTCGAGTGGTAAGGGAACATTTGTTACCTTACCCTGTGTAGCACCCCAGCCTGCTCAATGGAGCTACTTGGATCTGTGCCAACTGTTTATCTGGCGCAGAACCAGGTAGCTCTGTATAAGGTCGGCACACCTGGGATGGGGGTTAGGATGCAGCAGAGGCCTGCTCGGCTGTCCCACCCCCTTCTCGACCCAATTTGCCCCCTATTCTGTCCTCCCCCTGTCCAGAAAGACTCCTTGCTTGCCTCCAGACCACCTTTTTGCCACCCCCCTGGCCCGATGCAAATTTTACCTTTGCAGATGGCTGTTGGGCAGGATGTGGTGCCCACAGGATGACAAGGCCTTCCTGCTGGCTATGCTTACTCACTGCATGCTGAAAAGTGCTTTATGGTGCTTTTACAACATCCATCGCCAGCTCTGCAGCCACACTGCTAATGCTCAAAGCCGATAGGATTGGGTTCTCATTTTCTTACGTTGTTTAGTTCATCCCACTCCTTTGCAAACATATATGTATAGTTTTAAGTCTTTCCAAAATAAACCCAGTTCAGCAAGCTGTACAAAGTAATAATTGTATTTTTTTCCACTATGGCTATTTAATTACAATTATCTACTTGACATATGATCTCCTGTTCCCGCAAACAGAGAAGATCTTGCAAAGGCGCATTAACTGTTGCCAAGTGCCAACTATTCTGATACTGGGGCACATAACTAGGGTGTGATAATGCAACGTTTGATTCTTCATAATGCCTGTTAGTGTGCAATTGTCATGTTACTGAGGAAAAGGAGGGTGGTGGTGGTGAAGGATAGTGGGTTAATTACCTAAACTATCGTTGTTCATATAGATAGACAATTAAAACAATTTAAGAAAATAGCTTACATTGATTTCATATTCATTGTTGCTGACTTTCAAGGTATCTTCAAAGAGTATGTGAATACCCATTTTCTAATAAAGGTAACACATATATTCAGCATAGTTGTGAGATCATTCTATAATAAATTTACTAATTCAACTACATCCTAACAAAAATAAATGTGGAAGACTCATCTGATCACAATTATATCAAACTAGATTTCCATGGTGATCCTGGGGTACTATACCTATTTCTGATTAGATATAATGGTGGGCATTCACACCATATGACTGTGACTCCCACTTTAGCCATGAAATGGTTTTATACTCTATTGGCCCAATTCTATCCAATTTTCCAGTGCCGATGCTGCTGTGCCAATGGGGGTATACATTGTTTCTTGTGTTGGGGAGGCAGTCACAGTGGCCTCCTCAAGGTATGGGAACTTTTGTTCCCTTACCTTGGGGCTGCATTGTGGCTGCACCGGTGCTGGAAAGTTAGATAGGATTGGGCCCTATGATACTAACCAAAGTTCAGGTTACAATGGTAGTGTAGCTAGTAACTCATTTCAATAGTGGTCTCCAAAGTGGAGACTGCTGTGTGCCCGCAAAGGCTTTCCTGGCACGGATGGTGCTTACCATTCCATGGAGCCTTTACAAAGTACCTCCATTTGCCCCCATTCTTTCTCGCATCCAGCTGCTTCTGGTCTCTGATGCCCCAGGAGGCTTTGCACCTGGATTTCCAAGCTGAAGTGGCTGGACTTAAGGAGAAATGGAGGAAAACAGAGGCGCTTTGTCAAGCCTTCCCCATTAAACGGTAAGTGCCAGTCGCGTGGGGAGGGCTTTGGAAGGGTGCTGGATCTGGCCCATGGGACTTCTTCTAAGAGTTCACAATTCATATATTCTGCCTGTTTGACTAGAACAAATAGCATGGCTTGATCCGTAGATCCATTTCAGATGCAGCTGCCTTCTGAAGGCTATAAACTGACCTCAGGATATGGAAATTCCATAGGCAAAAACTAGAGAAAGACGGTATAGGAATATAAGAACAAGGAAATAGGAAATTTAGATCCTTCAGTGAACGCAGAGTCACTGGGAATTTGAACTACTTTATAGCACCTCTTGTGAAAGTGCCTTCTAGGTGGGCAAGTGTTCTTTTAGTATGAATTCTATCTATTGAGGAAGAAAAGAATGTGATGCTCTGCAGACTCTCATTTGTAGTTTGTAGCTAGCCTTGTGTCTGACAATGATAATGCTACCGGAGGATTAACAGAGATTTGTTCAGACTTTTTGGCTGTTAGTTACATTAGGGATTTGGAAAAAGCAAATCTTCAGTGAAATAACAACAAACCCGTGCACATAATTTCAATGGGTTAACATTGTGTGAGGCTAGAAATTCAAAACTTGTCCCACTTTTTAGATTCTGTCTGAGACTGGGTCCCTTTTAGTCAAGCAAATCCTGCTGGGTATAATGTGGCTTGATCCCAGGAAAGTGTGCATAGGACTGATTGTAGCCCTAGTTTACTATGAAACATGGACTGAATTTTAGTTAATGAAAAGTGCTGTGCCTCATCACAAGGTTTATTGTTAAGACTTCCCACCCTTAAAACAACCCCAATTTCAATAACTTTTTAAAAACTTTCAGATGTGAGAATGAAATAGTGGAAATGGAAAAGGTGCAAAAGAGAGCGACTAAGATGATTACGGGGCTGGGGCACCTTACTTATGAGGAAAGGCTATGGCGTTTGGGCCTCTTCAGCCTAGAAAAGAGACGCCTGAGGGGGGACATGATTGAGACATACAAAATTATGCAGGGGATGGATAGAGAGATGCTCTTTACACTCTCACATAACACCAGAACCAGGGGGCATCCACTAAAATTGAGTGTTGGGAGAGTTAGGACAGACAAAAGAAAATATTTCTTTACTCAGCGTGTGGTTGGTCTGTGGAACTCCTTGCCATGTGGTGATGGCGTCTAGCCTGGACGCCTTTAAAAGGGGATTGGACAAGTTTCTGGAGGAAAAATCCATTACGGGTTACAAGCCATGATGTGTATGTGCAACCTTCTGATTTTAGAAATGGGCTATGTCAGATGCAAGGAAGGGCACCAGGATGCAGGTCTCTTGTTATCAGGTGTGCTCCCTGGGGCATTTGTTGGGCCGCTGTGAGATACAGGAAGCTGGACTAGATGGGCCTATGGCCTGATCCAGTGGGGCTGTTCTTATGTTCTTAAACTAAACACTTTACACATAAGCACGTATTACTTTTCTCCTATGGAGAAGACGGAATCTCCCTTTTCCCTCTAACATTCCTAATGGGCGATCATGTGGTTGCCATTAAAATTCAGCAGTGATCAACATCGTAGCCTTTACCCTTTCAATAGGATCCAAAGCAAGGAGAAGGAGGGGCTCTGGAAAGAGACTTGTATGTACTGGATTCCTAGGGTGTCAAACTCAAGGGCAATATTATAAATTCTTGTAACAGAATAGGGGCACAATCCTAACCAGGTCTACTCAGAAGTAAATCATACTTGGTTCAGTGGGGCTTACTCTCAGGAAAGTGCGGTTAAGATTGCAGCCGAAGTTTTAGTCTTGAATAAACAGAATAAGTTTTACTCTAGGATGATGCTTCAGTCATTCTGTTTGTACCAGCTGGAGAATGTTTTTGTGGGCTGATTCACACTGTATGTTTTGTATACTTGTCAGTGGTCCAAAACATCTTTGGTATGCATTCTTATGGTCAAGCATCATGTGTGAACCACACAATCGTGGATTATAGTTGGCTGCAATTTTGGTGATTGGGGCTATAAAAATGCAGTCTGCTGTCTTGGACAATGTTGCCTGCTACTTTGTTTCACTGCAGGTTAGATCTAGTCATGTTTCAGAGATGCCGATACAAAGACTGTTTTATAGGATTTCAGAAAGATGGATGGCTTCAGGGGCATATGCGATGTGCTACACATGGGAACTGAGGCTTTTTTCAGTGAAGCATGGGGAATGACAGGATATCTGTTCATAGATACTAAGATGCTATGGTTCATATAACCTACTAGAAGACAGAAACAACATTCACCAGTGCCTGATAAGCTGACAATGGCTGTAATGAGAACAAAATAGGGGAAGATTCTGTAAAGTTTTCACCAGGGAAAATGAAAGAAGGCTTTGCACTTCCAAGCCAAGTACCAGAGATAAAGCCTCAAGCATTATTTCTGTCATGTTGTGAGGCCCAATATTTACTTGATGATATTTGGTCTGGTCTGGTCCTTGCAGTTGATGAGCTAAGTCAGACTAGTAGCACAATCCTACTTAAATCCCCACATGGTGATACAGCAGTGGAAGTGTGGGCTATGGTGCATTTCATATGGGATATTTGGCTGCTGGAGGTCTCCTTGGGGTAAGGGGGCATTTGTCCCCATGCACCAGGCTAACCCCAGCAGCCACAATAGGTCAACTGGACTTGTGTCAGTGGTATCACTGGCATAAGTCTGTGATGATCCATGCAGGTGGATCGGGCACTGGAAGGGTGGCTTGGATAAGGTGAGAGCCAGTGCTGCAAGTCCTGCCCCCTCCCAGGCTCAATATACCCACCCGCTGCCCCTGTCATAGCCCCATTCTGCCCACCCCTGTTCAAACCCCTCCTTCCCTTCCCCCAACCCTACTGCTCAAGTAGGCCTCCTGGTGGTGCATGCAGTAAGGCTCTGAGCTTTACAGCACTTTATAGTGCTTTTGTGTGCGCCAGTCAAGCATGTGTTTTGCTGGTGCAGGCCCTCATTAGGATTGGGCTGAAAGTCAAAGAATAGCATCTGAGCTAAAACGTGAATTGCTTTCCAGATTCTGCAAAAGATTTGAGTTTTACATGAATGAATGATCCAGGCATGGGAAGCAAGAAGAGTCTCACCTTCCTCCAAATTAGAGTATTTTGCTTCATTGTCTCCAAGAGCTAAGCAGTTTTAGGACAGCTTATCCAAGGTTACTTTTCCTTAAAGAACAGAGAGGACTGAAGATTTTTTTGTGAAATGTTTACATAGCTAGAGGCTGAGAATGAGTGGGAAGCAGGCAGTTCTGTCCTCGGAGCATAAAACAACTGTAGTCTTCATGCTCCAGTGACTTCAGACAAGCTCTTTCCAGCTTCCAAGGAATTCCGATCTCTGTCATTTGCTTGCTTATGCAGGCCCCTACATTTCTTTTGTTTTTTAACTTATACTTCCAGGACCAGCCCATCCATGAGGCCAACTGAAGTGGTTGCCTCAGCCAGCAGATTGGTGGGAAGGACCTCCACTGTACCTCCTTCCACTCCCTGGAGAGAAGAGATGAACTAGAACACCACAGAGTGGGAGAAGTATAGGCTGGCACACCATTGGGTAAGGGCATGCTGCCCCAGGCATCAAGAGGACTTGGCTGGCCCAGTGGATTTCATTGTAGTATCACTGTAGAGCAGAAGTCTCCAAACCATGGCCTGAAGGCCACATTCACACCTTGACACCATGTTAAGATAGATGATATGGCCCTGGGGCCGAAAACTTTGGAGAACCTTGCTGTAGAGCATGTGTTTCTCTTGTTTAGGAATAACATATGCAAAGTAGGGCAGGAGGTCTGGTCTAGAGGGTAGAGCCTCCATTTGCCTGAAGATTAACATCCACAAGGTCGCCAGTTCGAGGCCACCGGCACCGTGCGACCTTGGAGCAGCTGACAAGCTGCAGCTGAGCTGTTCCATCTGCTCGGAGCGTGGGAGGATGGAGGCCAGAATGTTAAACCAGATCGGAGTGTAACATCTTGAATATGTAGTGGTTCTTGAAAGAGAGAACCTTCTTTCAATTTGTAAAAATCCCTGCGTGGATTTAATAAGCCTGCCTGTGTAAACCGCCTTGAATAAAGTCTTGAATAAAGACCAAGAAAGGCGGTATATAAATACTGTGTATTATTATTATTATTATTATTATTATTATTATTATTATAAAGTAGAATGCCTGAAAAATAGGGGAAAATACCAGGTACCAGGCAAGGTACCGAAGTAATACCAGAAGTAAATATCTGGTACCTGGCAGTGGCCCCTAAACAGTTGGAGGTTAATTGAAAACAAAAAAGCTAAGAAACAGGATCATCCTGGGAAACTCTAGCACAATATGTATGTAGGTAAACTGCAATGCAGTGGAAGCCAATTAGCAGGTCGGGGTCAGCTGGTGGAAATGGGAGAAGGAAGAAGGATGACTCAATGAGACTTGATAACTGAAAGAGTTACGTAAATTAAAGAGAAGCCATCAGGAGATGTGTGATTTGTTGCACTGCTGTACTGTGCCTTGATAATGTGCCCAAGGGCCAAACTACACATGACACATAAAGCAGAATGTGACCCATTGTGTTTTTAAATGGCCAGCTGAGGGAAGCAAAACTGCATTGGAGGAGAGCTTTAGATCTTTGCCCATTGGCATTCAATGGGAGATTTTTTTCAATAAAAATTGTACGCAGGGACAACTGTGTTTGGGGTTGGAATTGCAGTGTGGAAGAAGTGCTAAGACCCAAACTCCCCACTGCACTTTCATCTATTGGTACTCTCTTTTAAAAAGCCAAGCCAAGCAAAACAAACAAACATCTATTGGTTTGTTTGAACATCTATTGGTACTCTCTTTTAAAAAGCCAAGCCAAGCCAAGCAAAACAAACAAACAAAAACACACCACGGGGCCACATTGTGCATTCTGTGTATTGTGTAATTTGGCTCTAAGATAGCAAAATTCCTTGTGTAATAATGCTAAAATTTTCTCCTGTACTTTCTTATTGATTCACATAAAATTTATGGCAGATAATGAAGCTTTGAGGACATTGTAAGATAGCTATATATACATCCACGTTACAGTAAAAACCTAACCTTTATTACTAGTTATGACTAGTAAAACTAGAAACTCTGGATGGCAGTGGAAGTTTCTAGTGTTGCCTTCGATGGAAGAATGAAAAAGTTCCTTTCCTATTGAGAGAAAATAGTTCTAACTAGTCAAATCAAGAAGTTTTGAGCGGTGTTTGAGTTTTCTAGTATTGCCTAAGAATTAGAAACTCCCATATCTGTTGGGAAGAGGGAAAAATGAGAAGCTCCAGACATTTTCAAGGTAGCAAAAATGGGTTTTTCCTAGTTGGAACTAGTTCTCCCCCCTAGTTTCAGCCTGTTATAGTTTTTACTAGATAATACTAGAAAACTCCAGCACCATCCAGAGCTTTGCATTTTTACTACTGGGAACTGGTTTTTCCCCATGAGGCACAGGAGTTTCTAGTTTTTACCAGGAAATACTAGAAGTTTTCAACACTGTCTGGATCTTCACATTTTTATTGGTCAGAACTAGTAATGATGGATTTCGATTTTTACTGTAACATTAAAAAAAAAACAAACCCTAGCTATCTCTCATTTGCTCATATTCATTTATTTTAAAATAAGCAAAATATAAAGTGCTCATTTGTCTGCTTTCAGGACAAGCCAGGAAATTAATTAAATGGATATTCTAAATTCCATTTGAAAAGTCTACTTGGTGGTTGTGTTCCTTATTTTACATTAGATTGTCGGGCAGCCCAATCCTATCCTTGGCAGAACCACCAGGTGCAGCTATGCCAAAATGGCTATTGCTGTATCCAGCTGCACTGCTGGGGCCTCCAGCGGTCTCCTTGGGGGGACTTTCATTCCCTTCCCCCAGGGAAAGCTTCAGACCCCGTAATGGGACTTTTCAAGTCTGCAGTAGTTATTTTGCCAGTGCAGACTTGAGAACCTCTATGTTGGGCTTTTCAACCCGACATGGAGGATTGGATATGACAAAGCAGGGCTCTGCCAGTCCTACTCTCCCCTCACCCCAGTTCCTTCCCACCCCGGAACGCTTGCCCCCAGGCCCTTTCTGCTGCCTGGAGCTCTTACCGTGCTCCAGGCAGTGTCCATCTGGCACTGCGCTCAGCACCGATTGGGGCTGGCTAGGTACTGGCACACTTCCATAGGATTTGGCTCTCAGTTGGATGAAATACTTGTGACTTGTGCAAATGAAGACACCATCTTTAACTTTTGACATCATTCTGCCTTTGAGCATAGGACGTAGTGTGCCTCGTACCTATTGATTCTCTTTAGTTTCTAACTAAGCACATTCATTTAGAATTTAGTTTCCAATAAGTTGACTTTTCAGAATATTGCAGTGAATTTATTTAGTCCAAATCTTCCTTAGGATATGAACTTTGCTGAGGAGGTACTGAATAATTAATTCCTCTGTAAAATATTTTCCTCCTACAAAATCGGAAAAAGTGAAGGGCACATAAAGTGAATGCAGCACAGAAGGGACTGAATTCAGAATGCAAGAGGCATGAGAAAGGATATAGTAAGGCTGAGCCATGCTCCAAGGAACTCAGGCAGCCACATGGGACAGCCTCTGTATGCAGATAACCCTTTTGGACTGAATCTGTACATGAAAAAAATGCACAAGGCCCATACCCAGAAAAATGTGGGTTTGTGTGTCTGTGTGTGTGTCATTGGGGGTGGTTTGGTCTTAAGGATATGGGGAATCATTGCAGAAGAGCCAGAACATAAATATATGTGCTTTACCTAGAATGAGAAGATCAGTATTTGCCTGATGAATTTAGATGTGGTCAGAAGTCAGACTGCAGAGGAAGGGAAGGACAATGGAGGCAGAGCTAAACTTAGAAAGACAGTGCTTACACATAGCTGCAGCAGGAAACAGGGACAAAGGTGTCATGCCAAGGGCCTCAGAGAAAAGGTGGATTTTAAGAGAAGGAGTTTGAAGAGGCATCACACAGATGTCTTAGGCCTATAGTAATCATACCCAAAAAGAACAGGGGAGTCCATTCATCTGCAAAATTCATCAGTGAAGAGCTCCAGCAGTTTGATGGGGATAGTACAGGTCAATTTATCCAATTCAGCAATGGCCAGTTTTTATCCACCATTGTTTGACTGATGCAGGGAAAGACTTCTGACAGCAACACTCCGAAATGATTTTGACCACTGTCAACAAGTTTGTCACAAAAAATGCTCCTCTCTCAGGCTGTGCATATGAAATAGACTTCCACTACCACCAGAAATGCATGATTAGGATCATGCTTCCACCCCTTCACCCCGCTGGGAGTCTGGTCAAGAGGCTTATAGGGAAAATATTTCCTTATATCTCCACCATCAAAAGGTCTAGAAGCTTTCTGAGAAATTTCAAGCCTTTAGACTAGCCGTCAGAGGGTTTAGTCCTCTCACATTTGCAGACCTACTATGCAAGGGAATACCTGGCATCTGACATCCAGTGTGTATATGCAATATTCCTGCACTCTAACCTTTCAATCCTATGCATAGCTACCCAGATGTAAGCCCTGCTTACATGCACACTGAATTCAATGAGACCCGCTCTGGGGATTGCAGGTCTCACAGAGCAATCCTATAAATGGCCTTATGGCAACATATCTTCCAATTCTCTGTTATGTCCTCTAATGGTGGTGCAACTGTTGCTCTGCCATAGGGCATGTCTGAGCCATTGGTGGAAAAAGCCAGAGACTCTATGTGTCCACCACACATAGACCCAGCCCATGTTACAGCTGGTAAGGTGCCGGCGGGGACAGGTCATGAGTGGCTTGGAGGAGGTTCAGGGCAAGGGATTGGTTCAGGGGCTGGAGGGATTGGATCCTGCTGGCAGCAGGATCAAGATGCTATCCCAGTTTTTCCAGCGCAACATGCCCCTGCCTACCTTGGACTCATGCCAGCAAAATAGCTGGTATAGGTCTGATGAGGCCCATTGATGGCCAGATGGCCTACAGAGAAATAAATAAGAAACATTTTTTCTGGCCTCTCCCAGGCTGTCTGGTCTCTTCTGCACCATTGCCCCACCCTGTGTCCTTCAGCATGGCGGAAGATGTTGAGGGATGGGATTGGGCTCTTTGTGTAGCTAGTTTGCACTGTCAACTTCGGATGCCCAAATATCTGGGGCCACCCTTTTCTTTTGACTCCTCCTCAGTAACATTTTGCATTTTCTTTGTGTAAGTATATGGGTTATATTGTGGTGGTACAGCTATATTATTGCAAATGCCTTGGGACACAATTCCCATTTGGACTCATCATTGCTATGCATTAAAAAGTGCAGATTTTAGACACGCAAGACCTTGCTTGTAGTTCATCCTGAGGTCATAAATATAATGAATCTAGCAGATTGAGCTCTGTCACCAGGGAAGCGGAGCTGCTGCTGTGAAACTATCACACTTCATTATGGGTGGAGAGCTGCCTGAGTGTTACAAGACAGCTTGATTTTGGCTTGTTCCAGAAATTGAATTTTCTCTCCCTTAAAAGAGATGCCCCTTGCATTTCTCTCTCCATTACAAGAGATGTCTCCTGTCTGACAATCTAAAAAAACCATTATATTTTTAATTTAGAAGTGACTTGTGCAAATGGATGTACAGTAATCTTTACATGCACCAATCCCTGGACATCCCCAAACTGAAAAGAATTTTTTTTTAAAAAAATCAGGACAGAAAATGGGGGCTGCTTTTCCTTTTTCTAAGTCTTTTAAATCATATTCTGTTTAGACCCCCTTAAAAATAAGTATCAGTTGCCCAGTAGCACAAATATGGACAGCATCAGGGAATAATTGGTTGCTATAAAATCTCTTGCAGAAGGACTTTTGTCCTGCTAATTTCCACATTAGCAGCATTGCACTATCTTTCTATTACTTGTTCTGGCATCTGTGTACAGTAGGGATGTAAACATCAATACATTAATGTCACTGAAGAATACAAAGTGAAATTGAATGCCAGTGAGCACAAAGGAAATGCAACAATAGCTCTCATATTCACTCCTCGACAGATTAGAGATAATGGATTATTCATAGACTTTTTGGCTCACAACCAGGGCTCCATTTATGCCTGAAACTAGAACTATTCTCTTTTAAACTGTGATCATTTTTAGAAGCGATTGCTTCCCCCTCCCCAAGGTTACTTGACATGCACACTTGGAATGCCAATTTTTTTTTTCTTCTGTATGTGTATGCACAGTTATCTGTTTAAAGATCAGGAAGATATGTACACTGCAGTTAGTGAAAGAAAAAAAAAGTGTCCAGCTCTGAAAATCTAACCAATAATTCATACATCTGGTCACATTCTAGCTGATTTTTCTTATATCATATGAACATTCAATTAGTGAACAAAATAACGTATGCAAAGATTTCTACTGTGGCAACTGTTGTTACCTGAAAATTCCATTTTGGAGCTTTGCAGGTTGTGGAAGTTGCCCCAACAAAAATCACGAACTTTTCTTTGCGTGTTACATAGTTCATGTAAGTAGACACATGCAAGTTGAGAAAAGCACTTCAGAGTGATGTGTGAACCATTTATTAGATGACATTGTTTGTCTCACCGTTTCAGATATTTTATACTGAAATTTGGATAATTAGAATGATGCATAGCCACAGGCAATGTTTGGAGGCAAATTCTAAAATCTGAGCAACATTGATCTGTTTCTGTGTACTTATTATTGATTTATTGGTTAGACTTTCACTGGAAGGCCTCTACCACTATGAAGTTCCCATTTCATCAGTGATAACTGATGTGAAGTCTAATTTAGTTTCCAGTGGGCAATGCAGAAGTTATTCTGAGCAGCCAGAGGAAACCAGTTTTTAAAGGGGCCCTGTAGAACAGCTGGCTCTGAAACAAAGGATCTGCCACTTTTGTCATCTCTAACATAAATATGAAGTTAGAGCATCCTTATGAAACACGTCCTTACAGTCTGAGTGTGTGGAAGGACATAACCATCCTACAAGAAGGAAGAAATTGGTACTCTGTCAAAGTAAAATGACTTCACGCTGGTGGAATCTGAGCAGGAAGGAGGTTTCCTAGGGGTAAAGGAACATTTGTTCCCTTGTCTGTGTAGTGCTGTTCAATGGAGCTAGTTGAATCTGTGGCAGTAATTTAGCTGGGGCAGAACCAAGTAGCCCCACGTAGGGCATTCAGGCCCAGGATGGGGGCTCATATGCAGCAGAGGCCTGCTCTGCTGTTCCTGCCCCCTCCTGGGCCTGAGGCACTCTCCCTCCTCATCCTGTCCTGAACCCCCCTCCCCAACTCTGTTCAGCTATCCTGCCACTCTCCCCCTGCCCCTCCACTGCCTGGTGCAACACTTACCTGTCCTGGCGACCACCAAGCAGCATATAGCACCAGTGGGATGGTACAGGCCGGTCTGCTGGTGCCACCTACTCTCTGGGTGTCAAAAAATGATTTCCTGGTGCTGCCCAATCATGGGATTGAGCTTTGAGAGATGCAGTTGTCCACAAAAGCAAGCAACTTAGAAGAGGAGGGGAACAAAGATTACCTTCTGCACTCTTAATCTGCATTGATGAGAAGATGCTGAGCGAAGACTTAAGTGACTAAAAAGTAGTATTCACACACATATAGATATGAAACTTGAAGAATAGCATTTCCTTAGCATGGGTGATTTCTAATACTGGGGGGAACCTTTTCCTTTTCCTTTTTGAAAGATGCCTTTAGAATAAGAATTTTGTTTTGAATTCTTGGCCAGTAAGTTAGAATGACTAGGAAGAGGGAAATGTCCACTTCTGAGCAGCAACTGAGGAGGAGGGATGCTCTAGATTACTTATCTGGGTGCTGAGGCCACAATTCTATACACACCTTGTGTGGGAGCAAAATTCCATAAAACTCAGTGGGACATGCTTTTGAGTAGACAAGCAAGTCTTTTTAGCAGGGAAAATATATTTTGACAAAACACAACCTGGGATGATCGCCTTCTTGGGATATGCTATTGACAGCCCGATCCTATCCACACTTTCCTGGGAGTAAGCCCCATTAACTCTAATCAGACTTACTTCTGAGTAGACATGCATAGGATTGTGCTCTGACTTGTAGACATGCATAGGATTGTGCTCTGACTTGTTTAATTCAAGTAATAATTCTCTTGTATTCTGCATCATCCCTCTTGACAATCAGCCAAAACCTAACTCCATATTGCAGTGGTATTCAAACTGGGGCGTCGTGATGCCCCAGCCTGTGGGTCCTGGCCTCTGCCCCGTTAAGGGGCAGGGGCAGCCAGGAGGGGGAAGGCAGGGGGGCTTGCCCAAGCCCCCTGCAGCCTACTGGGGGTGTGGGGAGCCCTGCGCAACCTTTGGCAAGCCTCCCCAGGTCAGGAAAAGGGAAAGTGGAGTGATTGCGCCCCACTCCGCAAAACTGGAAGCAGAACACGATCACTCCGCTTTCCCTTCTGATGGGGCTGCAGGAACTGGGGTGCACCCTCCAGTTCCTGCAGCAGCCATCCCTGTGTGCAGGTCAGGGAAAGGGAGAGTGGGGCGATCGCGCTCTGCTTCCGCTTTTGCAGAGGCAGAGCAGATTGCTCCACTCTCTCTTTCCCTGACCTGGGGCACCCTGCAGGTGCTCAGGCAGGGCGCTCCGCACACAGGGACGGCTGCTGCAGGGACTGGTGAGTGCATTCCAGTCCCTGCAGCCCCCTGAGCCATGCGATCCTGGGGATCGCATTGCTGCCTTCCCCATGCCCCTGCTGCCTCCCCCCCCCCCCGCAAAGACTTACTGCGGGTTTCAAACTCCCGGAGAGTTTGAGAACTGCAACCATATTGCATTTAGACAGGGACTACTCACCACCCAATGAATACACAAGACAAGGTTTTGAGTTAAAACTGGGCCATATTTACTGAAAATAATGTAGGCTACAATCCTATGCACATTTACCTGGGAGTAAGCCCTATTGACTATAATGGGATTACTTCTGACTAGACATGCATAGAATTGGGCTGGTAGTAAGCTACTACAAACTCTGCCAGGGGTCCTATCTCCATACATTCTCCCTCCCCTAGTGTGGGGACATATTTCAGCAATACAGCATGTCTTTTCGAACATTCCTGCCCTGCCTTAAACCTGCAGATTGTCTGCTGAAGGTCACAGCTTTATACCAACTCCAGTGGTGTCAAGGCAGCTGAATTATACCATCTATCCCCAAGCTGGGCAGTCTTAGAAATAAGAATTACACCACACCCTTAAAACAGTTTGGGGTGGGGGAACAGCCTCACCAACCATCAATCAGGCAACAGGCAAAACGTTCCTACCAGGCTCCAGCCAGCAACCAGCTAGTTTCAGACTATACCAACAGAGCTTGCTGAAAACAGACTGAACCCAGAGGGATAAGCTTGGCTGCCTGCTGACCAGGTTCCACCCCAATCCTCCTGCCTTCATAATGGTGGCAGAGAGGCAGTATTACCTTTTCCTAAATAAGTTGTACTTTCTTTTCATTTCTTGTTTTATTCACTCCTTTATGTCTTCAGTTTCTTTTAGAAGCAAATTCATCGGCCTGATTAGTTTTCCTTTAAATATTACTGCAAATGGCTCTGCAGGAGGGCCTGCACGCACAAAGGCAGTGTACCTGGAGTCCAGCTGGAAGCGAAGGGTTAGTTCTATGAGCTGCTTGTAGAACAGTTATTGTAAAAACCCATTTGCAAAAATGAGTTTAACCTGCCAATGTTGTCAGGTTTTTGGCATCCCAGGCTTGAGATTGTTATTAGCTAGGATGTGGCAGGAGGCCCTGATATCTGGGCCTGGTGTGAAGCAACCAGCAAGGCAGCATAGCTGATGCAATCAACTGCACCTGTTGCAGGTGGGAGTCATGTGACTTGGGGAGAGATGAGTGCTGGGTCACATAGGCTATGGAGGAATGGTGCAATGCACCACTGGACAACCAATCAGAGTGGGTCACAAGACTGTCTTGTGACTATGAGGTCGCCCTACTCTGATTGGCTGGCCCCGGTATATATGCGGGCAAGCACAGACTCCAGGTGTGTGTTGTGCTGCTGGTTTGTGTACTGATTTGGACTGCCTTATAGTGACTGTGACCTGCTGTATCCCTGACTTCTGGACCGACCACTCTTCTGCCTGCTCCTTTTACAAAAAGAACATAAGAACAGCCCCACTGGATCAAGCCGTAGTCCCATCTAGTCCAGCTTCCTGTATCTCACAGCGGCCCACCAAATGCCCCAGGGAGCACACTAGATAACAAGAGACCTCATCCTGGTGCCCTCCCTTGCATTGGCATTCTGACATAGCCCATTTCTAAAATCAGGAGGTTGCACATACACATCATGGCTTGTAACCTGTAATGGATTTTTCCTCCAGAAACTTGTCCAATCCCCTGTTAAAGGCGTCCAGGCCAGATGCCATCACCACATCCTGTGCAAAGGAGTTCCACAGACCAATCACACGCTAAGTAAAGAAATATTTTCTTTTGTCTGTTCTAACTCTCCCAACACTGAATTTTAGTGGATGTTCCCTGGTTTTGTTGTTGTGAGAGGGAAAAGAGCGTCTCTCTATCCACTTTATCCTTCCTCTGCATAATTTTGTACGTATGTCTCAATCATGTCCCCCCTCAGGCACCTCTTTTCTAGGCTGAAGAGGCCCAAACGCCGTAGCCTTTCCTCATAAGGAAGGTGCCTCAGCCCAGTAATCATCTTAGTTGCTCTCTTTTGCACCTTTTCCATTTCCACTCAAGTCTGTGTCTGCTTCTTTTGCTATCTCCCTATGCTCCCGTGCCGCTCTCCTCCCTTGCTGACCTGTGAACCATCTTGAGTCTGTAAGAACCTCACAATGTGTTGTGAAAGTCAGTGAGAAAGGTGGTATACAAATGCTATATGTTGCTATTACTCAAAGTATTGGAATTTTCGGTTCTGGGTTGCACAAAGCACTGTGGAAGGAAAGAATATTTCAAAGGGAATGAAATTTTATATATATATATATATATATATATATAATACCACAGTTCTATTTCTGTTATCAAACTTGTGTTTCTGTTCTACCCATCATTTTTGTATGTAGTTTTCATAGTGACTTTACCTTTCTGTACTATGATTTCTCCATCATATCAATTTGCAAGGATGGCTGTGTTTATAGATAACTCTGCCCTTCATCATCTCACCCATAGGTCATGGATGGAACATAAAGGGAGAAGAGGAATCACTATACTTTGACAAATCAACATATCCTGCAGGAAACAAATAAAGTGTAGGTATCCATTTTTGCACACCAAGAGACACCTTTATTTGCTGCTCTTAAAATCTCACCTGGGGAAAGAAATGGGCTAGGGAGTAAGAATGACTGAGGCCTAGTTTCTTTTCTTTTCCTGGTTTGTCCAGTATTTTATCATGAACTAGATATGTTGCCTAGGAGTGGACCTCAACAAGTGGGAAATCCTGGCCTCTGAGCGGCCCGCTTGGAGGCAGGCTGTGCAGCATGGCCTTTCCCAGTTTGAAGAGACACTTGGCCAACAGTCTGAGGCTAAGAGGCAAAGAAGGAAGGCCCATAGCCAGGGAGACAGACCAGGGACAGACTGCACTTGCTCCCAGTGTGGAAGGGATTGTCACTCCCGGATTGGCCTTTTCAGCCACACTAGACGCTGTTCCAGAACCACCTTTCAGAGCGCGATACCAGAGTCTTTCGAGACTGAAGGTTGCCAACACACAGACATGCTGCCAGTGTATCCCACTTTAAATGCATGATGAAAGATAGAACTGGACTCCCCAACTTTAGAAAACTAGTGCTGCTGGTATTGCAAGGTATAGGCTTTGCTGGCATGAACTGAAGCTACTGCAAAGAAATATGTTTCAACTAGGTGCTGTAATATCTGCTTCGCTAACTGGATAAAAGGAGGTACAGAAGGGGCAGTGATAATGAGGAAAATACAGTCAAATGTTTCTGTAGGTATTTGTATTCTATCATTTCATGCAAGAGCACTCACATTCAAGCAGCAATAGGTTAGGAATATAACATAAACAACAATAAAAACACAACCTACGGTAGGATCCAGATTCCATCAGAAAAAAACACAGAGGGTCTGAAGTCAAATAGGATTTACTAGCTGCCAGAAAGCTACCAATGAAGGCTCAGAACGCTCTTCTCCCACATGGGAGTTCCACAGTTTCTAGCCTTCTTAATAAGAAGTCATGCTGTATCATGCCCAAGGAGTCAAAGTTAAGCACATATTTTAATCTCCATCTATTTATTTCAAAATATTAAGAACCTGCTTATCTCCGTTGTAAAACAAGAGGATGTAAACATACTTAACTTTGACTGAATCTTAGACTGTTGTACCTTAACAATACGTTTTACTGTCGTTGACATCATGCAACTGCTTTTAGTAGAGAATGATCAAAACAGTGTATAGATAAATACACTTGTTCCAAAGAGTGTCTGTTGGAGAACTACGGCAGAGCACAATTGACCCTGTGTGTCTTTGGCTTGGGCCATGTTAACCAAATCTGTGGTCAATTAAGGGCACAATCCTAACCAACTTTTCAGCACTGACCTAGCCGCAATGCAGCCCCAAGATAAGGTAACAAAAATGCCCTTACCTTGAGAAGGCTCCCTTCTGCCTCCCCACTGCAGGATGCAGTGGCCACCACATTGGCACAGCTAGGTCAGTGCTGGAAAGTTGGTTAGGACTGCATCCTAAAAAGCTTAAGCAGGTGAAATTGAAGGTATCAAGAAGTGGAGAAATTCATGGTCAATAAGTCACTCTAGTAGTAATGAAAGACTCCTCCTTCCTATGTAGTGACAAGAAACTACTGTTCATTGTTTGGCGATTGTAAAGGAGTATTATGGTTCTCACTCACACAACCTCCTACCAGTTTGTGTTTTTTTTTTAAAGCCTGGGGTACACCATCTCTAATTGTTGCTGTTTCAGAATCAAGTCTGAAATCCAGACAAAAATATTATTTTAAAAAAATTACTGAAATATCTAGCTTGGTTTATTCTAGGTTTATTAGAAAGCAACAAAATCAACACATCAATTTAGGCACACATAAGATTTCTTAGATGAACCAGACTTAAGGCAGCCACATTGCTTTGAGCTTTAGGAAAAGTGATATATAAATCTTTTAAATAAATAAAATACATTTATCAGATTGCTGAGGCAAACAAGAAGAAAAAACTGCCTTTCAATGACTTTTTTTGGGGGAAAAAAGGTTAAGGACACAATCCTAACCAACTTTCCAGCTCCAAGGTAAGTTAACAAACATTCCCTTACCTTGAGAAGGCCTCCATGACTACCGTCCAACTGCAGGTTGCAGTACACACCCCATTGGCACAGCTATGTCAAGTAGTTTAATGAAAATGCTTGTGGATTAGCAGTTTTTCAGCACAATTCTAGTCATGCTTACTCAGAAGTAAGCTCTACTATGTTCAATGGAGTTTGCACCCAGGAAAGCATGCATAGGATTGCAGCCTTTGTGAACTTATTTGCAAGGATTTGTAATCCTATCTTAACAGAAACAAACACTTCTGCTTATAGCACACTTGCCCAGGTATCCCCGCACAAACATGCATGACACATAAGACTTGGTTGAAACAGGGCCGTGATTTATTCCATTACAAGGGCAGCGATTGGTGCAATGCAACGGGTCCTGATTATACTCCACCCCACTTTAGTCCGGGCACCTAACTAGGAGGAGACAGTTCCTGTCTGAGCCCGCCTTTGGGCGAACCACCTTGACTCAGAACCTAAGCTCGCCCAAGGCTCCCCCAGGTTCTTCATCACCAACCCCTGGAAACGGGGTCCAGCTAGCTGAATTGTTCTGCCCACCCTGAGCTGGGGAACCATGAAGGTGAGCATCCCAATTCCATTCCAGGGTCAAGCCAGGCTGCCCCCGATCCGGGTAGCCTTGGGGCTCAGCACTGGCCTTAACCTGGCGTGTTGCTTGCCTGAAGGTAGACACCAGTTCCCTATTTCTCCTCCAGTTCCCGCACTACCCTGCCAGACACGGCCAACCTGGCTGAAAGACCCACAAGAACCCCAAGGGGACAGTCAGGGGTAGGTGAAAAAAGCTTCACCCCATGGCCAATAGGGGAAAAGCCAAAAAATTCCTACCCGGCCCCAAAAGGCAACCAGCTAGACTTCTGACTGTGATTAAAGGTCGTGTGGGTGGGTTCCACTGCTGCCGAGGAACAAAGAGGCTGGGAAAGCATGGGCGCCAGCCTTTAAACTACACGCCCCAGCTTTCCTCCTCCCCCAACCAATAGCTGCTCACCATGTCACGCAGGCAGGGAACCGGACAAGTTTCCCTCCACCTGCATTAACAGCTGGAGGGCTTTTCTTGGCTTTATCAGCCCTTGATATTCCCCATCTGTGTTCACATCCACACGCATTAGTGAGGAAGGTTTGTATATTTGGCCTCAGCTCACACAGAAAATTATACTAAATATGTAACTATGGAGGCCATAATGTGAGAGTCACCTGTTAAGTATACCATAGACCTGTGATGACTTTCCCCATGGACTTTTTTTATAATGCAGAATAGCAGGAGTTGGTGTTGTACAAAGGATCAGTGGGAAGAGATTCTTTCCTTGCCAGTCATCTGTCCACTCAAAATTGCCTTGGTCCAAGCTGATTTTCTTCCTGCACAGTAAAAAATACAGACACATTTATCTGGGAGGTGGGAAAGCAATGGGGTGTGTGCATGTGAATTTTGAGTGAATAAAGGGCAAGAATGAAAATGATTATTCAGCCGATTCCTGTCCCACCAGTATTTTGCTCAATCGGGAGTCATTTGCTGCTATTTTGCTCTATAAAAGAAAGCACTTGGGGAAGCCAATTCGGTAACTGCACAAAACCTTTCTAAGGTACAGAAAACTTGGGCACTGGTAGGCTGAGGGGACAAAAATATATGACCAAAATGATAAAAGTCAAAAAACGAGAGTCCACTATCAATGCAGCTGCCAAGATGTACTGTACAACAGAAATGAATTATGAAAATTGTGCTCTGTATATGCATAGAAAACCATTTTGCTGACAATGAACGTGTCAAGGTTTTACAGATATCACAATAGCCAGAACTTTTTTTGGGATGATAACTATTTCAAGAGGTATGATCTTAATTCTCTTGCTGCAGTCTCAGTGTCTGATGACTGATAAATGTGAAGCACTGTATTTTGCTACACATCCTCCCAGTGCTGCAGCAATCTTAAGATATGGTTTACAACTGAATAGCATATTATCTTGACCCAGTGAGGCATAATTGGAACAGAAGAGGAAAAAGTGAGGGACTGTGCTGGAGTCTGGTGTGCTCCCTGGGGCATTTGGTGGGCCGCTGTGAGATACAGGAAGCTGGACTAGATGGGCCTATGGCCTGATCCAGTGGGGCTGTTCTTATGTTTTTATGAGTCTGTTACAAAAGATCTTATTATCAGGTAGATGCTCCTAAGAAAGTTACACCTAACTAGAGTTGTTGTTATGTGTAGATTGGCTTTTGTAAAGGCTACTATCATATTAATAGTAGACAATGCACAAATGGAAATCTGAGTCAGGGAATTCTTTTGTATAATGATAGCAAAGGGCCTGTTATAACATATTGTGTTGTAGGGCCAAATTGAAATGGGTATTTTACAAACGTTTTAATGTCAGAAGGTGATTCATTGTTTGAGAGGGATGTAGCTGTGATAGAGAACATTTACCTGTTTAGGAAGGATTGCCCAGGCATCTTCAGTTCACTACGTGTTCCCTGATTGGCCAGGATCACCATGTGATCAGTCTAGAATAGTGGTCCAAACTTTTTGGCGCAAGGGCTGCATCGTGTATCTGACGCAATGTCGAGGACTAGAAAATTAATAAATAATAAATAAATGGAGGATTGTTGTGCTGAGAGTTTGATTGAATACAATAAGCGGGTGGGGTGGAAGGAGGAGGGGACAGGAGGACAAAATTGATTTGCACAGGAAAGGGGGGAAATGGATTTTGAAAAAGCAGCAAGCAACCTACAATGCAAATCTCAAACTTTTTCTGCTCCTTTTTAAGTTTAACAAACATTATATTTATATTCCAGGTCTCTAAGTATCGGTATATATTTCATTCAGCCACTAGAGGTGCGGAATGTAATGCAGTGTAATGGAATAATTTCTTTCCATTACGTTGCATTACATTTGGCACCTCTTGTGGTTGAATGCAGTATATACCCAGAAGTGTGTCTTGAGTTATTTTTAGCCCTAAGAACCTGGGGCACCTCAGGGACAGGATAAAATCCTCCCAAGGGCCAGATTTGGCCCCCAGGCCAGGATTTGGAAACCCCTGGTCTAGAAAGCATTAACTCCTTTCTACCCAACCCACAAGTGTACACATTTGATTCCTGTTGCGTAAATGCAACGTTGGGCAAACATGGCTTAATGCATTCATGCTAAATGACTTTTTTTAAAGGAAATATTTCTGCTCTTTGAAAGTAATATTTTTAAACCTCCCCCTCCCCAACTGAAATGGGTGAATATTTGGTACAGCCATAATTGTAAAATTCAATGCACTGTACTGAAATATAGTAATGTGGTGTTATACTATTGTACCAACGTGTTTTATTCATTGAATGTAACTCTTAATATATCTCAAACATAAAAGCATAATGCTGAAAAAGAAAAAAAAAGCAATGGGAAAACATTCAAACACACTTGAAACTTGACACCATACCCTCAGGTGCATGTGTGAAGGCATGACAGTCAGCAGTGCTTCTTCCTAAGGCTCTTCTGGTGATTTAAAGGAACCATTCTGACAGAAGCATAATCAGGTTATCTATACAGCACCCACCTGAATGCAGGTTATAAACTACCAATGCATGTTCAGAATACAAAAAAAGCCTGACCCTGAAATTACAATGCCTCTGCAATTTGTAGCACTCTGACACGTGTTACAACATTACAGGTGGCAAAAGTGTGAAATACAGAATCAGCTATGTGTGTCGTGTAGAGTGTCAAAATGATCTGGATACCTGGCCGTGAAACAATGGTATCAGGTGGCACTATTTAGGATGTAACCTAAAACAGAAAAAAGTCAGAAAGCAGAGGTATGTTGATTTGAAGGAGGAATACCTGTAGTGATGGAACCAGCATTTTAAGATACTTTTTTTTTGTAATTCTTTAATGCTTCTGAAATTAGTAGAAAGCAAATCCCAGAAAGCTCAAGCTATCAGCGTCAATGTTGTTATTATCTGCTTATCATTTTTGCCCAGTCCACAGGGGCACACATTTGATTCCTGTTGTGTATGTACAATGTTGGGCAGAAATGGCTTAAACAGTGCCACCAGTGTGCATGGCATTTTAAAGTGAAAAAAGTCCTTTTCCCAAGGGGACAGCAATTTCAATAAAGACACAGAAGAGGCAGGTGTAAACAGGGGAAATTAATGGGAAAATAATCATCTCCACCCCTTTTTGGTCATCTTGTTCCCACCATAGATTGGTTGGTTCAATTAGTTGATTTCTTATAACTTGATTACTCAGCGTTGATGATTGGCAGCTGAATGTGTGAACTGACGCTGTAAAAAGCAATGAGGATTTTTTAAAGTTGGATCAGGTGAAACCTTTCCCTGATCCAGCTCATAGGCACAAAGGGGAGAGCACCCCTACTCTGTACCTGGATCTGTATGTATCCAATATCCACATAAGAGTTGACAGATGTTGAAATATGGCCTATGTATGTACAATCAACATGCACTGGCCAATCTCTGCTAAACAGCCATGCCATCTTGGTCTACAGGTATATATTTGTAGACTAGACTGAAACTTTACGGTATTATATAAATGTCTGGGAATATCAGAAACAGGGTAACCATGCCGGAATGGCAAGAATATAAGTGCACTATTGCTCCTTTCCATGCATATATATTGGGGAACAGCATAGTCCAATCAAGCTCTGTGAGAGGATGTGAAGTCACATGACAATCCTGTCCTTAGTGCTATTGATCTGTAATAAGGTAGCTCATTTATGTTTTGGAGTTACCAAGTGAACTCACAACAGCTAACCAGGCTTTTCTATACAGGTTGAGACTCATTATTCCTGGTTCAGTTCCAAGAACTCACCTGGATGGCAAAAAAAACAAATGGCAATATAGCAAATGAATGGCAATATAGCAAATGATGGCAATATAGCAAATGAATTTAAAAACAAAGTTTCTTTGCTCTGGTGATTTAAAAACAGACTTGCTGACCTTTGTAATCACACAGACACAATCAGTCTGTCTCCAGGAGCTTCACTAGGAGGAAGCGATCAATGAAGGGGAAAGAATGGAGGTGATAATCTGCCATTTAGCCTTCTTTCACATGCTCAGGGGGAAGGGAGGAGTGAAGCTTGCAGAGAGAATGACTGATGGATTGTCAACAACTCTGGCATTAAACAACTGTTTTCCTTTAATTTAAAGGGCCCTTCTCATCAGCTATGAGATAGAAAAATCTGTGGATACTTAGGTTATGCCTGTAATCACTTGTATGACTGTCTCTCTGCAACAGTAAAAAAGCAGTTTTTTAAACTGTGATTTTAAAGGGGTGCATTTTTTCCCTTCTCCAGGGATCAGCACATTCCTTCTCATTTGCAGGGGCCATTCGTGTTGAGTCAAATCTGTGTATAAAAAATCCATGTATAAATAGGCTGGACCTGTATAGGAAAAACCAGCCGTGACATAACCTTGACAACATCATGGCAAATACCTATACTAAGCAGTGGGATAGAAAGCCTTACATCATCCTGAGGAGAGCCAGATCTTTGAGGAGTACCAAATTCTGATGCTGTAATTGTTTCCATTTTCCAGTTATTTTCTACAGCATTTCTGTCTGAACTTGGATCTAATACTTGAGCTTTTTGGTGTAATTGTTTTTCCGTAGGCCAATTCATGGAATTGGCTTTGTGCAGCATGATGGTATCCTACCTGCATCCATACATTGGAGAATGTCATTAATCTGTTTTTTTACCAGCCTGTCTTAAAACAAATATTGGTGTTTAGCACTCCCATGGGTGGCATTATAGACAGCAGCAATTTCTAAGCAAGTTTGGAAAAAGAGTACTTCTGCAGCATCAACAACACGGCGACATGTGTGCATTTTGTATGATTCATGCATAGTATTTATTATTTCCCCTTCTATTCAGTGGGGAAGAAGAATCAAGTATTATATTTGCCAAGAATGAATAATGTCTTAAGTAGTTTTTTTCTGTGTAAACTGTGGGTGCATGTAGAGTATTCCTCCTGCCTTCACTCTAGTTCTGTAAGTTTTGCTGCAAGGTTGACTGGATGCAACCTGGCCCTGACAACACCTAAGAAACAGCCCAGTCCTATGATTCCCACCCCTGCCAATGCAGCCATGCCAAAATAGCTCACACTGCATCCTGCAGGGGAGGGGGGGAATCCCAGAGGTCTCCTTTGAGTAAGGGAATGTTTGTTCCCTTATCAAAGAGTAAGCCTCTGCAGTATGGAGGGGTCTATTCTGATCTGCACTAGTGAAATCATCTCTTTGTGCTTCAAGCAGACAACTATGGGCTAGGGCTGCAATTTATGCACTCTTTCCTAGGAGTAAGCACCAATGAACACACTCTATGGTTTCTGTAGAGTCTTCACCTACCAAATGTTTATGCCTAATAAAGGTTGACTTGACTTGACTTGACCAATGAACACAATGGGACTCACTGCAGACACCCGCATATAAGCTGACCCTACAGATAAGTCGAGGGCAGGCCTCATGGAATTTTCTATGACCCTCAGATAAGTCGGGGGTTAAACACAGTAAAAGATCATAAGATACATTTTTATTCTTTTTAAAATTCTGGTCTCCACCACATTTTTGTAAACACTATCAGAGTAAGTGCACTGTAAACTACATACCAGTAAAACAGTGGTTCCCAACCTGGTATTCACGTACTCCCAAGGACACTCAACAGGACCTTTAGGGGTAATTGAAAAAGAATGAAATAATGGCAGAAACAGGCAGGCTGTGCTCCAGAATGCCTTGCAAGGCAGGAAGGGAGGTAGCTAGTTGGCTGTAAAAGCCCCACCAAGGGCTAGTTTTTGGTCATCAGTTCATCTATGAACCAGTGATTGAAAACCAGCACAGTAAAAAAGCTGAAACATAATATGGAAAGTGATCTATCACCCAGAATTTCTCAGCACACTTCTGGTGCAAAACACTGCAAGAGCAGAGTCTCCTGTTCTTCAAACAGATGAAAAGAGAAAATATGCGATGAATACATGAAGTCTGGGCTTTCATATGGAGGAGATGAAGGCTTGTATTATTAATTACAAATATTTTGCTAATATGGAGGGTACAATTTATGGAAATGGGCTGCCAAGGGATATGCAAGTGAAAAAGGTTGGGAACCACTGCAGGAGACCCATGAATCAAATCCACCTTTAAGGTAGACATGAGGAGAACCATGAATCAAAGACACCTTTAAGGTGTCTGGTGTGTTAAGCCAGAAGCTCTACATACAACATACAACCCATAACACACAACTGAGAGTGTGCAATTCAATTCACAGCAGAGAGATGAGATATTTGCAACCCTTTTTCCTCAGAAGTAGACCCACTGCTTTCCATGGGTGTTCTTCTGAAGTCATGGTGCACTGAATTGTAGCCTGGGAAGGAGGGTCCCATCCTGGTGTTTCCAAAAACAGACCTGCTTTGCAAGCATTTGCCAAGCAGAATCAGAACCAGGCTGCAGCAGAAGGAAGGAGAAGAAAAGGTTAACTTTGGCTGGAATGTCCCAGGAAAGTAACTATAGCAACTATAAAAAGAGGTGCCTGCCTGAGCTGAGCAACAGCTCAGCTGAGAAAGGAAACTGTTCAGAGTTGAAAGGCTCTGCCCTCTGATTGACCCGGAGATCAGGCAAAGTGAGAACTAGAGCTTGATGACTTGGCAAAAATTTCATGTACTATACGTATCTACAGTAGGTTGAAGGATTGGGTCCAGGAAGGGAGTTAGGATTTGGCCAGTGCCACTAGCACTGAACTCACCCCCTTCATGGAGTTGATCTGCCCTTCCCACACCTCTTGTCCTGTTCCACCCTCCCCCCACCCCAACCTACCTCTCCTGCTGACTTACCTGGGTCGGTGGGTCCTGATGGAGCCACTGCCATACGCAGGGCTGCTATGGCCTCCCTGTTTGTGTTCTGGCAACACATGCCTTTGTCTCAGTGCACTGTCAGAGGCCCTTTTTCAACTACCGCATGGCAGTCACCGTTGATGAAACACTTGTTCTGCTAGTGTTCAAGCCCAATAGGATTGGGCCATAAGGCTGCAATCCTATGCACACTTTCCTGAGAGTAAGCCCCACTGAGGACCATAGGGCTTACTTCTGAGTAAACAGGCATAGGATTGTGCTCCAAGGGTGCACCCATCTATATAAGAAGCAGAAGTCACTGTGTTCTGGAATTACACTCTCTGCAGTGTTGTCAGATGTATTTTTTGCCATTCGAAAACTGAGCAGGATGGGAAACATGTTCTGTGGGCTTTGTATTAGAGCTAGCTTGCACAGTGCTGATTGGCTACAAGCTGGTTGTGCCCAGTATTGAATCACTGATGACTGGCTTTGCAACAGCTGACTGGCTGGTGGCTCTGATCCCTCTCCCCCCCCCCCTTCTCAGAGTGGTTTGCAGTATTTTTTTTTTAATGTTGTATGAATATACCAGTCCCACTTGCCTCCACAAACACACCACATGGCTGCTTTTAGTAGAGAAAAAAGAGGCTGAAGTTCCAACTTCCAACACCAATACAAGCTTCTCTTCCAGACGGAAGTATCAGCCATAGGAAGCCCCAGTCCAGATCAGAACTGTGGTACGAGTGAAAGTTGGTGGCTCTCTGTCCGTGCTACAGTCCCAGTCTGGATCAGGTCCCTGTGACTCCTACGTACTACCAATATAGCATAGCATGTTGTTTGGCCATGAGACAAGGATTCTAAACTCAGAGATGTGTTATGCTGCTTGTTATTTGTGGAGCAACATTTTAATGGTGGACATGTTAACTTGAATTTTAGAGGGAATAAAACAGTGAATGTATCATTCCTGTTTGTTTCCTCTCACCCTACAAAGCAAGCTGTGTTCTGGCACTTCTCTCTTGGGCTTTCCTATCAGCCAGTCCACAAAGCAGTATACCAGCATCCTCATGTAACCCCTGAACAAGGTTATAGACTTTAGCTCTGTGTTCCATTATTAGGAAAATCACCCCCAGAGACAGCTACAATAATAAGTGTTTCATAAGCAAGATCAGAGAGTGAGACTGAAGAAAACATGTTTCCTTCTCTGAATAGAGCCTTCTGTTCACACTTTCTCTTGCCAGTTGCATTGCTAGTAGCCTGTAATTTCATGGAAGAGATTTATTTAGATTGAAATGACATATTAAGTGGGTCTGTGATTCCTTCCTCCATGGGTTTTTTGGATGATATGACTGACCAGTTTCTATCTACACAATTAGGGACATACACGCTCATATCCTGTCCCCCTCCCGGCATCCAATTTTCACATGTGTAAATCATGTGTGAAAGGGTGGTTCCATTCAGCCACCTCCCTGTCATGCAATGAAATACAAGGAGGAGTGAGAGTGAAAGGGCCTGGCTTAGATGTGTCATCTGAACAGGGCCACTGTTTCTTTCTCAAAGCAACCTGGGTAAGCTACTTCATGCCGAAGATGTACATTCAAAGCAACACATTTTCACTTGTCCCATATCCCAACACACAGGAACCAGAATTCAAAACTGTAAATTTATTCTCTAAGGTGCTGCTAGAACCCCTTCCATGATCAGCAGAAAAACATTATAAAGCTTGTTCCTGGTCCGTACCACTTCAGGTTGCCGATAGCAGTGAGGAAGTTGCATGCCTGAATTCTATCCCTCTCTGCACACACATAATTCTATACACATAAAATGGACATTTTGAGTTCAACCTTGCATTCTCCTTGGTGTGCTAAGTTTTAGATTGCCAAGCCATCATGCTTCTCCTGAATATTTAAAAAATCAGGAATTCCTTTTTCATTAAAGGTTTTGTTATTCTATCTTTCAAAGATGATGCCCTTTAGGCCATTTGGACTTCTCCTGTATCTTCCTCCTGCCATAATTGTCTACATGACAGACAGCTATGGATTTAGGTCTTTTGACCTCTGGCAAGCAGCTGTTAATGTTTTCCAGATACAGAAAGATTCCTGTTGAGTGATTTCCATGCTTGGAAGCCTGAACTGATGATGCGTTGCAAACTTCAGCTTGCAGTTCATAGGTATGTGGGGAAACAAAGTACATGGAAGCTCTTTCACTTCTATAACCAAGCCAGAACTTATTGTGTCAATCTAGTGAAAACTTGGGTATGCTTCACTTGCACATGCTCAGACTTGTGTTACTGATTTCCAGATTAATCTCTTCCTGCAGCCTCACCGCCCCTGTTCTACCCTCCTTTCACCCCCTCCTGTCTCTCCCGCTGGCTTACCTGCTCTAGTGTGTGGTAGGAAAGCTTATGATGCACGTAGGCCAGTGTCCTGGCAGTGCATCACTCAGCGTGCTGCCAGAAAGTGCTTGACACCCAACTGTATCTCTATCCTTTCCATCTCATGCCGGAGAGGCTGTGGAAGTCCTGGGGTGCTGCCTGGAGGCAGTTGGGGTCTGGATGAAAGCCAATTAGTTGAGACTGAATTCAGAAAAGATGGAAATCCTCCTGGTCAGGAAATCCTCGATGTAGATACTGAGTCCTCTACCTGTTGTCGATACTGTTGTACTCTCCCTGCAAGAATGTGTGCACTGTCTGGGAGTACTCCTGGACTTGCAGCTCTCTATGGAGACTCAGGCAGCAGTAGTGGCTAGTTGCTCGTCTGCCCAGCTTCGACTGGTGCACCAGCCACGACTGTACTTGAGCCTATCAGACCTGGTCACAGTGGTTCATGACTTAGTGACTTCCAGACTGGACTACTATAATGCACTATATGTGGGGCTACCCTCAAGGACTGTTTGGAAGCTACAAATTGTGCAGAATGCGATGGCCTGGGTGAGTATAGGGGCTAGACAAGCTGTTGGACCACTGCTTCAGCAGCTACACTGGCTGCTATTCTTTCCCAGTCTCAATTCAAGGTGCTGATACTAACCTTCAAGGCCCTTCACAGGTTGGGTCCAGGCTGTCTGAGAGACTTTCTTCTCCCATACATTCCAGCCCATCCTCTGAGGTCATCTGAAGGGGCTCTCCATCAAGTGCTGCCTCAATCCCCAGTTAGAGGGATGGCTGCTCAGGGATAAGCCTTCTCTGCAGTGGCATCACAATTACGGAATTCCCTTCCAGGGGAGTAAAGAACTACTGCTTCGTCATGGCCAGGGTGACCAGATACAATGGAGGATAGAGTGCCTATACCTTTAATCATTATATAAAAGAGGAAATTTTGGCATGTGCAGCTTTTTAAACCCTTCCAAGTTAAGCTCCACCTTGCCAAAATTTCCTCTGCTATACAATGATTAAAGGTATCCTTAACAGGACAGGAGGTACCCTGTCCTCCATTGTATCTGGTCACCCTGCTTATGGCTTTTCGATGAGGGCTCAAAACATCACTTTTCCATCTGGCGTTTGCTTAATGGATGTCTGTAATAGCGCTGGGCTTGTGCAGGTGGAACACTGGAGCTCCACCGCTTGGTGGCTACGTAGATCGCCAGGTAGTGGAAAGGTAGGTGGGGGTGTGGGGGGAGGCAGGGAGAAGGCTTTCTGGGGCAGGGTGAGGTGGAGAGAAGGCGGGGAGAGGGCAGGGAGGGAGTGGGGCGAGAGGGAGGCAGGACTGGTGGAGCAAAGCTCCACTGTATCCTGAACCTCAATGTTGGTCTGCCCACCTGAAACAGAGGCTCTTCATTCTATGCCAACCTTTGCGTCATCGTAGAATCATTGTAGAAAGTCCCCTTCTCCTAAGAAGGTGGCGGCGGCTGCCTGGGGTGTGCTGGATGCAGTGGCAGCCATTTTCAGCATTGCTGCAGCTGTGCTCGCTGGGCAGCTCAGGATTGGGCTGTTAGTGTTTAATGTTAAAATCACTGTTTTAATGCTTGATTTCAATGTTTTTTACTTACTGTTGTGATACATTGTACAATTATTATGGAGCTTTGTAAATTGCCTTGGGCATTTGCTTTGGCATGGGGAAGGGGCATATAAATAAATAAATAAATAAATAAATAAATAAATAAATAAATAAATAAATAGTATTGTTTCCGTGTGAAGTGCTTTTGTCACTGAACCTGCAGTATGAAAAGCTCACTCCTGAACATGCTTTGATTGATGCTGTGAAAATTGTGCAGGTGTGGTGGTGGTGGTGGTGGTGGTGGTGTGCATGTGTTTTAGAGGAAGCAGCTCTACATGCACTGCTGTACATGTACAATGACGGAGCATAGCTTTCCTAATACAGTAAAACAGACCAGCATGCGAAAGAAGGACACCAGCTGAAGCAGAAGATGAGCTTCATTAGCATGCAGAACACCGAAGGACCAGAGACTGCACCAAATTAATTTCAAATAAGGATTACAATAGAAACAGCAGAGAGAATGAAAGAGAACTTTAGAGCGTTTATCTGTGGCACTGCTTGGGGAAGTGCATCCACTGGCTCCTCCTAATCCAATTCAGTAGCAGCATGAGGAATCCTGAAACAAAGAGACAGAGGGTGGGTGGGTGGGAGGGAAGGGGACCCATTGAGCCAGATCCCTCTATAGAGATTTAATTTAAAGAGACTTTTCATTTCAGGCACTGGAAGTCAGCTTCATCTTAAGATGCCTGAGTGCTCATAAAGGTGAGACACTGATGCTGGTGAAGTCACGTGAGTGAGCAGAGCACAGGAAAAACTGGGCATTGTTTTAATGTAAAATTACAGACCCAGAGCTATTACACATCTCCATCCTGATCGTGGCTGTTGGCGGACAGACAGATGTGAGGCTTAAATCTGCCAAATTTGTCAGCTCTGACCCAGGAGTCTGATCTTCATAAAATTCTATTCATTGCGGAATAAATAATGTATGGTTGGTCATGCATTTTTCATGTGAAGGCTTTTAAAAGCCATTGTAGTGATTCATGTAAATTTGATTCCCTCCCCCATCGCCATCCCCACTGGCCTTCTGTATGCTCGAGTACCAAATAATTATCAGTCTTTGACTTGCAACAGCCTGGTACGCTGCTGATGGGGCCCCATGTTGTAGAATCAGCTGTCACCTAGACACCGAGACACCCTTTCTCTGCACCACAGCAGAGAAAGGGGCAAATGCTCAGATGCACTGAAACGATTGTCCTTGTCGTTTTTGGTAAAATCCAAATGCCTGAGCAAAAGACAGCATATGGATCTGACAAACCTTTGGCGGCCTATCTCTTCCAGCCTAAAAGCTAGATACCTTTTATTTATAGTCATTGATCTGGATGTCACCGGATGGGGAATGAGACGGCTTTGCCCAGGTGGATGAATGAAGGGCTTTAAATGAAGGAACAAGAAGCTGTGCTGCTGACCAGAGGCTAGAGCATGACAACAGAAAACAAATCCTGAAAGATGGCACCAAAAGAGATGACCTTTAAAACCTATCATGTTAAATCCCTGTATTTCAGAATTGGTCCAGCAAGTGTTCCAGATGAAGGCAGAGTTTTATGCAGGGTGCTGCCCAAGATTGAAGTACTACTTCAGTATAACTCAAAAATGTACTCACTAGCTTTAGGATGAAGGTGATAGATAGCTAGAGGTGTGGAGCATGTCCATGATCTTTTGGACCCTTCCACCTGTGGTTTTCTGACCAGACTGATAGTGCAATCCTATGCATGTCTGCTCAACGGTAAGTTCCATTATGCTCAGTGGGATTTACTCCCAGGAAAGTGGGCCTAGTGTCCTCTATCTATAGTGTCTCAATCTGAGTGCCCTCTGAGAAGAATTTTCAGTAGAATTTTAGGCAAGAATGGTGGTGCTGAGCAAATTGCCCTATCTTTTTTGTTTCTTTTTTACTTTCATTGCTATCTGTTTCTTCAACCATGCTCTGGATGCATTGCAGGCCAGCTGGCTGGCCTGCCTGCTCCAGGGCAGGTTAGGATTGAGCTGACAATGTATTAATGTAGCTTCTTCCTGGAGAATATTCCGAGGAAACCATGGCAGCTGGCAGCAACCAGGAAGAATATTGGAAACACCTGATATGTTTGTTTATATCCTCAAATAACACCCTCCCCCAGTTGAAGAAATACTTCTCATTTTGCACCGAGCAAATGGGGTACTGAAGTGAGGGCCCAATTCTATCCAACTTTCCTGCAGCAATGTAGCCCTGAGGTAAAGGAGCAAACGTTCCCTTACCTTGAAGAGGTCTCTGTGACAGCCCTGCCCCAGGATACAGCACACTCCCTCTTGGTGCCACTTCATCAGTGCTGGAAAGTTGGATAGAATTGGGCACTCGGAATGCCTCACTCAGGCGAGGGCACCAGGATGCAGGTCTCTTGTTGTCCTGATGCTCTGAGGCATCTGATGGACCTCTGAGAGATATAGGAAGCTGGACTAGATGGGCCTGTGACCTGATTCAGCGGTGCTCTTCTTATGTTCACTAAGCTAGGGCATTTCACCAGAGACTTTTCATAGATGCGGGCTGCCTCTTTTAATTGCATCGCCTCAGAGTACAGACATTGGGTGAGAGTTGACTCAGTCTAACTCTTTGTACTCAGCTGCAACTGCAGAGGTTAATGATCAAGTACAAATAGCTGACCAAGACTGAGATAATCATGAACCTGGTAGGATTAGCCAGGTTTCATGTGACTTTGTGACATGCAAAGTCAACCTAGACAAAATTGTGGCTATCATGGACTCAGGAATTCAAATGAATAACCCTTATGGTGTCTACCAGTTCCATTTCAACTGCATGAGCTGTTCCCTAATGCCTATATGTGCAACAAACCATTGAGTATTAAACACAGCATATCTACATAAGTAGCTTAAATTTAGCCACTCTCATACCCCAGGGAATCCTGAGAACTGCAGTTCTGTAAGGGATCCTGGGGATTTCTGTCACATAACAAAGTTTCCAATCCTATCCAGCTTTCCGGCGCCAGTGCAGCTGCAATGCAGCCCTGAGGCAAGGGAACAAACATTCCCTTATCTTTTGGTGGCCTCCATAACTACCCTCCTACCACAGGATGCAGCACACACCCCATTGGCACAGCTACACTAGGGCTGGAAAGTTGGATAGGCTTTGGCACTTAGTACCCTCACCAAATTACAATCTCAGGAATTCTTTGTGGGAAGCCATTACTCTCAAACTGTTAGAAAACCAAAAGAAGTTTGTCCTGTAGATGTGTTCTTTGGTTGCATTTATGCAGAACTTCTGGTTCCATTTTCATATCTAAGATCTGAACTGCTCCTCATCTTGTGGGGACTGCAGTTGCACTTCTCAATGCTTGCTGAACTTGTCCTTCACCATATTAAGGAACTTGTGCAGATGTTAGTAAATTAAGCAACACACTGAAATCTGCTGTCAAATGAAACACATTGTGTTGAATGCATTGTGCCATCTCAGAACAAATAAGAAGATATGAGAAAGGGAAATTCAGAGAAAATGGAAAATAACCAGCTGTTCAATGAAATATGGCATTTGTAAGACATGGGGCGCAATCCTAACCCACTTTGCAGCATCGACATAAGGGCAATGCAGCTCCAAGGTAAGGGAACAAGCACTACCTTACTTTGAGGAGGCCTCTGTGAGTGCCACGCAACTGCAGGATGCAGCACACGTCCCATTGAAACAGCTATGCCAGTGCTGGAATATTTCAGGAATGTCCATTTATCCAGTGAACCCTTATGTATTCAATAATAGTAATCACAATACTTAGCATTATCATAACATTTTCCAAGTGTGATTAACGCATCACATATATTGTCTTAAACCTTGCCACGGTGCTGTAAAGTGAATCACATTATTCCCATATTTCTGCCAAGGCTGAGAAGGAGCAGCTTGCCAAAGGCCACCCGGTGAGATCATGGCTGAAGCAAGATTCAGACCATTCATGATTTGCAGCTCCTGTCTTTGCCGCTACATGACACCAGCTCTTGTGCTTGGCCTGACTTCCAGAATTCTCCTTTCTACACATCAGCTCACTTATAATTCCACAGAATGAACATTAATTACTCTTTCTGTATGATCACAAAGAGGAGGAGGAAAGTGTCTACTTTGATAGGCCGAACCACACCTCCATGGACAACTGAAGAACTGCATCCAAAGGGAATGTCCTATGACTGTATTCAAGGATGAGAACATGCTTTAAGGATATAAAGTGGGGTTGCTATGGTGATATTGTTGAATGAGTAGCACATCCACCCTGTTGTGATTGCTTTTATTATGGAGCAATTGTGACCCTTTAAAGCATGTCTTGTTGACAGAAGAATCTCACTTTCCACCTAATGATTAACCATTTCAGCCATGATTCAGGCAAATATATCCTCTCCAAAAAAATATCATGGCAAACCAGCATAGATAGGTGTCAGCATTTGATTGCCCAGTCAACATTTGATTTATAGAAACTGGCATCTTCCCTGAAATTGTGCCATGTTGTCATTCTGAGTGACTGACCTTAAAATGTCCATTTCCAGTAACCTAAATGGCTACCCATTACAAACTTGTTTGATTTTGAATTCCCATGTACATATGTGAAAAGGGTTTTATCCAGAGCAATAGTGAATGAATGAAAAATTAAAATTGAATAAGGCAGTGGAATCGTCTGTTAAGGGCAGGAGCAAAATGAATGGAACTAATGCAATGACTGCAGGGTAAAGCTGGGTAATTTTATATTTAAGGAGTGACTTGATTTGCATAGCAGTAATTAAGCGTTCTACAAGGACATCTTGTAGCAAAAGCATTGAATTTACTTAGCTTCACCTGAAAACAGTGGAATTCTTTAGATCAGTGGCTCTCAAACTTTTTAGTACTGGGACCCATTTTTTAGAATGACAATCTGTCTGGACCCACCGGAAGTGATGTCATTAACCTGGAAGTGATGTCATGGCTGGAAATGACATAATCAAGCAGGAAAATTTTAACACTCCCATACAACAAAATCAAATCAAGTAAGTATGTAAGTTTACAATAAGTATAAGTTTAAAAATTGTTTAAAATAAAGAAGAACCCTCCTGACCCTCCCATGCAGTTGCTGATCTGTTTTTAAAAAATTCCCCAAATATCCCAAAGGCTGCAATCCTATCCTCACTTACCTGGGAGTAAGCCCCATTGACAATCATTGTTAGAAGCATATACATAGTACAGGTTGAGACTAATTATTCCAGTGGGTTCCAAGTACTCAGGTGGATGGCAAAAAAATGCACTATCAATTTAAAAAACAAAGTTTCTTTGCTCTGGTGATTGAAAAACAGCCTTGCTGACCTTTTGACTCTAAGATAAGAGTCATTAAGAAGACAATCCATCAATCAGTCCTCCTCCAACCACTCCACTCACCCTTCACCAATGCAAAAGTGCTCAGGGGGAAGGGAGGGGCCGATGGAGAGAGAAGGATTGATGAATTGTCAGCCAGCTGCCCTCTCTCTTGCTCATTGAGGAGGCTGTTGTTAAAGGACTGTTCAGTTTTTAAAACTGATTTTAAAGGGATGCATTTTTCCCCTTCTCCAGGGATCAGCACATTCCTTCTCATTTGCAGGGGCCATTCGTGTTGAGTCAAATCCGTGTATAAAAAATCCATGTATAAATAGGCTTGACCTGTAATCTAAAGTACATATCTGTAACAATTCCCCAAATGCAGTCACATACCATGTCTAATATACTAAAAATAAAATACACCTTGAAATTAATGGGAATCCATCTGAAATTGGATCAGGACCCACAGTTGGAGAAACACTGCCTTAGATGATTTAAGAGTAAATAGGTGCTGAAATATTTTGGATAGTTCTTATTTAATAAGACCATACCTAAAAGCTTGTTCAAATGCAACATTTTTTCCCCATTATGGATAGTCTGATGGGAAAGCATCCAAACTGTATGTAATACATCTCATGTTGGCAACCTTCCGTCTCGAAAGACTATGGTATCGTGCTCTGAATGGTGGTTCTGGAACAGCGTCTAGTGTGGCTGAAAAGGCCAATTTGGGAGTGACAATCCCTTCCGCACCGGGAGCAAGTGCAGTCTGTCCCTGGTCTGTCTCCCTGGCTATGGGCCTTCCTTCTTTGCCTCTTTGCCTCAGTCTGTTCGGCAAGTGTCTCTTCAAACTGGGAAAGGCCATGCTGCACAGCCTGCCTCCAAGCAGGACACTCAGAGGTCAAGGTTTCCCATCTGTTGAGGTCCACTCCTAAGGCCTTCAGATCCCTCTTGCAGATGTCCTTGTATCGCAGCTGTGGTCTACCTGTAGGGCGCTTTCCTTGCACGAGTTCTCCATAGAGGAGATCCTTTGGGATCCGGCCATTTTGCTACATGTGCTGGAATATCATGATAAGCTGTGTAAGTAAGGCCTCCTCAAAGTAAGGTAGTGCTTGTTCCCTTACCTTGGAGCTGCATTGCCCTTATGTCGATGCTGCAAAGTGGGTTAGGATTGCGCCCCGTGTCTTACAAATGCCAGCATGCATATATTGCAGTGGAACAGTCTATACTTACCCCTTGATCTAGTCTATCATGTAAACCTGCCTTCCCCACCTCTGCCATCTCCTCAGTTCTGTTGGGAGATGGAAATGGCAAAAACTGCATACACGTGAAATCAGTGCCTATAGGCTAAAACTGCATGGCTGATTTCTGAATTCTGAACTCCATTTACTCATTCCAGCTCATACATTCAGTAATGTATGAGGGAAAGTGGAATTGCACCCACTATGTCTGGCAGTGTCAAGGAGATGCCATTATGCCATTTACATCTGTGGGAAGGAGATATAATCTATATCCTTCTGTTACGTAGCATCTACATTTGTTAGTTATTTAGTTTTGATGTGTAAGTAACGCTTAATCATTTTTGTTGCGGTGAAGTTCACTTGAATCCTTTAGATTGCTTTGTGGGCCTGTGTTGCATCCTTGTGACAGGTTCCTGTCCTCCTGGGAGGGAGGCTGTGTTTTCTGCCTGGGAACAAGCTTATCTGAAGACACCTCCTGAATTCTGTGGCGCCAGGAGTAGGGGGGGAGGACAATCTGCATTCTCATATCTAGGATGAGGTGCTGAACCTTGGTTACTGAAATAGGTTTAAGCTGGACTATGTGAGATGGGAGGGGGAGATTAAAGATTGTAATAACCAGGGCTTTTTTTTGTAATAGAATGCACCAGAATGGCGTTCTGGCACCTTTTTTTTCCCCTTTCACTGAGGGAGGAATTTGAACCTCTGACCTCATGCTCCACTTTTTTTTTTTTTTTTTTTTGGCACCCCTAGCTCTGACCTTGTGCTCCACCTTTTTTTTTAAACTGCAGGCTAGGGAGGGATTTGAACCTCTGACCTTGTGCTCCACAGTCCAGTACTCTCTCCATTGGGCTATAGAAAAGCCTATAGTCAAAGTGCTCAGAACTAATATATAAGGTCTTGAGCCCAGCTGGTGGCCATCAGCGCCTCAAGTATTAGTTCCAAACACTTTGAGTCTAAGAGTTCCTATGGCTCAAGTGTTAAAGTGCTGGTCTGTGAAGCCAGAGGCTAGGGGTTCAAGTCCCTATGAGGAAGAAATTTTTTTTTTTAGGAGGGGAGGTGCTCCATGGCTGCAAAATATAAAGGTTGGTTGCCAGTTGCCAAAAGGGGGGCCAGTTGAGCCTGCAAAACTCCTCAAAGTTCAGTTTAAAAATAAATAAATAAAGATTAACAAGTTGTGAGTTCCTGCACTTTTTTTTTTTTTTTTTAACAAAAAAAGCACTGGTAATAACAGCATGAATCTGTGGTAATTACATCATAATTCTTGATTCTTCTGACACTTTTGAAGTTTGATTGACTGAGATGGGTATAAAGGCAATTCTGAGATCTTTGCAAATAGGGCTTTTTCACTGACCAGAGAAAGAGATGCTGTCCAACTGCTCTTTTGTCTCTTGGTTCTCTGTACATGCTCTAGGGACATATAAATAGACTTTGTTAGTTAGCTGTTGGGTATGATTCTAGTACTGACCTCTGTATGGCTGATACTTCAACATCCTTTTCCTTTATACAAATTCTTTTATCTACTACATTTTGTGAGTTTATTGAATGAGGGGGAAAGTTACGAAACTAGTATCCAGTCCTTAGGGTATTTTGGTCATTTGATCAGCTTGGGAATGTGCTGAGAAAGAGAAGGAAGGCTGAGCAATTTTCCCTTACTCCTCTCAGCAGCTGGTAAAGAATTTGCTTCCTCGTTTGGGATCCTTGCTGAGTTGTGGAAGTGGTAGCAGTTACAAAGTTATTGACCACTGAATAAGCCCAACTTTAGGATTTGGAAAATTCTTTACCACACTGCAGATTCCCCAGGGAGGAGGAAGGTAGCATGGGTAGACAGAGCCTTAAAGGTTTGATGACACATGAGTGAGCATGTCCTTCATCAGCAGCCAAGTTTGGTGTTGGTGGTGTTTGGTGCTAGTGTGAAGCAGACTATCTTACTTGTACAGCTGTACATGCATCAAATCCAATCAGGAACTCCTGGCCTGTGTGATAGATGTACATTTTTCAATGCTCCACCTCAGGCAGGGCTGCTGTGAGAGGGGTGCACTCTTCTGGGATGCTCTGATAGCCCAGGGACAGTGGGAGGTCCAGGTATATAGCCACACATGGGCCTTACGGTGCCAGGGGCTGCTCCTCTGCCAGAATTGTGATGGGGCAGCTGGAACCCCCAAGACCGTGGGGCAGGTCTGGGAGTGGATAGTGGGTGAATGGGGCTATGAAGGAAATCAACCACATGACTCTATCCTGTGCATGTTGGATTATCCCGTGCATGTTGGATGACTTTATCCTGTGCATGTTGGATTCAGAAGTGATTTTTGCATGTTTAGCAAATATGGATAGGCAGGGTAAACAGAGGTGGGGATGGTTTGTTAGGCAGAGGTAGGAATGGTGTCCTGGATGGGCAAGAAGGGTGTACACACACACACTCCCTCATGTGATAAGTCAGATCAGGAGGTAAAAATAATCTGATGGGTCCAGTGACATGTCCAGTGATATGTTTACATGACCTGTGTGATTTTGACAGTGAAGTGTTATTCATGTCGGGAAAAAGGCAGGTCTGAAGCAGTCCTCACTTATGGGCACATACAGGTTTTTTTCAATCCCTACTAGGCTTTTCATGTGATATGAAACTCATCCACAGATTCCTCCCACAGTACAGCTGAAATGATGGTGTCTGTTCATAGGTATTGTCCAAAAAAAGATGCATGGCTACCCAATTACCGGAGAGGAACCACAATGTTTATTCAACACTAGGCAGTGGGAGATGTCCTTAAGGGATTGAAATGTCTCCAGAAACAAAAAAGATGGCAGTTTTGCAGTTCAGTTGCCATCATTAGTCATGGCTTGAGGAACTGGGAATAAAAAATAAGGGTTCTCATTTACTATTAATCTGAACTGGATGCAGTCTCATCCTGTGGCTGAAAAGAGAAAATTAATCCATCTATTAGCATTCATCCTTAAAAGAACAAGCCAAATTTAACAATTCTAGACAAGCTTAAGAAGCTCCATTTAAATTCACCTGTCCATTTAAAAACAACAACAACAATGGAAGCAGTGAGTTGTGCCGGGTGAATACAAACACATTTTAAAAAGCCCTGAAAGCCCAGCACTAAATAAATGATGAGAATGAATTCCCTAAAGATCAATGAAAGGGTATCCCTGAGTGAATAGCTCATAGCTTATTTTAAATGCAGTAACACACTAGCCCTACATTCAATAGGTCTGCAGATTACAGTGAAACACTCTTGATCACTTTGGTATGGAGGATGGAATTGTTTCCGCATGCTACATTGCCTCCCCTTCTTTTCTTCGGAGGCTGAAATTGAGATTGCAGAAGAGGTGCATTTAGATGGGTTTGGACCAAGGACAGGGAATATACCATTTCTGCTTCTTTAAGGATATTAGTAGTGCCTCAGCCAGTGGTGTAGCTAAGGAGGTGCAGGGGGTAGCAGTTGCACAAGGCATCAAGCTTTAGGGGGGGGCAACAAGCTGAGCTTGACACTAGTGACCAAAATTGTGAAAATCTTGCTATGTATGAATAATACCATCATGTTACATATCATGGGAAAGGTAATTTAAAGCAGAATGCAATGAAACAAACTGCACTGGAATATTTGTATTCTATCAAAAGTTATGGCCAATTAACCAGAAAAAGAAAACACAACTGCCTTATGGAACAAAAAGTGGATTTGCTTAACTCCAAACCGACCTATGAGACTGATTGTTCTGAGTGCTAGTGAGATGTTATTATGATACAGCTTGGAACCAATAACTTCTTATTTATTTACTTAATTAATTAAATTTGATTTTGTCATGGAGGGCGAGCTACAAAATCTTCTTTGACCCCAGGCAGCAGATAGATGCCTTAGCTACGCTACTGACCGGGAAGAGGCAGCAGAGGAAGTGGGTGGTATACTGCTGGCGGGAGCAGGCGAGTTCCTACGTATTTTCACTTTTTAAAAAGCCTGGGTGTTACGTCACATCTGGTTGTGATATCACTTCCGAGGCAACATTTTGAGCTTGGCACTGGGTTACACGATCATTAGTTACACCGCTGGCCTCAACCCTGATTGGCCAAGGATCCACTATATTTCTTCATCTTTACTTATTAGGCGTATTTGTAAACTTCCTTTCCAATGAAAAGGGCCTAAGCCAGTAAGCCCCCTTTCAAGACTTTACCATGCCTGAGACAGCACAACAAATTTTCTACCCCCTTTTTTTGTTCTTGTTCTTGGGAATGTGCAGTATTAGCAAATGCAGGACCCACCTGCACTATTTCTGAGGTCAGTTCCCACCCCCCCGCCACAGTCAGATGAAAAGTTGTGACCAGATCCCCTTGTTTTGGAGTTGGATACCCCACTTCTTGTATTGGCTACTCACAGTACTTATGCAGAGCGAGAATACGTGTGTGACCTACATTTCTAGGAATACTAATATGCAGCATCCATGGCTGGAACCAATTTTAGGGAAGGTGGGATCATTTGACTCCCTGATATTTTCATGCAAGAATATGGGATTTCTTCCATCAGCAGAGGCCCTCTCCAGTCCTGCTGTCTTCCTGTTTAGGCTTCCAGCACAGCCTAAACTGCAGGTCTGCACTACTTTGTGATTCTGCACATAGATTTTGAGACAGACTCTCCTGCGTTTTTACAACCAACTAGGAAGTGAACTGGAGTATATGTTAAATTGTGTTAAATATATACAGTGAAACTGTATGCTTGTAGGAGTCCTGATTTGAGTAATATCTTTTTTATGGAAGGGGTCTGAACTAGAGAAAGTGTGCCAGGAAGCAAGGTGGGGGAGAGGGAGGAAAAGTTAAGTTAGGCTGTAAAGGAGTGTCGTTTTATGGTGGCTATGACCTCTTTCTCTCTTTCTTGCTTTCTTTGCCCAAGGACTGCTTCAAATAGCTGCACCCTGTTGCTAGGCTACCAGTCTGTGTTCTGCAAACCACCATCGAGCTCATAGTAACCTACCATTAAGTCGCAGATCCCATTTTGTACTATTTTTAGATGGATGGAAGGGAAGGAAAAGTGATGTATTTCAAGTCTCGATTCCCCCCTTCCCTGCCCCATAGGTACATGAGGATGTGGCAGAAGGGGAGGTACATGGATGTGTTCCTTCAGACGGAAATAATTCCAAGCATGTCCTTGGAAATGCTGTCCCTGGAAAGAGAATATTCCCTGGATTTGGAACGCTGAATGTTCCTCAGACAAAAGCTGCAACCATGGAAGGAGGGCAGGGCTATGGAGAACAGGAGTATTTGTAGGGTTTGTTGGCATGCTTCCTCTGCCCTGGTCACAGGCTCCTAACCATGAGAAAGTAATGTCTGCACAGGGCTAGAGAAAGGAATTTATGACAATGGGTGCACAATAGATTCAGTTCTCTTACAATACAAAACAGTCCTAATTATTACGAATATTCTAGACCGGGGTGTCCAAACTTTTTGGCAGGAGGGCCACATCATCTCTCTGACACTGTGTTGAGGGCTGGGAAAAAAAAATTAATTTACATTTCAAATTTGAATACATTTACATAAATGAATATATTAGATATGGAACTTATATGAAGGAATGAAGGTCTTGTAATAGCTCAAGGCCTATAAAAGGCCTTGCTGAAAGCAAGGCCAGCCTTTCCTTTGCTGCCACTCTTGCATCACAGATGTGAAACAGCAAACAGTGGAGGGAGCCCTCAACCCACAGCTCACGCAAGAGGTCGAACAGTTGGCTGTCAACGCTGAGAGCAGTTGTATCAAGCCAGTGCAGGCTCCAGCAAGTCTCTGGAGGGCCAGAGGTTCATTGGAGACTGGGGGCTCTCTGAGGGCCAGATTGGGAGTCCTCGAGGGCCGCATGTGGCCCCAGGCCGGGGTTTGGGCACCCCTGTTCTAGACCACCGCAAATCCTCCATGCTGCAGAGTCAGCTGTAGTATCTGAGAGGCCTTTGCTACAGAAAATGTATGATAACATGACAAAATCTTTCCGAGCAAAGATTAATGACAGTACTAACACAGTGCAGCAACTTTAGGGTCTTGTCATTTACTTAATGCTTTGAGGGCATGTCAGGCAGTTACTTTAATGATGCTAAGCAGGTTTAGGTCTAGATGGGTGAACACCAGCAAACACCATGCATGCATGATGCCTTAAGTGCCATGATATTCCATTATGGAAGAGAGACAGGATATTTTTTAAAATATTATTTACCCAGTCACATCAGTGCACCTTGCCCTTTAAAGAGTAATGGAAACTGTAGGAGAGATCCTTGCCCTCTGGAGCTTACAACTTAAAAGGTTGACAGTGGGAATCTTTGCAAAAGGGTAGGAGAGGAAGAAAAGAAGGCAGAAGCAAGGATAACAAGGCATGAATGTGAGCATAGGCAGTCGAATGCATTTACACTTTGTGTCAGCTTTCCAAACACTCTTATACTAAGGTTAATTCACTATAGTGATGAAATGGGGTATTTAAAATGATAGTGTGATTATACCGAAGAGGTGCCTGCTGAACTCACAGAGTTTAGGATTTAGGGTGAAGAGGATTCAACTCCAAGGGAGATTTTTCTTGCAGGGGATTTCCTCAATATAATCTGCTGATGAATGATGAGACAAATACAGTAATTAGAAATTGTAAAATAAGAGAAGACAGGCAAGTAATGTGCATCTCAAAGCACATCTGAATACTTTTTATATATTGGTAAACTGTAAGTTACAAATCCACCCTAACTGTTTAGCAATATTGTAGTTTTATATATTTAATTCTTAGTATTTTTATGTATGTTTTATTAATTTCTTCATATAAACAAATGTCACAGGACTGAGCAATTGCCTTGGCTGTTCAATAAAAGCCTCACTCACACAAAACGGTTACTTTGATACAGATCTATGCAGAATAGAAGGCGGAAGCTCACAGACTGCCCTCCTCATTCATAAGCCATCACAAAATCCTGCTGTGCATAGGGAAGTCAGTCAACATGCGCAGATGTTGCTTTGGATGAACTGAACTGGAAGTATATGTGGAAGTATTCTGTGCATATGACCTGTCCAGTGGGATCGATCTGGGCTTTTGTGTGTTAGATTCCAGTTTGTAGGTAGGTACTAAGGAATGGGCAGCACAATTCTAAACCTGGTGTCACCCAGGGCTCCAGAGGCACCAAAATGGCTACAGATGGATCCGGTTTGTGCCGGGCTAGCACCAGGAGTCTCCTCATTTGCTCCCTTACCCTGGGTAACGCAATTGTGGCACCAATGGGTCTGACCAATGGGTCAATTGCCCATTGACACCCACTCTCTGTTTCCTGGTCCTCAACCAGTTCCCAATCCATGAGAGGACCTGTCCTCTTATTCCCTGACTGTGGAGTTTTCTCAACAGCTTTTAGTGAGGGACCGTATCAAACACCTTCTGGCATTTAATGAATCTGAGGAGACCCAGTGGAGGCCAGGCAGCCTCAGTAAAAAAATGTTGGTTTTTTTTAGCTGTTGGGGCTATGTAACATGCTACATGCTATGGGCTGGCAAGGGATAGCATTGGTCTGCCTGTCTGCTATGAAACCAAGTATTTTTTTTAACTTACAATTTTTTTTAAGCTTATGAATTTTCAGTGTTTTTTTTTAAACACTGATTGTGGGCTGTTTATTCTCTGTCTCTTGATATAGATATAGATGATATAAATAGTAAGCATCCCAAGAGGATCAATTCTCATTGATATTTGCAATAAAACTTTTTAAAAACCCAACTTGGCCTTGCATTTGTTGTCCTGGGAGCTAAACATGATAACATTTAAATGCCTTTTTTTCCATATGTTGACCACCTCCTCCAATTTCCATTGTTGACCAATTTCCTCCAGTCCCTTGGGTGGTCAACTTAAAGAGGTTCTGCTATATGTATGTTTGTATGTGCTACTCTTTTATAACCTCTTTTTTTTATATAACATTGGTTATTTATGCATTCAGTGCCATAATAAACAGGGGAACTATTTCTGTTTCCTCCGTAGCTTCTTCAAAGGAAATACATACAGAAGTGCCTAATAAATTAATGTTACAAATGGTTTCAAAATTAATGAGAAGAAATGCCACAAAAAGGGGAAAGACCTGCCTTTATTCCCTATGCAGTGTTCAAAGAAACTTATTCTTTTATTGGATCCTTCTCCCACTCGACGTTCAAAAGCCTGTATAAAATAATAGTAAAATTAAATTAAAATGAAAACATATTTCCAATCTGACTGAAGAATGACATAATTACATTTTGAAACAAATTCTTATTAATCTTTGTTGCTTTGTCTACACTTAGGGAAAATTCAGGTTTCATAATGTGATCTCCCTTCGGAGATTAGAAATCAGTTCAGGAATATTCTCTCTCACACGCACGCACGCAGTCCTGTTTCATTATAATTTGTCGGGCTGGGGCTGGCACATCCATGAAGTAGTCAGGCAGTGAATTTCTGGTTCACCCAGTGCCCACGTCCACAACTACTCCTTCTCCAGTGACCTGCATTCAAAAAGTAAGATCAGAATAGATTGGAAGAGAAAGTGTGTGTGTGAGCTGAATGATGGACTAGAGCAGGCATGTCCAACTTCGAACAGGTCATGATCTACTTTTTCCGGCCAAAGGTGCCGGTGATCTACCACCATGAAAATTAAGTTTCAAATTAGTTTCAAATTAAATTTTAACCCAATAAAGTTGGAGGATCCCCCCCCTATTTTTAATGAGCCTTCTGTCATTTACTTGGATGTGATCAGCTGTTAAGCAAATTAAGCAAAAACAAAACAGAGAGACGAAGATCCAGTAAGAACTGCGAGGGGAAATGGAAAGTACACTTTTTCTTAAAGTTTTATTGAGTAATAACTTTCTTTAACTGTCTTAATAACTTTCTTTAACTCTTATTGAGTAATTTGTCTTAAATTTAAGTCGAGTCCAGGCTGATTTTGCACAATCTTTAATATTTTGCTCTTGCTCATTAGTGAGACGTCTGAGCCTGCATTTCATCCACCAGCTTTTTGAAGTTGGGTGAATATTGTGTGAGGGCCAGTCTCAGGGAATCCTGGAGAAGTTCATCTGTCACATTGGAACGTTGTGTACTCTTTGTCATTTTCAGATGGGAAAATGCAGATTAACACAAATAAGTTGAACCGAAACTGGAGTGTACAGCTTCACTGCATCTTCTCAAGTTGGGAAATTTGTCTCTAGGCACTAGCTTCCAAAACTATTCTTGCTCAGCACAGGTCCTGAGAAAAATGTCATTGTTAAGGGTCAATATTTGGTTTTCAAGAGATGGCTTGTTCAATGAGTAATTTTTACTGATAGCAGCTGCAGTTTCTTTAATGTCCACATCTACTTTGAATGGGTATGACAAGTACTCCACAACTGTTCCATTTTTTTTGGAAGTCACAGAATCTATTTTCAAATTCCTGGATAACTGAACAGATTTCTGTCACATACTTCTTGTTCTGAAAAACAAAATTTGGATATTGTCCCAGATGGTTCTGCATATTAGGAAAATGATCAAAAGTGTTGTTTGCAAGGTCAGTCATCATTAGCTCAAATTTGCTCTTGTAGGATGAAACTGTACTGATCATCTTGCCAATGCATTTGTTTTTACCTTGTAGTTCAAGGTTCATATCACTTAGTTCGCCTGTAAAGTCAGCGAGAAATGCCAGATCACACAACCTCTCCTCATCTTCCAACTCTGCTTGGTCATCTCCCCTCTCCTTCAAAAAACTTCTTATTTCATTCAGCAAATCACAAAATCTTTGCAGAAATTTGTGCCTACTTAGCCACCTTACATCTGTGTGCAAAATGATTTCCGCTGCCCCTTCATCAAGAGTAAGATTGAAAATCTGTCTTTGAAGTGATCTTCCACGAACTGAATTTACAATTTTGAAAGTGATGTCCATGACAGTCTTTGTATTGAGTCTCTTGCTTGCCAAAACTTGCTGGTGAATGATGCAGTGGTAAGAAAGGAAATCTGGAAAGTCATCATGCTGTCTACAGAGGGCTATGAAACCGTTAACCTCACCTGTCATTGCTCTTGCTCCATCAGTAGTGATGGAAACAAGTCTATGCAATGGAAGATTACACTTTGTCACAAAAGAATGGAAAGAACTGAATATTTCCTGACCGGTAGTTCTCCCTTTTAAAGAAATCATTCCAAGTAGTTCTTCTTTAACACTGAAGTCTTCAAAAACCATCCGGATAAAGACTAGTAACTGGGCTATGTCTCTTATGTCTGTAGATTCGTCCAGTTGGAGTGAGAAAGCAAAACAATTTGAAACATCCTCCAACAATTGTTCAGTTGTGTCTCCACACATCTTTCCTATTCGCCGCACGACGGTGTTTCTTGACAATTGTACATCTTGAATAGCAGCTATGATCTCTTTCTTATTTTTAAATCCTTCAAAAAGATTGTCAGCTGCTTCAAGAAAACAATCTTTTACAAATTCCCCTTCAGTGAAAGGTTTGCATTTCTTTGCTTTCAGGTTGCTGACCTTGAAGGATGCTATGGTTGCATTGACCAAATGTGACCTTGGATTCGCCATCAACTGTTGCTGGGTAGCCAATTTTGATTTAGGTTCTTTGAGCTTCAGTTTACGAATTTCACTTTTGGGTGGAAAATCAGCATCAAACTTATTGCTATGCAGAGCCTTATAATGACGTTCCAGATTACCCTGTTTGGGCAAGGATAATGGGGCATTACAAATTAGACAACAACACTTGTCTTTCACCATGATGATGAAGTAGTCCATTCCCCATTCATCATGAAAGTGGTAGGTTTTGCTCTTCTTTGGAACACTCATCTTCGTTATACTGGGGTGGCTGGATGTAAGCAGGCCAAATCTGCTAAGTCAGTATAAATACTGGCTGAATCTGGTCCAAGACTGTCACTGTCCCAAAGTATTAAAGATCAACAGGAACTGAAGACCTCTGGATGATGTGCAATACAAGGACTGGAGATGCCAAAACCACACATGCAGTTCTAAAAGTAAAAATAAGAATTCATCATACTGGCACCAATAATCAAATACCACCAAACAAGCATAAAAAAAACTCAAACACCTGTCCAGCAAACCAGATAAAATCAAATACTGCCAAACAAGTTCAAATACCACCACACGCGATTTAATAAATTCTGCACACAGTGTAGAATCAACGCAAAAGCAAGGCGAAATAAAATTGCAGGGGCAAGCAAAGTCACAGTGGTTTGAACCAATTCGAAGGCAAGGCATAGGCAAGTTAGAACAAAATTGGAAAAGCCCGCCCAAATCACCAAATTCTTGACACTTTGTTGTGTCTGCCCGAAAACGTTTAATGAAAGTGAACTATAAAGCGACCAACCAGCACACAACACAACTAATATGGTAAGTGTATTCAGTTAAAGCCCGGGCGAATGGATATCACCCAGTATATAACACACTTCTAAGGGGTGTTGGGGCAGGGGCAGGAATGGGTGATTCTGAGAAGCAGGAGACCAGGTATGACGCCGGGCTGTGGCATCTTGTCGCGGGGCACGGGCAGTAGCCCCCTGGGATACCCACAAACTATTGGCACAAAAACAACAAGCGCCCCCAATACACCGGCAGGCAAGATTCCCACAGGCAGGAAAAAAAGACAGGCAAAGGATCAGCAGCGGCGGCAAGCCCTTGGCAGATGACCTGCCGGCACGAGTTCTCTCCTAGCGATGGGGCAAGCTGCTGGAGAGATGGAGCCAAGTGGGGCTGGCGATCTACCTCTGACCCCTCCATGATCTACAGGTAGATCGCGATCTACCTGTTGGACATGCCTGGACTAGAGCATCTTAAGGAAGTGTTTTAATAAACTATTTGCTCTTTCTTTTATCAGCTAGGACGCATATCAGCATTCATTTGAAGTACATACTTGTCCTCTCTCTCCTTAATATGAGAAACATGCTGCCTCTCCATCACATGTGGCATCAAGGCCAAAGATGTGGGCCCTGGCTTCCTACTGAACTTATTTCATCATATGGCTCTCCAAAAAGCAGACAAGTGTTAGTCCAGCCTGGTGATCTCTCAGAATTACTGAAATTGGTTGCTCTTGTTGTGTAAGTAACAACTTCATTTGCTTACAGCCAGGTCCCACTCACCATCTAGCGCCACCGTAATTTAAACTATCTTCTTTGGAACACTATACTGTATTGCTCTTTGTTAAATGCTATCACTCATTTCTCCACCCTCAATTTCTATCTCTGCTTTCTTTGTATTGCTAAAGATCAGAGGGCAAATTCAGAATTCTTGTACACTGCAGCAGTTGCATTTGTTCATTTTCTCTAAGCTGAATCCATCTTAGTACATCTGAGAAAGAAATTTTGAAAACTCTCAGAGTTTCAAGAGAACTTCTTTATTAAAAATTCTGTGTGTGTGTGCGCACACATAAGCACGAGATCTTTGTCTGATTCGCTAACATTTGGTGTGACAACAGCTGGTGGTTAGGGTCATTTCAGATGAGGTGTGGCTGCTTTCACTAATGGCAGAATAAGCAGCTTCATCATACCCTTTTATGTACTCTTCATAGGGGCTGTGAAGGTAAAAAGAATGCCAAATGCAGGGGAGTGGCAGGGAAATGCAAGTATCTTGTGGTCTTGTGTGCTACTTGAGGCATATGGTGGGTTGCTGTGAGATACAGGAAGCTGGACTAGATGGGCCTAGGCCTGATCCAGCTGGGCTTTTCTTATGCATGTGTTTGGAAATAATACTAACACATGGAGAACTGTCTTTCACCATCTAGTTTTTGATGCATGATCCTTATCTATGTGGGTTGATGATGCGTACACATAAATGTGTGAAGAAAAAGAGGATACTCTATTTAGGAGGAAAAACCCCACCCTACTTTCCTTCAGAGCCTTTTACAGCATGCAGTGGCATAGCTAATGATGGTGAAGTGACAACCGGAAGTGACATCACACCCAGGCTTTTTAAAAAGTGAAAATTGGGAGGAACCCACCTGCTCCCCCTAGCAGCTCACCACCCACTTGCTCTTCTCCCTCCCCCCAGTTAGTGGCATAGCTAAGGCATCTATCTGCAACCAAGAAGATTTTGTAGCCCCCCTTGCATGACAAAATCAATAAATAAAAAGTTATTGGTTCCATAACCAATATTACGTTTTCCAGACTCACAAAGAGAGTCTGGTCCAACAAGAAGCTGACGGAACATACCAAGATCCAGGTCTACAGAGCTTGCGTCCTGAGTACACTTCTGTACTGCAGCGAGTCATGGACTCTCCGCTCACAACAGGAGAGGAAACTGAACGCTTTCCACATGCGCTGCCTCCGACACATTCTCGGCATCACCTGGCAAGACAAAGTTCCTAACAACACAGTCCTGGAACGTGCTGGAATCCCTAGCATGTATGCACTGCTGAAACAGAGACACCTGCGTTGGCTCGGTCATGTTGTGAGAATGGATGATGGGCGTATCCCAAAGGATCTCCTCTATGGTGAACTCTTGCAAGGAAAGTGCCCTACAGGTAGACCACAGCTGCGATACAAGGACATCTGCAAGAGGGATCTGAAGGCCTTAGGAATGGACTTCAACAAGTGGGAAACCTTGGCCTCTGAGCGGCCCGCTTGGAGGCAGGCTGTGCAGCATGGCCTTTCCCAGTTTGAAGAGACACTTTGCCAACAGGCTGAGGCAAAGAGGCAAAGAAGTAAGGCCCATAACCAGGGAGACAGACCAGGGACAGACTGCACTTGATCCCAGTGTGGAAGGGATTGTCACTCCCAGATTGGCCTTTTCAGCCACACTAGACGCTGTTCCAGAACCACCTTTCAGAGCACGATACCATAGTCTTTCGAGACTGAAGGTTGCCAATACAGATACAATACAGATTGGTTCCATGCTGAATCATAATAACATCTCATTGGCACTTAGAACAAACAATCTCATAGGTCAGTTTGGAGTTAAGCAAATCCACTTTTTGTTCCACGAGTCAGTTGTGTTTTCATTTTTTGGTTAATTGGTCATAACTTTTTTATAGAAAACAGATATTCCAGTGCCGTTTGTTTCATTGCACCATGGATTAAATTACCTTTCCAATTATATATAACATGATGGTATTATTCATTCATAGCAAGATTTTCACAATTTTGGTCACTAGTGTCAAGCTCAGCTTGTTGCCCCCTAAAGCTTGATGCCCGGTGAAACTGCTGCCTTCTGCAGGCCCTTAGCTATGCCACTGACAGCATGTATTCAGCACCACCCATCGAGAAAACCAGTGACACCATGCTGTTGTCCAAAGCCTGGGATTTTAATTTGACTTTCTGCACTTCATCAAATCCAAGCATCGCCAATCAATGTTTAAAAGGCTTTGCTCAGATTCCAGCTTCAGCTCCTCTGAGACGTATACATTGTCTCCTCTATTTTCATTTCCTTAAAGCAGACTTGTCATTAAGTGGTGGTGAGAGTGAATTCTCCAATCTGTTCCTTCCCCTCACTGCCCTCATTCAGTTTCAATCACATTAAGGGAAATGTTTTCCGAGGGCCCTTATTTCTCCAAGGGTCCCTAGTGAGAGATGGAAGAAAGAAAAAAGAAGCAAGCCATTCCCACTCCACTCTTTTCCACCGCAGTGATTTTGTTTCCTCAAGCATTCCTGCACTGTGCATGTGCCTGCATGTAGTAGGAATTTGCAGCTGTGTCATATGAAATGAGAAATCAATGCAGTGCAATTTGTTTGCTTATTGTGCACTAGAACAAAACAAAACCAATGGAATTGCATGGGGGGTATTAAAAAGTGCCTCATCTCCTCCTTCCCTTCTGGAAAAAATGGATGGGATAACACTTAGCATTCATCTCAGCATACACAAAGCAGAATGAAGCTCTGGACTTGTCTCTGGACCAAAGGAGAGGGGGAGTCTAGGAAATCAAGTGTGCATACAGATGTGCAGGTGCGACAGGTGTGGTGTGAAAATGTAGTTACTATTCTTAGCACAGATGGCATTTTCTTGGTAACAGTCCAACCTTCCACAGAAATCATTTTCAGGTCATTTCACCGGAACCTGAGTCAGCCGCAGTTCAACCAGCAAGGCCTTTCACTTAGCTGCAGTCCCAACTTTCCTCTCTGCATTACTCACCCACCCAAATAAGGCCTTCCAGCCAGGAGCATTCCCCAGCACCACCTTCTTTCCTGCATTTTGTTCACTTCTTCTAGTTCATGTACTATTTTCTAACATCTGTTTTCAGCCTTTTTGCCAGAGCTCAGTGGGCTGCACTGTGCTTTCACTGTGATTCATTTTTCTTTTTGCTGATAGAGCTCCTCTCTTGTCTGCTACATCCCCTTCTTTCCCACTCTTTGCTCAACTTGCAAGTCACCAAGGGGGGCGGGAAATGGGGGCCGAGCCCTGCACAATGAAGGCTTCTGAGCATGTTCAGTCTTCCATTGCTAACGGTAACTCTGGTCAATAAGTCAGGCAGAATTAAAGCAAAACAACTACACTTCCTTAGTTCACATCAGTAGAACGGATTTGGGTATTAGTTTAGAATTAGCACTTCGGTTTATCTTTGATGAATGCCCCCCCCCCAGTCAATTTCACCTGAGTTTGTAATGGCCCCACACTAGTTCTATTGTTTAGCTGTTTCCCTCCTCTCCTACTTCCCCACACTTTGACAAACTTATTAAGGGTGCAATCCTAACCCCTTATGTCAGTGCTTTCCAGCACTCGCATAGTGGTGCCAATGGGACGCATGCTGCATCCTGCAGTTGGATGTCACTCACGGAGGCCTCCTCAAAGTAAGGGAATGTTTGTTGCCTTCCCTCAGAGCTGCATTGCCCTTATGTCGGTGCTGGAAAGCACCGACATAAGGGGTTAAGAACATAAGAACATAAGAACAGCCCCACTGGATCAGGCCATAGGCCCATCTAGTCCAGCTTCCTGTATCTCACAGCGGCCCACCAAATGCCCCAGGGAGCACACCAGATAACAAGAGACCTCGTCCTGGTGCTCTCCCCTACATCTGGCATTCTGACTTAACCCATTCCTAAAATCAGGAGGTTGCGCATACACATCATGGCTTGTACCCCATAATGGATTTTTCCTCCAGAAACTCGTCCAATCCCCTTTTAAAGGCGTCTAGGCTAGACGCCAGCACCACATCCTGTGGCAAGGAGTTCCACAGACCGACCACACGCTGAGTAAAGAAATATTTTCTTTTGTCTGTCCTAACCCGCCCAACACTCAATTTTAGTGGATGTCCCCTGGTTCTGGTATTATGTGAGAGTGTAAAGAGCATCTCCCTATCCACTCTGTCCATCCCCTGCATAATTTTGTATGTCTCAATCATGTCCCCCTTCAAGCGTCTCTTTTCTAGGCTGAAGAGGCCCAAACGCCGTAGCCTTTCCTCATAAGGAAGGTGCCCCAGCCCCGTAATCAGCTTAGTCGCTCTCTTTTGCACCTTCTCCATTTCCACTATGTCTTTTTTGAGATGCGGCGACCAGAACTGGACACAATACTCCAGGTGTGGCCTTACCATCGATTTGTACAACGGCATTATAATATTAGCCGTTTTGTTCTCAATACCCTTCCTAATGATCCCAAGCATAGAATTGGCCTTCTTCACTGCCGCCGCACATTGGGTCGACACTTTCATCGACCTGTCCACCACCACCCCAAGATCTCTCTCCTGATCTGTCACAGACAGCTCAGAACCCATCAGCCTATATCTAAAGTTTTGATTTTTTGCCCCAATGTGCATGACTTTACACTTACTGACATTGAAGCGCATCTGCCATTTTGCTGCCCATTCTGCCAGTCTGGAGAGATCCTTCTGGAGCTCCTCACAATCACTTCTGGTCTTTACCACTCGGAAAAGTTTGGTGTCGTCTGCAAACTTAGCCACTTCACTGCTCAACCCTGTCTCCAGGTCATTTATGAAGAGGTTGAAAAGCACCGGTCCCAGGACAGATCCTTGGGGCACACCGCTTTTCACCTCTCTCCATTGTGAAAATTGCCCATTGACACCCACTCTCTGCTTCCTGGCCTCCAGGATTGCGCCCTAAGTTGGTTTGTGAAGGAATGGGAAAAGTAGAGAGGGGGGGAAAAGCCTGGTAAACGAAGAGGGCTTGGTAAGCAAGTCGAGCTATTTCAAGTCCAGGCAAAATTCATGGGTTTGATGGACTCAACTTGTAATGGGTTCCAATTCCCTCAGTCTCAACATTCTTCCTTATTCCGAGTTTATTGTTAAGGTTGTGGCTCTCAGCAGGATAGCATGGGCTGTACGGAAACCTATTTTCATTTGCTATCTGTGGCACTGAAAGAGACAGAACATCCCTCTTTTTCAAAAATGACAAAAGAAATGGCCATGAACATTCAGAAACAGATACTATTGGAGCAAGCAAGCTGGAGCAAGAGTAGAAGCATAACCCTTTTTCACAATCTTGACATGCAATGCAGTTTTTAACCACAAATAAAAATAGTGGGAAGTGTGCAGCTTTATTTCGGTAAATGTGCAAATTATGAATGGGTGTGAAGACAAAAGTAATGCTCTGAGCTTTATGGAGAAAAAGAAGTGAACCACTTGGAGGTTGAGAGGTAGAGGAAGAATTACAAGATACACCATAGTCATTCAGGGATTCCAATACTTTAGTAAAGAAACATCTTTGAACATGTAAAACAACTCTTTGAGGCAGGTAAAAGATGCTGTTCCATCATTCAATCCTCTAGTGTGGGTGGAAAACATGGATGGCATGTGGCAGTCAAAGGAGGACAGCAGCTATATGTGTAACACAGGCTCAAAGTTGAGGTTGTGTTGAGGTGAGGTGGAAAAAATTGCAAAGACTATATGCACTTTCACCAGCACCCAACCTCTTTGGACAACAATTTGATGGAAGTGATTTCATCCCCCCCCCCTTTTCTTGGGGAAGAGGACATACATATCTATTGTTTGTAAAAATTGTAGCATATGGTGATACTGATGCTTTCAGTATCACCACAATCCTATGCATGCCTAGTAAGTCCTACTGAATTTGGTTCAACTTACTCCCAAGGACAATTGTATAGGATTTCAACCTGTCAATCCAATCCAATTCTTCCCTCTGACTTAGCATGACATTTCAGCCTGTCAACCCAACCTAGTTCTTCCCTCTGACTTAGCATGCAGGCATGTCAAAACAGGCTGTGCTGCATGCTGTCGTGGTAGTGGAACAATCTGGAGGCTTGGGAGAGGTAAGAGAAAATATTTTCCCTTCTGTAAATCCCTTGTTCACCAATAGGTCTCCTTGGATCTGCACCAGCACAAGGCTGAGGAGTCAAAGGGGGCATTTTGGGAGTTTCCATAGAGGATAGTATCCTGGCACAAGTATGCTGGGATACGCCCCCTCCCACCTCTGACACACCCCTTCCCTCTCCCAATCCACTCCATTCACACATCCACCCTTTTCTGTTCCACTTACCCAGCCAGCTTAATGATGGCTGGGGGGGGGGGGGTTCTCCTAATGCATGCAGCAGCCAATAGAGCTCAATCATATGCATATCTATCAGAAGTAAGTCCCAGAAGTAAGTGGGACTCACTCCCAGGAGAGTGCACAGGACTGCAGCCTTAGTTCATGGAAAAGGTGAGATTCACACTATCTACTAGCCATAATGTTACACAAGCTCTTTTTGAAAACTTTATACTTCAGTTTCTGCCCATGGGTGGGTGGGTGGAAAAGTAAATACTTGCAAGTGCAGTGGCCTTCTGTCAGATTTGACTTTGATGGAGGGAACACTGTGATTGAGGGAGAATACAGCCACTCCTGCCTCTCCCTTCAGCGGTGCCTGTTATTGTTTTACAGTGCAGTGCTCTCTATATTTGCTTCTGCCATACCAGTGTGGAGAATGTCAGTGCAGCCTACGTAATGTCTGCGTATGAGTGGGAGAATTCAAGAAGGAAAAAAAAAAGGCGATATAACGTCTCAGATAATTGTGGAGGCACCCCATGAGGACAGAGGTAAAAAGTTTATGCTTAGAAAATGGTTTGTCATTTGTCTCTAATAAGGAATGGTAGCAAACAGATTTCTCAGAGATATGGGTCACATATTGAGCCTATTACGCAACATGCACCTATTGATCGGCACTTTCTTCCTGCTCTAAGATTCATTTCCACCTGCATTTGAAACCTAACAAGCTCAACCATGACTATTATCTGGTTCTGTTATCAGTGACTGCAGAGGAGAGTATTGTCAGGCTGAGGTGGGAGTTAAAAATGTAGGGTGATTGATTGACTGGATGTATACCAGGAGAAACCTTATTCAGTACAATGGGGTAATCATGTGGAGAGTCTTCTAAAGGGAATTTGGCTTTTAGGCCCTTCATGCAAAGTAAAACAACTCAGGTAGGACATGCTGAGTATTTGATGCTTTAAATCAGAATTCTGCTGCAAGGTAGCCCAAGTTCTGAGGCAAGACAAACTGATATTTTTGAATCCCAGTTTGGAAAATGTGCCTATTTGCTTATTTTGTATAATCTATTCTGCTTCTTCTAGGCCTAGGGAAGGGCAAGGAGCTGAACAGTGTATGGATGGGCCCCTCTTCAATTCAACCACCATTCTAGTTACTGGGATTTATCATTTCTCTAGGCATTCCTTATACACTTTGAAGACTAGATTTGCAGCCCTAAGCGCTAGAAACTTGTTTTTTTTTTTGTAAATGAAATTAGAGATTACGGATTTACAGCCCAATCCTATCCTTTTCCTTCCCCACAGATGCAGCCGCACCACTGGAGTGTGTGTTGTATCCTGCATGGGGGGGGCGGGGGAGCAGTCCCAGAGGTCTCCTCCATGTAAGGCTACAGTGACAGAATGGGTCTACTTGGACCTGCACCTGCGAGCTGGCACAAGTCTGACTGGACCCAGAAAGGCAGATTGATGCCACAATGGAGGATGGGATATCTGATGGGATATCTGCTCTTCTACCTATTACTTCCGCTCCCCACTCTATTCTACCACTCCCCACCTCCCTTCCATCTCTCAGGCTGAGATACCGGGGCCAAGGGATGTCCAGGGACTGCTTCAGTCCTCCGCCACTGCTCACTGCTTGCAGAGATGGCTTGGCTGCTCCAAATAGTGCCTTTCATGGCAGCTGTAAAGACCCTACGCAGCTGGAATGCTAATTCCAGCAACATAAGGCCTGCATAGGACTGCGGCCTTAGAAACCCAATAGCACATATTGTCCTGTGTAATTGTTATACGTTAACAACCAGATCCTATATGGAGTTAGGTGAGTCTGAGGTTAGATGTGCCAAATTGTATAAGGTTGCTGTTGAACAACTCAATCCTGAGCTTCCTGGTGCCTGCTGGAGTAGCGCAACAAAATGGCTACTTTTGTATCCCGTGGGAACTAAGAAGCAGCCAGAGGTCTCCTTGGGGGAAGGGGACTTTTCCCTGGGGACAGCCCCAAGCTCTGCAATGGGGCTTCTCAAGTCTGGCCCAACATGGAGTTAAGGATCTGGCAGAGCAGAGCTCTGCTGGATCCTGCCCTCCCTTTTCCCGTCTTTCCCCCACCCTCCCAGATGCCACACAGCTGCCTGGAAGTTGGACTTACCCCTGGCAGCAGTGTGTCCTCTTCCGCTGGCGCTGGACTCAGTGCCTGACTGGTGCCAGTGCTCCTTACTCACCGGGTGCTGTAAATGTGCTTTACAGCAAGTTTATAGCACCCAGTGCCAGCACTAGTGCTGGCCAGTTTCAGGATTAGGCCCTAAGTAGCATTATAATGTGTGTCTAGCATGTACCGTGTGTAATTGTTGAATGTTGGCTAACTTTATTTTTGTTGTCAGAGGCAGTGGGATAAATACATTTCACTTTCTCGCCAGTTAAAATGGAAATATTAAGGTGAATGGGATATAGGGAGGAAATTGGCAGTGGAGATATAAAGTCTGTTCATGGTATAGGTTTGCTGTATGACGTGAAAAGAGCCGTAAAAGAGCCATTGTTCATCCTCGGCAATTTCAATGCTAGAGTTGGTGCTGATAACAGTTCGTGGCCCACTTGCTTAGGTCAGTTTGGCACTGGGAAGATGAACGAAAATGGCCAACGCCTGCTAGAGTTTTGCTGTCATCACGGTCTCTGTGTCAGCAACACATTCTTCAACACGAAGCCCCAACATAGAGTTTCTTGGAGACACCCAAGATCAAAGCACTGTCACCAGCTCAACCTGATTCTCACCAGACGCTCCAGCCTTCCCAGCATCAAGATCACACGCAGCTATCAGGGTGCTGCCTGCGACACTGACCACTCCCTGGTGTGCAACAGAGTGAAACTGCAAACAAAGTGACTGTACCACACGAAAAAGGAAGGAAGACCTCGCGTTGATACCAGCAAGACCTGGGATCACAGAAAAGTGGAGGAATTTGCACAAGTGCTTGAGGAATCTCTTCCAGGCCAGGCCGATGCAAACATATCCAACAGATGGGAACATTTCAAGAATGCCGTTTACAACAACGCCTTGTCCATATTTGGCAAGAAGACCAACAAGATGGCAGACTGGTTTGAAGCCCACTCTGAGGAGTTGACACAAGTCATTGAGGAAAAGAGGAGAGCTCAAGCAGCATACAAGGCCTGTCCCAGTGAGCACAACCTGCAGGTCCTCCGAGCTGCTCGCAGCAAAGTCCAGCAGATTGCCAGGAGATGTGCTAACGACTACTGGCTCCAGCTCTGCTCCCAGATACAGATAGCAGCTGACACGGGCAACATAAAGGGGATGTATGACGGTATCAAGCAGGCCCTAGGTCCAACACAGAAGAAAATAGCCCCTCTGAAGTCTGCCACAGGCGAGGTCATCCAGGATCGGACGCAGCAGATGGAACGCTGGGTGCAGCACTACTCTGAGCTATATTCCAGAGAAAATGTAGTAACTGAAGAAGCGCTGAACAACATTGAGTGCCTGCCTGTGCTGGAGGAGCTTGACAGTAAACCAACCCTAGAAGAACTTAATGTGGCCCTGGACTGCCTTGCCTTTGGCAAGGCACCTGGAAAAGACAGCATCCCTGCTGAAGTCCTAAAGTGCTGCAAAGAGATCATCGTCACTGAGCTGCATGAAATCCTCTGTCTCTGCTGGAGAGAAGGTGGAGTACCTCAAGACATGAGGGATGCAAACATCGTCACACTGTACAAGAACAAAGGCGACAGGGGTGACTGCAACAACTACCATGGCATCTCTCTCCTTAGCGTTGTAGGAAAGTTGTTCGCCCGAGTTACATTAGAGAGTCTCCAGGTACTTGCAGAGAGCGTCTATCCAGAATCATAGTGCAGATTCCGAGCTAACAGGTCCACCACTGATATGGTATTCTCCCTTAGACAACTGCAGGAGAAATGCAGGGAACAACAACAGCCACTCTTTATAGCCTTCATAGATCTCACAAAGGCCTTCGACCTGGTCAGCAGGGATGGCCTCTTCAAGATTCTCCCCAAGATTGGATATCCACCCAGGCTCCTCAGCATCATCAGATCCTTCCACAAGGACATGAAGGGCACTGTTGTCTTCGATGGCTCCACATCAGACCCGTTTGACATCTGAAGCGGCGTGAATCAGGGCTGTTTTCTTGCACCAACCTTGTTTGGGATTTTCTTCACTGTTCTGCTGAAGCATGCCTTTGGAGCTGCAACAGAAGGCTTCTATCTCCGGACCAGATCAGATGGAAAGCTCTTCAACCTCTCCAGACTGAGAGCAAAGTCCAAAGTCCATCTGAAATGTCTGCGTGACTTCCTCTTTGCTGACGATGCAGCTGTCAGTACCCACTCTGCCAAAGATCTCCAGCAGCTCATGGATCGTTTTAGCAAGGCCTGCCAAGATTTTGGACTGACAATCAGCCCGAAGAAAACACAGGTCATGGTTCAGGATGTGGACTCACTTCCCTGTATTACAATCTCTGCACATGAACTGGAGGTTGTCCATGACTTTGTGTACCTTGGCTCAACGATCTCCGACACTCTTTCTCTCAATACCGAGCTAAACAAACGCATTTTCCAAACTCACAAAGAGAGTCTGGTCCAACAAGAAGCTGACAGAACATACCAAGATCCAGGTCTACAGAGCTTGCGTCTTTACACTTCTGTACTGCAGCGAGTCATGGGCTCTTCACTCACAACAGGAGAGGAAACTGAACGCTTTCCACATGCACTGCCTCAGACGCATTCTCGGCATCACCTGGCAGGACAAAGTTCCAAACAACACAGTCCTGGAATGTGCTGGAATCCCTAGTATGTATGCACTGCTGAAACAGAGATGCCTCAGTTGGCTCAGTCATGTCGTGAGAATGGATGATGGCTGGATTCCAAAGGATCTCCTCTATGGAGAACTCGTGCAAGGAAAGCGCCCTACAGGTAGACCACAGCTACAAGGAAATCTGCAAGAGGGATCTGAAGGCCTTAGGAGTGGACCTCAACAAGTGGGAAACCCTGGCCTCTGAGCGGTCCGCTTGGAGGCAGGCTGTGCAGCATGGCCTTTCCCAGTTTGAAGAGACACTTGGCCAACAGTCTGAGAGAAAGAGGCAAACAAGGAAGGCCCATAGCCAGGGAGACAGACCAGGGACAGACTGCACTTGCTCCCAGTGTGGAAGGGATTGTCACTCCCGAATTGGCCTTTTCAGCCACACTAGACGCTGTTCCAGAACCACCTTTCAGAGCGCGATACCATAGTCTTTCAAGACTGAAGGTTGCCAACAACAATGACATGAAAATCCATGAAATGACAGAGATCTAGGGATCCTGCCATATTTTTCACTAGGGAAGATATTAGACCAGCTTTCCATAAAAGATACCATCCCCCAAATATAACACAGATCAACCTGTACACTTGAGAACACTTTTTTCATGACCATATTGGGAAGCAGAAATGTTAATGTGATTTCTTTTTTGTTGACTCAACGTGTGACTCAATAGATGGTAAGAAACTGCTTTCTAATGTTATAAATAGTGTAATGGGTGAGTCATATCAAAAAAGAGTTTAGAGTTCCAGCTAATCTCCAGACAGCAGATGAAAAGGGTTAGACAACCAGCCACTTTTACCCTCTCTCTTTGAATGCTTCTGGTACTTGGGAAGAGCAGAACTAAAGCACCTGCTGGAAATGATGCAAATGAGGTATGCTAATTTAGCATGCTTGATTTGCATAATTAGCTGCTGGATTTACATGCTATGAAAATCATTGCTAGGGGAAGGAAAGACAAGCCTACCCTTGAAAGATCCTGATGTATGCCTGAATGTGCACTGCATAAAAACCCTTGTCTACTGCGTCCTGTTGGTGCGGAGTGTTGATTATGGTACAACAGCGGGTCCCCTGTGATTAGCTCAGCTGTGGCAGAAGAATGAAGGACAGGCTCTAAAAATGAGAAGGGAGGGAAACACCCCACAGTCCTTGTATTTCTGCTTTAACAAGAAGTCAGCGAGCGACTCCCTCCTCCACAATTGCTCTTCCTTGCCCGAGGACAGTTGTGGTCTCAGGTCAGTTCTCTCACATGTATTGTGAATCTCTGCTGCAGGGATGACCAGGAGAGAGAAGCAACGATGACTGAAGGATACAGAGAGGATTTGAACTCCCAGTGAGATCTGAAAGCAAACTCACCCATGGTGCATAGCTCTGAAGGCAGAATGAGCAAATGGTCCTGTGCTTTCCTAACCCTTTGTGCCGGTCACGTAGCAGAGAGCGAGCAGCCTTTCTGACCTTTTTGTGCTAATTTGAGGTTGCAGGAAAACTGCTCCCTAGTAGTAACTATTGTGCCAAATATTGGAAAAAGCACCAGGAACAGATTTTCAGCAGATGGAGCACCTCAGATCATAGATTGTGATTGTCCTTAGTTTAATTAGTATCAGATAAAGGCTGCAAAACTTTTTTTTCTTCCTCCTTTCATGGAGGCTTCCTAAATGATGCCTTGACAAACTTAGTACAGTACTGAATGTGTCTACTGGAACCAAAATGGTGTTGAAGGAACTCCTTTGAGAGTTAGTTAGCCATGATGAGCTTTGTTGGAGCTGTGTTACTACGCCAAATCCTTTGCAAGGGTGCCACATCAAGCTTGTTAAATATGCTGCAAGATGTGAACAGCGGAATGTAGAATAAGAAAATGGTGCAGGAGGTAAAGCAAGGAAATGAGTGTGTAAAGAATCCATATTAACCCCTTTTTGCCTGGCCCACAGGTGTACAGATTTGGTCCCTGTTGCATATATGCAACGTTGGGCAGAAATGGCTTAAAAGGATTTCAGATCCGAATTGTTAGAAATATTCATATAATTTTTAGAAATGTAGGAATATTAAAGTGCCTCATGTTTTATTCATTTCAGCTTTGTTAAAGAAAATGCAGAGCTGGCCTACCCATAAGGCAGACTGAAGCAGTTACTTTGAGCACTGAATTGACAAGGGGGGGGGGCGTGGCTCCTGCCAGCAGTGCTAGTCCTGGCCACTGTGGCATCTGAGGTCACGGCTGGAGGTGCCCCCTCCCTTCTAAGACCTCCAAGGGACCTTAAAACGTCACTTCTGGTTCTTGGCTAGAGACTGGAAGTAACATTTTAAGGCCCTCCAGAGGCCTTAGAAGGGTTTCTGAGGATCAGGAAGACTGAGTGTAGCCTCTCTGGCCTTAGAATGCCTCCAGGGGGAAGGCAGCAGGTGTGGGCAGCCCTTGAGGTGGTATAGCTGGGGTGACGACAGTGCCCCATCCCCAACCATGTCACCCGGGGTCACCTGTATCCATGGACCCTGCCCCGGGTATGCCTCTTCCTGCCGGACTTTGCTCTGCTTCTCCTCTTGCCAACCATGGATTGGATCAGAAGGGAACAGAGTGGGAAAGGAAGTGTGGAAGAGAGAAGAGTGGTGAGCTGGAGTGCCTCTTCAGTATTTCTAAACCAGTGGTACTTGTACCAGCAGTGATACTTCAGGTGGTGTCTGGTGGTAGCATGGGACCCCCCAGACCCCTGCTGCCTGCCAACAGGACCCGCAATGCAATCCGACAAGCAGCGGTAGAAGGCTCGGCAAAAAGGCCCTCTAGTTTGTCCTGAGCATCTTACTGGTGTTTGTCGTGTTGCATCTGCCCTCCTAATCCAGAAATTGGTGATGACATCATTGCCAGTTACTACTGCGGTGCTTCAAATATGTGGATGACGCACAGTGGTACAGCAGGGGTCAACTGTTGAGAAACACTGCTCTGATGCGTGCTTCCTTTTCCCCCTTTCTTTTCCAAATACTGGGAGTGGGAGGAGAGGCTGACACACCACCAGGTAAGAAGATGGCGGCATTGGTACAGCAATGAACTATGCAACATGTTGCCTCCAGCACAGGGATGCTCAGCCTGTTCCTGGGAAGGTGAAAGTGGAAAGCAAAACAGGGGAATATGTCTAAGTTAAGTGTGGCTAGTTGAAGGTGATAGGAAAAACCCAACAGCCAATCCTAGCCCCACTTGCTTAGAAATAAGTTTCATTGGAATCCATGGGATTGTTACTGACAAAGAGGAGTGCTTAGGATTCAGGGTGTAAATCTATCTCTTTTTTCTTATTTGGCAAGTGTAGTATTCACAAAGGCCTGATTACAGTGAGCTCCTTGCTCACTTACTTCTGAAATGAATCAAAAGCCTGCTGAAGCCAAAAAGGAGCATATTTATTGACTATAATAGGCCTTGAATCTGCTTCTCGAAAGAGGCCTACTGAGACTTCATTTCAGTGCTGTGCTAAGAAATCGGTTTCTCTTTGAAGACACTGAGTTAGTTGCTTGTCTGCCGCACAGCTATGTTCTCTGAAATATAAACTTGCCCTCTGCATATAATTTGAAACTGGAGCATATAATAAAAGCTTATCCAACTCAATCTGCAGTCCAAGGTCCGGAGGGAGATGTGTAGAGGACACTCAAATAAAAATACTAATAATAAGGTCTCTTTGTCCCCAGGCTCTGCAGTGAAGACACTGGAGACGTAGCTGGGGCTTAAATAAGGACACAACTCAATTTTATTGATCTGCCCTAGTTTCCTATTCTACCCCTTTCCTACTCCGGGTACTTACTTGCCTACAGGTGAGCCTGAGGGGGAAGACCCTATCTCCCACTGATTCCTTAACTTCACTGATCCCGGCCCAGTTTGTCACCACCACTACCCCCTCCCTAATACTGATAAGCTCCGGGATAGATTTCAAGGCAGTCCCTGCTCCATTTGCCCTCAAGCAGATAAATGGAGTAACACCAGATTAGGAAGTTCCCCCATCCCTTAGATGCCTTGGGGTGTTGTCCATGATCTCCTAACCTTGCATCCCTGCACTAGACACCCCAGGAGAAGCTTAGCTTCATTTAGTACCACTCCTCCATCTATTCACTTAAAGCCATGAAGGTCTTCTTGCTGATCAGAGAGGAAGACTTTGCATCATCTCTGATGAGAGGCAGAGTTCATCCCTCTGTAAAGCTTCAGTGCTGAGAATTTGCTGCCAAGATGGGGGTGACAAAATGTTACTCTCATGCAGGCTACAGTGTGTAGTGTGCCTTGCAAATGGCCACTAGGCTCTTGAGTTGGGAAACAGGCCACAACATAAGATGGGACCAACAGCAACTGTTACCCTGCACATGCCCGATCTCGTCTGATCTCGGAAGCTAAGCAGGGTCAGGCCTGGTTAGTACTTGGATGGGAGACCGCCTGGGAATACTGGGTGCTGTAGGCTTATACCATAGTCTTTCGAGACTGAAGGTTGCCAACCAACCAAGATGGGAAGAGAGAGGCTGGAGTGCAGGATATCTACTATGTAACAACCAAACCTGTCAACCTCCATGACCCAGTCAAGGACTGCCATGAATTCCCACCACTACCTTGCGCTTCCAGTGCTTTCAACAGAAGGAAATGAAATCTGTTCATTGATTAAACAAGGGGAATCTGGGAATGTTTGCCAGTGGTTCTCAAACTTTTAGCATCGGGACCTGCTTTTTAGAATGAAAATCTGTCAGGACTCACCAGAAGTGATACCATGACTGAAAGTGACATCATCAAGCAGGAAAATTTTTAACAAGCCTAGGCGTCAATTTTACCCACACTTATCCAGGAATAAGTCCCAGTTACTATCATTGTTAAAAGCATATACTTAATAGCCTGTTAAATGTACAGATCTGTAACATTTCCCCAAATGCAGTCACATATGGTAACAATAAAAGTCTACAATATTAAAAATAAAATATTGAAATGAATGGGGACCCACCTGAAATTGGCTTGTGACCCACTTAGTGGGTCTCGACCCACAGTTTGAGAAACAGTGTAAGTATATGCACATTAGGTTTTGTGGATCTGCAGGCAATGTCACGTGAGTATATGACTCAAAAAGCTATATTGTATGACCTCTCTGCACTGAATCATTCCTCCCATAGTATTCACATCCATCAGATACTACTTTTCTAGCCAAACCGATACACACATTTCTTCCTTCCCACTTTTCCATCTGGTGGAACAGGAGCCAGCTCTGATCGGCAATTGTGTGCAAATGTATTCATTTAACTGTTGAGCCACAGGAGATTCAATTTTAATTTATTGTATCTTTTTCCTGCTTGCTTGTGCCTGATTGCCTCCCCAATGCTGGATGAAAATGGCTTTTCTTAGCTTTGCTTAATGGCATGATCAGAATTTTTAAAAATTACATTTTAAACAAATTCAGAATGATGATTTTTTTTATTTTTAGAGAAGTGTCATGTGCAATTTGAGAAATATCTGTTCCCCCTCCCTTTGTTTCATTCTGTGCCATGCTAATGAAATTCCGGAAAACATGATGGATTGCTGTTTCCATAGAAACCTAGTGCTGAAAGAAATTGTAACCATTTAAGGCTGCAGATTTATTCATATGCCCTGTTAGTCAAACTTCATACAATAAAATCAAATTAATATTTCTGTCTCATCAAGTTCTTACAGTTTTGCTCCCCCCCCCCCCATGTACACCGATACATTTTTGGGAAGAACTGACATGTCATCTGCAGGCAATGATAAGTAACTAGGTTCTTTTCTGAGCCACCTTCTCAGCAAATATACAATAGGTTATCTGTTAGCCAGTCTGCCTTCTCACGCCATCTGTTTCTGTTGGAGATGCTGCAAAGGTGCGAACCTTGTTGACTTGTTGATTTCTGTGCTGAAAACTGAACCCTGTGCAAAGTGGGCAGAGTACCAGCCCATCTAGTCTTTGAAATACAAAGGCATTTCAGTGGCCCTGAAACAGCATAAGGGTGATGCAGTGTCTCACCTCAGGGCAGCCAGACTCTAGCTTCAGAGCAGGCAACTGGGGAAAAGGCCTTGCTTGCAAACCCCTTTCATTTCTTTGTTTCTTTTACAGGGACCGGTGGGCAGCATCAGAGGATTCAGCAACATTTTCATGCTGTTTTTGAAAGCCCTGTGTAGGGGGCAACAAGTCCTGGACTAGTTGCTCGTCCCCTCACATCCTGGACCCTCACAGGCTTTTGGCACACTGCAGAGTGTCTCACGAAGCTCTGTTATGCTTGGTAAGAATCCCCTGGGGGGGCAGTGTGATACCAGGGAGGCGACATGTCACAGATCTACACCTCAGGACACCATGGGGACAGGTCCAATACTACTTAAGGTTATTGATAGGTTCTCAGAAACTGCAACTTTAAGCAAAATGACTTATCACAAAACCGGTTTTACTGTAGGCATGCTCAATAACACTCTCTCAAGTGGTGGGCTCAAGTGGGTGGGCAAATAGTTTCCTATTGCACCACAAAGCATTGGTGCACCCCAGAATGCCTTGTGGAAGCTACCTGCAAGGCATTCTGGGGCACAACAAAGTCAAGGAAGTGGATCGCAGGCCTGGGTCGACCCGGAAGCGGCTTCTGCTGGCCCTACAATGTGCAGCCGCAGAAGATGCAGAGTTTGTAAGATTGAGAACCGCTGGTCAACTTTAAAATGAAACAATGTTGAATGAAATGTGCTTACCCATAGATTTCCATATGTTCTAACAGTTTCCACTTTCCATAGCCTCCCTTTTTTTTTATTTATGTTTTAGGATGGGAGTATTAATTATGTGAATGACAATTTTTTTTTTTGTTCTGAAATATAACATGTTGGAGAAACTTTTGTCTCTTCTACAAAGAAGGTCTTTTGCCCATTTGAAGCCCTCCCCATGTTTCTTTCCTGCTGCCACCACTGTTTTAAAGAGAGAGGCTACGTTTGAGTCTTGCAGGGGCAAAATGCTGCAACCTTCATACATGGCTGCTCGGCACTTGATGGTTGCAACCACTGGTTAGTGTTTTTCTTGTTTTAGCCACTGTGCAGATGATCTCGTTTTGCAGAAAGAAAAGCTTTGTTCCCTCTTACAGAGTAAGGCAGCTCACAAAAGTGACATTCTGGTCCAAATCCCTGATTCTTTCAGAATTCCCCTTTACCTTCCTTTTGCCCAGCCTGGAGTACCACTTGCTTTCTCGCTTTTCATTGTAAATTTTGGCTCTGATAGCTGCTTAGCGTGACAGCTTCGCCCACACAGTTTCAGCCACTACCAATTTCCATGGTTACTTTTAAGTGAAAGATGGTTCTGGTTCAAGAGATAAGAGACCCACATTTTCTCTTCTCCAAACCACTCTGGGCTAATGTTTAAGTCGGAGGTGGCTCCCCGCATTCTACACTAATATCAAACTTGGAGTTGCTACCACCACATAATCCCCTTTTTGCAGACAGTTGACTATGAATCCCTGAGGACCTGCAAGAGATAAACCTGATGTAGGTTTATATTCGCACACTTCGTCTTATTGAATTCTGATAGCTTTCTGACAGTATCTTATATCAAGATTAGTGTGCAGAGCCTGGCATGCTTCTCAGTGACTCCCAGTGAATTCAATAGGAGAAAATACATAACCACAATTTGTGATGCAGTTGATAAGGGGCAAAGCTTAGGTTTGGATTGGGGGGGGGGAAGCATTCCTTAACACTTACTTGGGCCCAGTGGTCCTGTTCAGGTTGCGTGAAGAAGGGGGTAGGTCCAGGTTTGCAAAAGCAAGCCCTGCCTCACCCTTTGCCTCACTCAGGGCGCAATCCAGAGGTGCTCTTGGGCTTGCCTGTTCCAGCACAGGGTAGGATTGTGCCCTCAGATAATGAATGGGAAAGTGAAGATAAGAAGTAGGTGAGTGGGGCGTTGGGGCTGGGGAAAAACCGAAACTAGCAGCCCAATCCAGTGCTGTCTGAGTGCCACCCAGAGAGCAAGCAGTGCTGGTGGGGAGGCCTGCATTGCCCTGTAGCCACTACAGCAGAAGTCCCTGGCCACTGGTGAAGCTCAGACAAGTGCCAAGTGGCATAGGGGCATGGGAAGGGTGGGGAGGGAGAGCAGTGGAGGGCAGAACAGGGGATGGGACCTGTCTGGGAGGGGAGTGGGACTGGTGGAGGCCTCTCCCACCAAATCCTATCTCCCATGTCATTGGGCCATAACTCCTCTACCCTACCTGTCAAACATGACAGCCTCTATAATAATCTCGTACAGCAGAATGAGTTCTCAAACTTGACTGAATAGAATGTCCACGCACGAACTGATTCTAAACTCAGTTATTCAAGCATGGTATCAATTTTCCAACATAAGATCCATGCTGAAAACTCCCATAGCTCTTGGGAATTCCAGTATTTTTTAAGCATCAGTATCATACTGGCTCAACTAAAAATTTTGTACCAGCCCATATAAGCTCAAGATGTTGCTGGTCTTTAAAAGCTTTTTTTTTTTCAGTACGGTGCCTTGGTTGAGAGTTTCTCCCAAACGTCTTGTGTACCAAAGTGCAAGCAAGGGCCACATGTTTATCTTGCGTGTCCAGAGCAAAATATCTTGAGTAGTAATCCTTCTGTAGCAGCCTGTCTGGGTGGCTCCCCAAATGAAGCCCTTGATTAACCAAAAACTTAATGGGGTTTAGGAAGCGGAACACAGTCACATACTATGCACAATAAAATGACTGAACTGAATAAGGACCCAACCATAACAGGACGCTGCAGTGTCAGAACTCATATGCCTTTCCAGCATTGTCAAAGGTGACATGATATTGCACACCACTGGCATGAATGGTGAGCAGAGGCAGCACATCATCAGCCTTCCAGGTTGCCCCGGTGCTAATAAATTAGTGTGGAGAGTGAGCGGAATGTAGGCAGAATGGGATGGGGAGTGGGAAGAATAGGCTGGAGATGGGGGGAGAAAGAGTGTGTTGAGGGTGGAAAGGGGGTTGTTAGCAGCAATGGCTCCATCGATATCCTATTCCCCTTTCCAACTGTTTTGCCAAATCCCAATCCACTGGGCCTTGTAAATCAGTCCAATCAATCAGAGTTGCCAATAAGCCAAGTTACAGTCCAAAGTCAGGTTCCAGGTAGGTCATTCCAATCCATCAGGGTATCCAAATCAAAGTCCAAAGCCAAAGTCCAGTCACAATCCACAGTCTGATTCCCAATTCAATAAGCCAAGTTAGTCTCCTCTCCAACCTGCACTCCTTCTATCACCCACCAAACCCTTTCTGCCTCAGGTGCTCCCTATATACCTGAGGGATCTCCTTATGCACTAGTGGCTGCAGCTGTGCAGCACACCTCCAGCTACCACCTGGGCTTTAATCCTGCATGTACTCAGAGCAAGGGGCACTGTGGACACCACACCCTATCTCCTTGGTAATACCTTCCGCAATTCCAATACACCAACCTTGATCCATCTCCCTGGGTCCACTTGGAATTGTGCCAGCCAAAGATCTGATGCAGGCCAAATAGACCTATTGGGGAAGCAGAAGCTTACTCTGTGGTAAGTGAGCAAATATTTTCTTACCTTGAAGAGGCCTCTGGGATTGCTTCCCCACACAATACAGCACATACTCTGTTGGTACGGCAGCATCTCTGCAAGGGATTTAGGGCCAAATCCTATCCAATTTTCCAGCGCTGGTGCAGCCATGCCAATGGGGCATGCGATGAATCCTGCAAGGGGGGGGGGAGCAATCATGGAAGCTTCCTTCAGGCAAGGGAACATTTGCTCCTTTTCCTCAAGGATTCACCAGCACTGGAAAGCTGGATAGGATTGGGCCTTCCAACTTTTCTGCAGCAATGCAGCCACAATGCAGCCTTGAGGTAAGGGATCAAACATTCCCTGACCTTGAGGAGGCTTCAATGACTACTCCACAACCACAGAATGCAGCAGACACCTCATTGGCACAGCTGCATCAGCACTGGGAACTTGGATAGGATTGGGCCCTTACAACTGAGCTGTTATTGAATTAAAGGGGGGATGGTAATTTGCAAGTGTGTATCACAGATTCAGCTTTCATGAACAAACACTCCAGGAAGAGGACCTGTAGAACAGTGGCGTAGCTAAGGGGGTGCAGGGGATAGCAGTTGCACTGGGCATCAAGCTCTAGGGGGGGCTGAGCTTGACACTAGTGACCAAAATTTTGAAAATCTTAGTATGTATGAATAATACTATCATATTATATATCATTGGAAAGGTAATTTGATGGTGAATGCAATGAACCAAACCGCATTGGAATATCTGTATTCTATCAAACGTTATGGCCAATTAACCATAAAATGAAAACACAAATGCCTTATGGAACAAAAAGTGGATTTTATTAACTCAAAACTGACCTATGAAACTGATTGTTCTGAGAGGCAATGACATGTTATTATGTTATTGACATGTTGCAATGACATATTATCATGATACAGCATGAAATAAAAAAGGTGTTAATATGAGTCAGCTCTCATTTCCATGTATCATAATACAGTTTCCCCTGCTAACTGTGTAAAAAGGCACTTTTTCAAGTGGTGCCTCTCTTACATTTAGCAAGGAGAGAATAACCATCCGTCTTCACCCCAGCACAGTGTCTCTGACCAATAAGGGGCATACTTTTTATTTGTTTACTGAATTAAATTTGATTTTGTCTGTGTTGGGGGCTGCAGATCTTCTTTGACCCCAGGTAGCAGATAGCTATGGCCTTAGCTATGCAACTGACTGAGGGGAGGCAGCCGAGCAAGTGGTTGGCAAGCTGCTGGGGAGAGGAGGTGGGTTCCTCCCATTTTTCACTTTTTAAAAAGCCTGGGTGTGATGTCACTTCCTGTTGTGACATCACTTCCGGGGCAACATTTTGAGCTTGACACTGGGCTACATGATCATTAGCTACGCCACTGCTGTAGGCTTCTCTTCAGGTTAATCACAGGACGAATTGTACCTCCAGATGTAGAATGCCTCAAATACTCTCAGTGACACTTCGTCTTACATTTTTTTTGATGCAACTGAGCAGATTAGCCAAAAGACCTCCCTTGCTGAACATATATGTTGATCTGATGTTGCTGTCCTCTGATCTTCACTAGCTCTGTTGCTGGCACAGCGCTTTGCATTTGTCTTTCAGGAAGGGGATTTAGATCCATTGCATGCAGAGACTCTGCCTCGTCCTGCCCCATCCCACCCCACTGGTGGGAGTTGCACTGGTGTCCCATCTGCATCCTGTTAACAGTGGTGTGTGGTTTTCTGGCTTGTACCAATGTCCATACAGCAGCCAGTGGCTTCTGCTCTTGCATGGTTTTCTTTAAAGTAGTGTACGTGGCAGTAAGCTGGTGTTTCCCAGTTAAGATTGGGCCTTAATAATCTTATAGGAAGGAATGAAGAATGGAAAAAAATTGTGTGTGAAGTAGAGGAGTGCTGATGTAGGGGCATTTCATGCCTGGCTGATACTGGAGGTGGAGCTTGGAGTAGCATCATGTTGGGGTGGAGAATGGAGCTTCACTATCATAGATTTGCTGCTTCTGAGAGAAAAAAAAATTAAAGTAGTTCTGATACCAGCAGCATCATAAAAGGTACTTTTGGCAGAGAAACTAGCTTCAAGTCAGTAGTAAAAAGAAATTAAACAGCTTGAGAGAGGCAGCTTATTAGGAAGTGAAGCTATCACCAGCAAACATTGTCAATTTTGCTTGATTTGTTCCACTTAAGTGAATATAATGGGAGAGGATAATTTTAAATGGGTATTTCAGATGACTCTCCATGCTAATACTAATGTCTTTTTCCTCTCAATCCTACTGTTCCCCCATGACAAATAAGAAGTGAATCTCATTACTAATGTTTGAAACAGAGACCTAACTGTACAAACAGAACATTGGGGTTTTCTCATAATCCTGCAGTGTAACATTCCTTCCGATTGCTTTGTAATGTCTACATTAAAAACCTTTCTGATAAACCTCAGCTGTTTCTATGGTCCGTTGCAAAACTAGATCCATAAATGTGCTAGCTGCATTTAAACGATAATTGAGTGCATCACTTGAGCATGTCCATAATTCTACATATAAGCTTAAACTATGGCCTGCTCAATGATGCAGTGAAGCGTGTATTTCTTGCCAACTGAAACTGGTGTTCAAAATAATATTAATGGCTCAATCCTATGCTTTCCTAATGCCACCGGTCGCTGGACGTCCCCCAGTGCTGGAAAAATCAGCAAGGGGGTTGAGTGGAATAGGGTGGTGATCAAGACAGAGAGGATGGCAGATTGGGACTGGGAAGGGGAAGGGTTCCTTAGCAGGGGCATCTGCTGAAACCTAACCCCCTTTCTGGCCTTGATCCTCCAACCCAGCAACAGTGCTGGCGCAGGTCTGGGTAGACACAACAAGCCAGCAGAGGCTTGCTGCAGGAAAAAAGGAACAAAAAGGGCTCTGGAAGCTAAAACTCCCCCATGGGATACTGTGGTTTCTATATTGGTGCTGCTGCATTGGCATTAGAATTGAACTGCCTGACATGCAACAGTTACTGCAAGTCCTTCCACCACAGCCTTGGTAGGAAGGAGGACAGCTATGATGCTCACCCAATGTTTAGTTTCTTACATTAAGAGCAAAAAGCAACTTGAGAACTTTAGTAATATTCGAAGCCATCCACTTTCCTCTCAGGCTACTGTCCATCTGAGAGCACTACTGCTCTCCCACTTGCAGAGCAGGTTAGTAGAGAGAGTTTTATGACTGGTCAATGGTTTGTCCATCTCCAGATTCTTTTTCAAGTACATTATAGTGACGAATGGACCCACATAGTACATCCAAAGAGCCCAAAAGAAAAGATGCTAGTGAACAAGCTCTGAGTGCTATTTCAGCAGTTTCAAAAAGCAGACTGGAGATATCTTGTGTGCAGACAAATTCTGGCTCAGAAGATAAAACGAAGGCTTTTTCACAAGGAACACACTCCTCCAGTAGGAATAAAATGATAGGCATCTTCAGCTGAATGTGAGCTCAATGAGCTCTTTCCCTCTGTTCACTTTTCAGGGTCTGATATATGAAAATGGCTATATCTGTTGCTAAGCTTCATGTAAGAACACAAAGAGTTCAAAAGTAGGGAGTACTGCAGAGTAGGTCAAGGTCTTTGCAGAAAACTATCAGGAAGTTAGAACAACCTCCCTCCTTCCTCCACCCTGCAACTGCTCTTAACTAGTATCACACATCTGTGCTTCACTCAAGCTGCTGGGATTTATGTATAACAACAGAGGGTAGAACATAGGCACTAGGTTTGTGATGAGGCTGTCACGGAGAGCAAGGAGTGCGACAGATTAATTTATAGAAATTACATATAATGTACAGGTATGAGTACCCCTGGGGGCTGGGGATAAGAATAGGCCCTTAGTTTGGCTGTACTTGTAAGAGGTGACTAAACAGCCACTGGGTAGATGGAACTCAGCCTGGGAAGGCAGCTCAACTGAGAGAACGAAAACTCTGATCCCAAACCCCCACTGCCTTGTGGCTACATCCAGTTGTGGAAAAGGCTTAAGGGGTCAACCTCGAGGCAAAATCCAGAGCAGGAGTCCCTGAGGCAGTTTGCGGCTGTATACAGTCAAGCTCTGGCAACTCCTGCGACGCCGCTGGAACCAACCATATTGGCTTCTGCCTTTCCATTGGACCATTTCAGCGATGTAGAGAGGGGGATTTGCTGCATGGGTAACAGCCTATCCTCCATACCTTCTTTAACCAGGCTTTGCACACTGGAGAGGACACTCCAACTTTGCCATATGGCGTTGCCACAACACGGGAAAGCAGTTTACTGGTTCTAAGTCTTTGCTTGATTGGCGTAGAGTGTGACGCCAGGAGATGCTTCCGACGGTGGGAGAGTTCATTGCATCTCATTGGGCAGCTACCACCTGCCTTAAGCTGGGCACTCCCCAGCCAGTAAGGTGCTGCATCGCCACAATCCGTTAACTTCATGGGGTGCATGGGGTTTAGGGTGAAAACCTACAAGTGGATCGAAAACTCTGCACCATGCTACAGAAAAAAGAAAACCCCTGCCCTAAAGCTGGGCACCTGGAATGTTAGGACAATGACACCTGGCTTTTCTGATGATCTGCAAGAAATAGGTGACACTTGCAAGACAGCTGTCATTGACATGGAACTGAGCAGACTGCAGGTGGACATCGTCGCCATTCAAGAGACGAGGTTGTCAGATTCAGGATCTGTCAAGGAGAGAAATTTCTCATTTTTCTGGCAGGGAAAACCACTAAATGAGACCAGGGAACATGGCGTTGGCTTTGCAGTCAGAAATACCCTGCTGGGATTCTTCATCCCACCCACTGCCGGAAGTGAAAGAATTTTGTCCCTGCAGCTCCACTCATCAGCAGGACTGGTTACTTTCATCAGTGCACATGCACCATCTCCAGCAGAAGATAAAGGCAAATTCTACAACGACCTGGCCACCACTATCAAGAAAGTCCCCAAGAAAGAGCCATTGCAATTTTAGTGCTAGAGTTGATGCTGATCACAGTTCGTGGCGCATTTGCTTAGGTCAGTTCGGCACTGGGAAGATGAACGAAAATGGCCAACGCCTGCTAGAATTTTGCTGCCATCATGGTCTCTGTGTCAGCAACACATTCTTCAACATGAAGCCCCAACTTAGAGTCTCTTGGAGACACCCAAGATCAAAGCACTGGCACCAGCTCGACCTGATTCTCACCAGACACTCCAGCCTTCCCAGCATCAAGATCACATGCAGTTATCAGGGTGTTGACTGCGACACTGACCACTCCCTGGTGTGCAGCAGAGTGAAACTGCGAACAAAGAGATTGTATCATACGAAAAAGGAAGGAAGACTTGCATTGACACCAGCAAGACCCAGGATCAGGGAAAAGTGGAGGAATTTGCACAAGCGCTTGAGGAATCACTTCCAGACCCGGCAAACACAAATGCATCCAACAGATGGGTACATTTGAAGAATACTGTTTACAACGCCGCCCTGTCCATATTCGGCAAGAAGACCACAAGATGGCAGACTGGTTTGAATCCCACTCTGAAGAGTTGACACAAGTCATTGAGGAAAAGAGGAGAGCTGTAGCAGCATACAAAACCTGTCCCAGTGAGCGCAACCTGCAGATCCTCCAAGCTACTCGCAACAAAGTCCAGCAGATTGCCAGGAGATGTGCTAATGACTACTGGCTCCCGCTCTGTTCCCAGATACAGATAGCAGCTGACACAGGCAACATCAAGGGGATGTATGAGAGTATCAAGCAGGCCCTAGGTCCAACACAGAAAAAAATAGCCCCTCTGAAGTCTGCCACAGGCAAGGTCACCCAGGACTGGGCACAGCAGATGGAACGCTGGGTGCAGCACTACTCTGAGCTACATTCCAGAGAAAATGTAGTCACCAAAGAAGCGCTGAATAACATTGAGTGCCTGTCTGTGTTGGAGGAGCTTGACAGTGAACCAACCCTAGCAGAACTTAACATGGCCCTGGACTCCCTTGCCTCTGACAAGGCACCTGGGAAAGACAGTATCCCTGCTGAAGTCTGAAAGTGCTGCAAAGGGATCATCATCACTGAGCTGCATGAAGTCCTCTGTCTTTGCTGGAGAGAAGGTGGAGTACCCCAGGATATGAGGGATGCAAACACAGTCACGCTGTACAAGAACAAAGGTGACAGGGGTGACTGCAACAACTACCGCGGCATCTCTCTCCTTAGCATTGTAGGAAAGCTGTTTGCCTGAGGTGTACTGAAGAGTCTGCAGGTACTTGCAGAGAGCATCTACCCAGAATCGCAGTGTGGATTCCCAGCCAGCAGGTCCACCACTGATATGATATTCTCCCTTAGGCAGCTGCAGGAGAAATGCAGGGAACGACGACAGCCACTCTTTGTAGCCTTCATAGACCTCACAAAGGCTTTCAACCTGATCAGCAGGAACGGCCATTTCAAGATTCTCCCCAAAATCGGATGTCCACCCAGGCTCAGTTGCATCATCAGATCTTTCCAAGAGGACATGAAGGGCACTGTAGTCTTTGATGGCTCCACATCAGACCCCTTTGACATTCGAAGTGGAGTGAAGCAGGGCTGTGTTCTTGCTCCAATCTTGTTTGGGATTTTTTTCATTGTCCTGCTGAAGCATGCCTTTGGAACTGCAACAGAAGGCATCTATCTCCGGACCAGATCAGATGGAAAGCTCTTCAACCTCTCCAGACTGAGAGCAAAGTCCAAAGTTCAGCTGAAATGTCTGCGTGACTTTGTCTTTGCTGACGATGCGTCTGTCACCGCCCACTCTGCCAAAGATCTTCAGCAGCTCATGAATCATTTTAACAAGGCCTGCCAAGATTTTGGACTGACAATCAGCCCGAAGAAAACACAGGTCATGGTTCAGGATGTGGACTCACCTCCCTGTATTGCCATCTCTGACCATGAACTGGAGGTTGCCCATGACTCTGTGTACCTTGGCTCAACGATCTCCAACACTCTTTCTCTTGATGCCAAGCTAAACAAACGCATTGGTAAAGCAGTTACCACATTTTCCAGACTCACAAAGAGAGTATGGTCCAACAAGAAGCTGACAGAACATACCAAGATCCAGGTCTACAGAGCTTGCGTCCTGAGTACACTTCTGTACTGCAGTGAGTCCTGGACTCTTTGCACACGACAGAAGAGGAAGCTGAACACTTTCCACATGTGCTGCCTCCGACGCATTCTCGGCATCACCTGGCAGGACAAAGTTCCAAACAACACAGTCCTGGAATGAACTGGAATCCCTAGCATGTATACACTACTGAAACAGAGATGCCTGTGTTGGCTCGGTCATGTCGTGAGAATGGATGATGGCCGGATCCCAAAGGATCTCCTCTATGGAGGACTTGTGCAGGGGAAGTGCCCTATAGGTAGACTACAGCTGCAGTACAAGGATATCTGCAAGAGGGCTCTGAAGGCCTTAGAAGTGGACCTCAACAGGTGGGAAACCCTGGCCTCTGAGCATCCTGCTTGGAGACAGGCTGTGCAGCAAGGCCTCTCCCAGTTTGAAGAGACACTTGCCGAACAGACTGAGGCAAAGAGGCAAAGAAGGAGGGCCTGTAGCCAGGGAGACAGACCAGGGACAGACTGTACTTGCTCCCAGTGTGGAAGGGATTGTCACTCCTGAATTGGCCTTTTCAGCCACACTAGACACTATTCCAGAACCACCATTCAGAGCACAATACCATAGTCTTCTGAGACTGAAGGATGCCAACTAACAACAGGTATGAGGCTGTAAATGACCTTTGCTTCATCTAGGCCACAGCCTTTCTTCCTTCCCAAAGAGACAAATGTATGACTTGTTATGGTTGGTTAAATTTATTACACCTGGACTCCAAGTCAGCTTTAGTTCTTGGGGCAAACATGGCTTCTGGTCTCATGGGCTGACCCATGTTTAACCTGTGGTCCGGTCCTCCTCTGGATCCTTAGATACACTGGTGGCAGGTGGTTTTCAAGGTGAACAGTGTGTGCTGGTTGTGTGCGTCCACCCCTTCATACCAAAAAGAATAAGGGAAGAGTTCAGAGAATGTGTGCCATAAATGTGTGCCTTGGAGTCCAATTGCCTGACCTGTGAGGACCAGGAAGGAAGGGCAGAATGGAGTAGCAGGATCAGAGTGCAATTTCTGCAACTTCTCCAGAATTTTCCTGTGTCCCCATTTATACAGGCGTATCATGGAAATAATATATTATTGTTTGCTTTGGCATTTGAAAACTGATGTGTTTGTTGTGTAAAACAGAAGCCTAGTTGAGATTAACCTGGCTTCTGTCCTGAACATTCTTTCTCAATATTATGTAAGGATAGCGTCCATATAGGAGAAATCTATCTAAGACCATCAATCACACACCCTGAAGCCTTATAGTTCCATGCCAGAACTCACTGGATTCTGATCAATCCACAATCAATTCCTGGTCAGTTCCATCATAAGCAGAACTTCAGATTTGCTACAAGATTCTCTGCCTCTGGGAGGGGGCAGAACTGGGTGGGTTGGAGGGGTGATTGGGCCTGTGAGGGAGTAGAGATGGTGGCAGTCTCTGCCACTATATCCTGCACCCCTTGAAGGCTGGAAAGTCCGACACAGGCCTTCTCGGTTTGACACCAGCAAAATAGCTGGTATAGCTCTGAGGAGACCCATTGGAGCTGCAGCACCTTTAGCGAGGGTAAGGGAACAAATGTTCCTATACCCCAAAGAGACTCCAGCCCCATAAGATGTGGTGGCAGCCATTTTAGTGCCACTGCTCCTCTGGGTGCCAGTGCAGCTTAGAATTGGGCTGTAAGCCTTACTGAACACAATGGGCTTACTTCCAAGTAAAATAAATTGCACTGTTTTCCAACATCTATTGCTTTATAGTTGCAGGTAAAGAAGATTAAGGCATCAGTTCTTAGGAAACCGAATTTTTTTTTTTTTTTGGATTTTAGAGTTTATGTCACGTGTAGCAATTCCTTCTGTAACTGAAAGTACTGAATATTAATACATTCTATATTTATATGATCACCTGGGAAGGAGACTTCAACAAAAAAGTGGGGATTAATTAATACCTTAGCCTGGAACATAAAATACACTGGAAAGCCTACAGAGGTTTCTCCTCCCCACCCCCACCCGCAAATACACACTTTATTAACATGGCATTCAATTGCTTGGGAAGCTGCAGTGATGTCAGTTTGATTACTATAGCAGTCATTGATTTGAGAGAGACTCACGTAGCATGACCTTTCAGTTCATTAGCCTTGGGAAGTTAGGCCAGGATTCTATGATTATTAGAATTCTGTCCATAATCTTCACAGCTCTTCATACTGATAAAAATGATGATGTTAATAACCATTAATAAATGTTGTTTTCCAAATTATTAAAACCGTACCTTTAAAAATGAAATGAGTCAAAGAGCAACACGACCAGAATAATACAATATGCTAACACAGAACCAGATCCTTGTATTCCCAGTCCAGTAGAAAGCAGTTACAACCTACAGGCGATTTTATTTTTTATTTCTGTACTTGAGACATTTATATCCTGCCTTTCCAACAAAACAAATGATGTCCAAGATAACTTACACTAAACCAATCCAGATAAAATAGAACACTGTAAACAATAATGAAAGCACAATCAATGGGACATAAGAACAACCCCACTGGATCAGACCATAGGCCCATCTAGTCCAGCTTCCTGTATCTCACAGCGGCCCACCAAATGCCCCAGCGAGCACACCAGATAACAAGAGACCTCATCCTGGTGCCCTCCCTTGCATCTGACATAGCCCATTTCAAAAATCAGGAGGTTGCACATACACATCATGGCTTGTAACCCGTAATGGGTTTTTCCTCCAGAAACTTGTCCAATCCCCTTTTAAAGGTGTCCAGACGCCATCACCACATCCTGTGGCAAGGAGTTCCACAGACCAAACACGCTGAGTAAAGAAATATTTTCTTTTGTCTATTCTAACTCTCCCAACACTCAATTTTAGTGGATGACCCCTGGTTCTGGTGTTACGTGAGAGTGTAAAGAGCATCTCTCTATCCACTCTGTCCATCCCCTGCATAATTTTGTATGTCCCAATCATGTCCCCCCTCAAGCCCCTCTTTTCTAGGCTGAAGAGGCCCAAATGCCATAGCCTTTCCTCATACAGAAGGTGCCCCAGCCCAGTAATCATCTTAGTCGCTCTCTTTTGCATCTTTTCCATTTGCACTATATTCTTTTTGAGATGTGGCGATCAGAACTGGACACAATACTCCAGGTGTGGCCTTACCATCGATTTGTACAATGGCATTATAATATTAGCTGTTTTGTTCTTAATACCTTTTCTAATGATCCCAAGCATAGAATTGACCTTCTTTACTGCCGCCACACATTGTGTTGACACTTTCATCAACCTGTTCACCACCACCCCAAGATCTCTCTCCTGATCTGTCACAGGCAGCTCAGAACCCATCAGCCTCTATGTGAAGTTTTGATTTTTTACCCCAATATGCATGGAAGAAAAGGAGCTTTAAAACACAGCAGAAAACTGGTAACTACAGATGAACAGCATGTTGGAATTAAAAAAAAAAGTCTTTGCCCACAGCATAAGACTAAAAGAGATGGTGCCAAACGTATCACTTTTCTGAGGCTGTTCCAGAGCCTGGCTGTGATTGCAGAGAAGACTCTTTCCCCCTCGGTCCCTGCCAAATGGTTATCTGATAAAGAAGGAACACATACAAGGGCTTTCCCTGCTGATCTTAAGAAACAGATAGCTTATAAGTTGGAATCATGGGACATCTGTAAGCATGTTTGTACTTTAACTTAAAACAGTGATTCCCAACCATGGTGACCCAATTTTTAAAATGACACTCTACCACAACCCACATGAGGCCCAAGACTCATTACCAGCTGCAGCTCTCATCGCGAGAACTGATGTTGAAATAAGGCATGTTGGTGATGTTCTGCAGAGCTGATGTTTTAAAATAAGACACATTCCCTTACAAAAGTGGAGGTCACTTAAAATAAGGGATTGATGGCAATAGTAGTTCCTACTTAGAAGAGTGTCTGAAGAGATTTGAAGCTCTCATCAGATGAGAACATGATACAATGAGGGCTGGAGCAGGCTGAAGACAAGAAGACAAGTGGGCTGAAACAATCTACCCATGTGACCAGCTCAGGTGGTGACGAGAGTGGCAGCTGGTAGTGAGTCTCAGGCACTGGTGACTCACCAAAATCAGCTTGTGACTCACTAGTGGGAACCATAGTTTGGGAACCACTGACCTAAATTTTTCCATTCAATAGTTTTCCGGCATGAAAATCATGCAAGACGGGAAAGGTAGATGATAATTTGGTCTACTGCTGATGTCAATACCAGCAAATCAGGCAATAACTGCACTCTTTACCCTAATATAAATTACTTTTTTTTTGGGGGGGGGGGGGGGGAGAATCTGTGGTCACACGGGCATCTTGTTTCACTAACAGCTTTGGGTTTGCTAGTTGCAGCAGAATTAATATAGATTGCTAGTTGTGGAGCAACCAATAATAATGTTACCAAAAAGGCTGCTTTGTTTAGGGGAATTAGTATATTAGCCTTTTGGAAACTTTTGGGACCATAGGCTGGATACCAAGACAGTGTTAAGCAAAGAGATGCCTTGTCTAGCTTAATGAGGAGACTGGGAGGAAGGTAACTTTCAATCAAAGGATTATATTTTTATTGCAAGAACACACAAAGGTAAACATAATACACATGAAGAATTGATAAGTATAGATTTCTAGTACTTGTGTATAGTGTACCTAGCTAGTGGTAGATGCATGTGCTATGTATTTGGGTGCATCCGAAAAGGAATCAGAAATGGATAGGGAAGTATTTAGGGGTTCCTTAATCTGCTAAACCCAGTTGCTGACTAAAGATGGGGGAAAAGGGAGGAATAGATAGGGAAGAAGGGAGGGAGTTTAGACGCAAGATATATTTACCTGGGGGGGGGGCAGTTGGAGGAAGAGTCCCTTGTAAAACCACTCCCGGAGGAGAGCAATCAGAGAGAGAGAGCATGTGCTCTGAGTTCTCTCTTATAAGAGTTGTCTTTTACCTGGAAGTTGATCTAGAAATGACCGGAAGTATCCCAGAGCTGTGCACATGCCCAGTAACACCCAGGTGAAAAAAAGGTGGAAGGGTCCAGAGACCAGCTATCAGCAAAACCTGACTCTGGGGGAGGGGGGAGTAGCTTGCTTCCTGTTGCTACTGGATTTTGGAGTCTGGAGGTGGTTTAATGGCTGTGATTTAATTAACAATAGGTGATAGACTTTGCTGCCAAAGTCCTCCTCCTTTAAGGTGTTTGCATATTCAGTGATTGACTTAAACAATAAAGACATTTCCAGTGTCTCTAGAGAAAAATGAGTCTTCCCAGACTGACAAACAACATGAGAAATGAGTGAGCTTAAGATTTGACTCCTTTTGTGGCCTGAAAGAGAAGTTTTAGGCCTGCATTTTAGTCCAAAATACATAACTAGATATAAAAACACAACTTGGAAGGGAAAAGGGGATTTTCATGTAACATAACAGCTTTGGGTTTGCTAGCTGCAGCAGCATTAATATAGATTGCTAGTTGTGGAGCAAGCCTGTTAGTTGACTTGAACCAATTTCTTGATCTGAACAATTTCTGCCCCCCTTTTTTCATGTAATTTCCACTGCCGCCTATGTCAGCAATAGAAGGAACTCCACTAGACACCATCTCGAATGCTGCCCTGGAAAGCCCCAGCATCATCCCAAGGAAATGTGGATAAGGAAACTGGCCATTAGAATAAAGATAATGGTAAGCACTAGGGGGAAAAAAGGTAGATCCTACATTTTTTTTTTTGACCCACACATCTCTGGGACAGCACTGCATCCTAGGGCAGATATGGGGAAAAAACTATAGCCACTCCCGAGAGCTTCTGGCACCACCATCACAAGCACAGGCAAAATCTACTGTAGTAGTTGTTATTGTTAAGAATTTTTATATACCACTTTTCACCCAAAGAAGTTCTGGAAGCAGTTACAGAGAATGTTAAATAAATGGTTCCCTGTTGCTAAAGGTCTCACAGTAAAACAGATTCAGAAGATACCAATAAAACAGCCACTAGAAAAACACTGTGCTGGGGTGAAAAAGGTATAATTACTCTTCCCCTTTAAAAGTGCCTGTTTGCCAAGTTAACAGGGGTAATGTAACTGGAAAAGTACTTGTACTTTTTAAAATTAACAAAAATGAATCTCGTGAAATGAACTGGGATTCTCTAAGTGGTTCTTGAAATGAATGGGGGACTGGAATGGGCCTGAAATGAACAATGCAGAAGAAGCCCCTCCCCCCATGAATGGGATTTTCTGAACAAATCCTCTTTGAAATCATTATGTTGAGTACTACCAGCTTTCAGAATTGCTTTATAAATGATAAACAATATTAAAAATTAAAATGCATTAGGTAGAATCTAGAATAGGTTAAGCACACTTAGGGTCCAATCCTATTGAGACCAGTGCTGGTGGTACGATTGCACCGCTGGCACTGGGTGTTTTAAAAATGCCATATGGCACTTTTCCACCGGTTGGAGACACTCTGCACTGGCAGAGAGGCCAACCCCAGTCAGCGCTGAACCTCAACACCAGGCAGATGCCTAGAGCAGCCAGTGGTAAGTGCTCCCACCAGCCTGCGGAGGAAGAAAGGGAGGAACTGGGCAGAGGGAGAGCAGACCAAGGGGAGGATCTGGCCCAGGAGGGGGGCAGGATGGCAGCAGAGTCTGCCACTGAATCCTATGCCCACTCCTATACCTGAAAGCCCAACACAGGCACAGATCTGAGGAGACCCATTGCTGCCAGTGGAACTTGACACGGGGTAAGGGAACCTTTGTTACAGTGGATACATTTGATACAGTGGTGGCCATTTCAGCACCATAGTACCTCGCGCCGTCAACAGGTCGTAGGATTGGGCTACCCAATTCTAAATTATATTGATTACATTTAAATGAAACTTGGGTGTTCAGGTCCCTTGGATATCAATACAGTTGTACAGAGAGGTTCTGTTCAATTCTATTAATTTTCCTTAATTGTTCCTATTGACTTTGGTTTGCCACCCATTAGAACAGTGATAATCGCAGCTAGAGGTGTTTGAAAATGATGTTATCTATTTTGCTCAGAAGTAAGCCCATTGTGTTTAGTAAGGCTTAGGATGAATCCTACCTTACTCACTGAAAGCGAACACCTCTAAAATTGGGTAAGAGTGAGATGGACTGAGTTAATTCAGCTGAAATGGTACAATACTTGCTCTAGGCTGAAAGTCTAAAGGTTCATTAGGGTCACACTTTTAGTAGATATCACAAGAAAATGCTATGTGTGTGTGTGTGTGTGTGTGTGTGTGAGAGAGAGAGAGAGAGAGAGAGAGGGGGGGACTGTGATTGAGAGAGAGAGAGAGGAACTGTGATTGAGAGAGAGAGAGAGAGAGAGAGAGAGAGAGAGAGCATTCTGTACTTGAACCTGTAATATGAGATGCTTTTTATCCTGGTTCTATCTAATTTGAGTTAAGAAGGTCATTGTTTTCACCACTATAAATTAAGAGTAATGCAATTGTGCCTACATGATACCAGGACTTGGGGCGTCATAGATAAAAATGCTGTCCACATGGCTGCTGCTTCTAAACCTCTTGACTGCAGCATCACCCTTCTATTTTCAGTTCCTCTTGTAATAAATAATAGGTTAAGGCTGTTTCTGCACAACAGAGGAATCAATTAATTTGTATCTGAAAACAACTATTGACTTCATTGGACTGTAAGCAACTTTTCCACTTACGTTAGGGCTGCCGGCCTCTGCAATATGTTTTATTTAATCTTTAATGTTCTCAAAAGAGCAGCAACATCGCATAAGTCTCTCTTTGAAGGTACATTGCTATTTCAAGTCCTTTGGAATGGATATTATATAAAAATGGAGATAAAATATAGAACACCAGATCTCTAGACTCTGCTGTGAAAGTCATTTTTTCCCCTTTGTGACAAGGTGTATATGGGATGCCACTACCAATTTTAGTCATAATAGATAGTTTTATTATTAAGGTCAATGGCACCGTTTCATTTGACAATCCCAATTTATAGCAATAAGAAACAGGTTTTCTTTTTGCTTAACCATATGGCTTTCCATACATAGGAAACAGATTGACCAAGAATGCAGATTTTTTTTTTCCATTTTTGTTTTTGCAGTGACAAACCTTTAGAGGATATAAATCTCTCTGTGTAGCAGATAGAGTGGTACAAAGAGTAAGTGAGGGAAACATTATTTTACGTTTTACTGTAGATCATTTCAGGAAGGTCAGTATAATAGTGAACAGAATGTGAGATTTGGTGCATGTAACCCTGAGGCTGAACAGATTCAGAGAGACCCTCAGCTGATTCTTTTGAACTGACTGAAATGAACATTTAAATATGAACACACAATCTTTTCAAATTGTTACCTGCTTTCTAAAACACCAGTAACGTGTGCAAAGGGGAGAACAACAGTTGTGTATAGGGATCCAGTGTAATGGCCAAGGGAGCAACTGTACAATTTGGTGGTGAAAGGAAAATGAAGATGAGGGTGAAGGAGGTCTACAAAATTTACTGTAGTTCTCAGAAACCAAAACAAGGGTTTCAAACTGGGTTTAACTGAAATAGGTCACTTGCACTTAATCCATATCAGGGAATTCCTGCTATCTTCCACACAACAGTGTGGGGAACACACCAACAGCCTTGGGGAAAGTGGATAGAAGGAGGAGAAACAGAGAGGGGAGAAGAGACTCCTTAGGAAGAGACTAGGCAGGGCTAAGAAGGGGGAAATGGAGTAGGGAGAAAGGACATAGGGAGATTAGGTGGGTTTACCAGAGGAACCCAGAAGAAAGGGAAGGTTTTGGGGTGCAAGGGAGAAAGGTGGGGATGGAAAGTTAGTAGGAAGGAAAGGAGAAAAACGTGATTCAAGCAGCAGCCAAAGGCTGTGTTTGGGAATGGCTCTCTGTAGCCTGAGGGCTGCAGCCAGGGGGAGAAGCTTAGGAATATGCTGGAACTACACTTCGCTCACTTGCAGTGAGTGAGCTAGCCTTTCCTACCAAATAAGCAGTCTTGACTGGTTATCCAATTCTTGAAGGGAGATCACCACAGGCAAGAGAGATCCTTCTTGTTCTGAGGACTTCCATATCATCAAGGGAACTGTTTAGGAAGGAAGCCTGAGGTGCAGCCTGGGCCTCCAACAAAAAGGTACCAAAAAATCAGGAAAAGACACGTGTGCATGCAGCACAGGAAAACAAGGGACAATTAATAAGCATTCAGTGAGACAAGACAGGGAAATAGTGAGTAAGTAGGCAGGGTATGTTGTCCTCCCAAGAACAATCCTGGTTGTAATCCTCACCACACTTATCTAGGAGTACACTCCATTCTCTATAATGGGGCATATGTATGAGTAGACCTGCATAGAATTGAGCTTCCTGTGACTGAGGTTAAGCTAGGAGTGTATAACTTGCCCAAGATCATTCAGTATGTTTGTGTCTGCGTCTGTCAGGTCCTGGTCCAGCATTCTAACCACTGTGCCACAATGGCATTTGACTATGATGATAATGATGTCAAAGCAACAATTTGAGCAAAACCAGCCAAAATCCAAAACAGCATTAACATTTAGAAGTCTGGTGTATGTATGTGTAACCACTCTAATTGTGACTACATTGTTCTGTTGCAGTGTGTGTGTGTGTGTGTGTGTGTGTGTGTGTGTGTGTGTGTGTGTGTGTTCCACAACATACAGAGATCCTATGGCCTTATCCAACTTTCCAGCATTAATGCAACCATGTCTGAGGGATGGGTGCTGCATCCTATGGTGGAGGGCAGTCACAGAGGCCTCCTCAAGGTAAGGAGATATTTGTTCCCTTCCCTTGGGGATGCTTTGCAGCTGCATTGGAACTAGGAAGTTGGATAGGACTGGGACCAATGTCTTATTGTGGCAGAAGAACGCAAACGTGCTGTACCTGAAATGCTCTCTTGGGTAATGTGTTGCTCAGTTCATGAGGCCATTTTGACAGAAGTGTGGCCTAGCATTTACAGCTCCAGCTGATTCTTAGGATAGGGCAAAAGTAGGGTCCCCATAAAGTTTAATTGCCCCCCCCCACTCAATCCCTGCAATATTTGCCAAACAACATTAAGGGCACAATCCTAACCTCTTATGTCAGTGCTTTCCAGCACTGACATAAGGGCAATGCAGCTCTGAGGTAAGGGAACAAACATTCCCTTACTTTGAGGAGGCCTCCATGAGTGACACCCAACTGCAGGATGCAGCACATGTCCCATTGGCACAGCTATGCCAGTGTTGGAAAGCACTGACATAAGGGGTTAGGATTGCACCCTAAGGAAACTAAATTTACAATTGAAGAGGCACATATTTCTACTACAAAAGATAGTAAGAGAACCAGGGAAAGGGGTGAATGTATGCAGTCTATATGTCCTTACTTTCCTTTGCCTTTACCCCCTGAACAGCACAGCAAATGAAAGCTACAAATAACATTTTTTTTAAACTCTGCTAGAACACATCATTTTTCAGTCTCTAACGTATCTTCCATGAGAGGAGAATATAAAGAAACAAAATGAAGCTAGGGTGGGGCATGACTCCGGCTTTGCTGCCCCCTGTTCTTCATTAGTGTTATCAAAATGGCCATGTCTGTTATGTGTCTGCCCAGGTCAATAACAAAACCACACCATCTGTGCTTGGTTATATTTTACAACCTTGACATGCAGCTCACCAGCACATCTTAGGCCAGTTGGAAATAATGTTGTAATGGAAAACATTGCCTTTTCCCAACTAGACTCTAGCAAATACCTCATGCTTGAGATACACTGGAAAGAGGCAAGGTGAAAGCAAAAGGAGACTATAAGCATATGAAGAGCTCTTCTACTGAGTTTGGTTCAGCCAGCTCAGAATTGTCTATACCAGTGGCCTTCAACTTTTGAAGAGCTGGGACACACCTCAAACCCCAATCTATAACATGAGACCCATCTGCAAGAGCCTGGGGGGGCGGGGTGAATGGCTGTGCTTTCTCCTCTCTTGCACCCAGCAGTGGCCAGTCAGCAAGTGCTGCTGCCATAGTGTTCTACCCCTTCTTTCCTTTCCAGGTCAATTGGAAGGAGATGAAGAGCACAGAGTGGCATAGTAACTGTACGTAAGCTATGGAAGACAAAAGGTGAGAAAGGAAAGCAAGACAGAACAGAGCAAATGTTACAGAAGGGGAGAGCAGGTGGGTGGTGAGGCACTGGGGGGCACTGAGAACCAGGGCACTTAACCACAGCAACCCCTCAATCTCCAGCAGAATGTACCTAATCTAGGACTCCTAGCTGTTGCTCAAAACACAACGGCAGTCTGCACTGACTGGCAGTAGACTCCCTGGGATTCAGATGGGCTTTCTCTAAGCTTTACCTGGAGATACCAGGGATTAAACCTGGGACCTTCTGCAGGCAAAGCAGAGGCTCTACCACTGAAGCCCAGTTGTTTCCAATAACATGAAGCATTACCACAAGTCTTTCAGTCTTTTAAACTTCCTACCCACCTAATCTACCACAGAAATATAGTCTCATTTTGTGTGGTGGACAGAGAAAATCTGAAGGAATGGATAAGGAAGGTTGCATAAACATTTTGTTGTTGTTCAGTTGTAACTTGCTCTTCCAATCACCTCACTGTGAGAAATCTAACATGCTTTAGAATCATGGGCTAAACATGAATCTAGCAAGACTCAGAATAAGACACATGTCAGGGAAGGTGCCAGGAAAAGAAAGGCTGTCCAAGGGGTGTAGTTTCTGGTGGTTAGCACTCTGGTGGTTAGGAATACCTGTTCCTTTTATTTTTTATGGGGCCAAAAGCTGAATGGGGAAAAATGGGTAGTTTCTATCTGCTACTACCTTCCCAGGCTACAGAGATCAGGCAGAGGGAGGCCATCTGGGATAAATTCCCCTCTCAGGAGAGCCCTGAACCCAGCAGTTTTATTAAAAATCTAAACCACAGGAGTGCGTGTGTATGAGCAATCAGACATGACAACCCACTGAAATACCTGTGAATATGGACTAGGCATAGCAAAATGTAACTAGGTTATTAAAAATCCAAAAGGTAAGGAATTAAACACAGTGGGGAAAAGGGTGGGATAGAAAAAAATACAGGCAAGTTGATGGAAATCACCTGGACTTGATTGGATGGACATGAAGAAAAATAGTAACCAGTAACATCCAACAGATGGAGCTGGGAAGCTACTCAGGAGCAAAGCACACAGTCGCCCCTCCCTTTACACCATGGTCCCTGACAGATCCGCAGGACACAACTGAGGCTGTGTCAGTGCCTCTGTGCTGTGTAGGCTGGCCAAGGATAGAATTGGGCCATTTCAGTGTAATCCTACGCAAGTTTACTCAGAAGTAAGTCCCATTGTGTTCAATAGAACTTATTCCCAGGTAAGTATGTAGGGTGTAATCCTGTGCACACTTATCTAAAAGTAAGACCCCATTGAAGTTTCTGTCTAAACATACACAGAATTTCAATGTTAATTTGCTATATATGATAATATTTATTCAATCTGGTCAATCACTCTTGTAACATAGCTCACTGAATCTAGCTGATACCAACCAATGCCAATATGATTCTGACTGAAGCAGTTTGGGTCACCTCCCATAGTATTAATGGTTGATTCAATGGCTATTTCTGTTGTATACTATCTTGCTTCATTCTGTATGAAAAAACATCTTTTCCAGTCTCCTGTGTTTTATCAGGTTGTTCTCCCAAGTAAGCCCAAATCCCTCTAAGAGAAGTCGGTTGCCATGACTCCTTTTCATGCAGGTGCTGTCACTGACCGGTCATCAGAGGACTAAAGAGATGAATGCAATGCTTAATTATAGTACGTGCATCTCACTCAGAGGTGTGGGCTAGGATGCAAATGATGGTTCTGCAGGATACAAATTCAAACAGAATTACTCATCTCCTGAAATCCCCCACTGATCTGTCCATGGCTCTGATCAGCAGTAGGCCTCATAATTATTCCAACGCCTTGCTTTGCTAGAGGTGAAACTTTTGCAAGCAAGGCTGATGAGCCTACTCAACATAAAATGTAAGAAGATGTTCCAGAATTTGGGCTGCCTGCTTTTCCGGAAACTGTGGGGAGTGGGTAAACTTTTAAATAGGACTAGTTGTAGTTAAACAAGCGGAATGACAACAATCCTCAGTTGGCTTATGAAGAAGCATACTTGAAGGAGAAATACACCCTGATGACCTGTGAAGCAATAGTGATCTGGATGAATATACAGTGGTACCTCGCATAACGAATGCCCCGCGCAGCGAAAAACTCGCATAACGAAAGCATTTTGCAAAGTTTGGTAACTCGCACAACAAATTTTTATGACCTGTGCTTCGCAAGATGAATTTTTTTTTGTTTTGCTTTGGTTTGTTTTAAGGGGAAGATCTTCATGTCAGTTTATGATCCCGTCCACCCTAGTAAGGGGGGATCTTCATGTCAGTTTATGATCCCGTCCACCCTAATAAGGGGGGATCTTCATGCCAGTTTATGATCCCGTTCACCCTAGTAAGGGGAGGATCTTCATGTCAGTTCATGATCCCGTCCACCCTAGTAAGGGGGGATCTTCATGCCAGTTTATGATCCTGTTCACCCTAGTAAGGGGCGGATCTTCATGTCAGTTTATGATCCCGTCCACCCTAGTAAGGGGAGGATCTTCATGTCAGTTCATGATCCCGTCCACCCTAGTAAGGGGCGGATCTTCATGTCAGTTGATGATCCCGTTCACCCTAGTAAGGGGCGGATCTTCATGTCAGTTCATGATCCCGTCCACCCTAGTAAGGGGAGGATCTTCATGTCAGTTCATGATCCCGTCCACCCTAGTAAGGGGAGGATCTTCATGTCAGTTCATGATCCCGTCCACCCTAGTAAGGGGAGGATCTTCATGTCAGTTGATGATCCCGTCCACCCTAGTAAGGGGGGGATCTTCATGTCAGTTGATGATCCCGTTCACCCTAGTAAGGGGCGTATCTTCATGCCAGTTTATGATCCCGTTCACCCTAGTAAGGGGCGGATCTTCATGTCAGTTGATGATCCCGTTCACCCTAGTAAGGGGCGGATCTTCATGCCAGTTTATGATCCCGTTCACCCTAGTAAGGGGCGGATCTTCATGTCAGTTTATGATCCCGTCCACCCTAGTAAGGGGAGGATCTTCATGCCAGTTCATGATCCCGTCCACCCTCGTAAGGGGAGGATCTTCATGCCAGTTGATGATCCCGTCCACCCTAGTAAGGGGCGGATCTTCATGTCAGTTGATGATCCTGTCCACCCTAGTAAGGGGAGGATCTTCATGTCAGTTCATGATCCCGTCCACCCTAGTAAGGGGCGAATCTTCATGTCAGTTTATGATCCCGTCCACCCTAGTAAGGGGCAGATCTTCATGTCAGTTTATGATCCCGTCCACCCTAGTAAGGGGCAGATCTTCATGTCAGTTCATGATCCCGTCCACCCTAGTAAGGAGGGATCTTCATGCCAGTTTATGATCCCGTTCACCCTAGTAAGGGGCGGATCTTCATGCCAGTTTATGATCCCGTCTACCCTAGTAAGGGGAGGATCTTCATGTCAGTTTATGATCCCATCCACCCTAGTAAGGGGAGGATCTTCATGTCAGTTTATGTAAGTAAGTCCCATTGTGCTTGCTCCCAGGAAAGTGTGCACAGGATTACAGCCTTCAAACTCCCCACTCAGCATCCCCCCATCACTCATTCACCCTCTCACTGCCCCATTTCCTTCACGTTTCCCCCCATGATCATGGCAAAAGCAAGCAATTGAGTGCAGCTGCTCTGTCCTCCCCAGCTTAGAGCACAATGTCTCCTCAGAAGTAAGTCCCATTGTGCTTGCTCCCAGGAAAGTGTGCACAGGATTACAGCCTTCAAGCTCCCCACTCAGCATCCCCCGTTTGTGAAATCCTCTGTACAGTATTTATGCCTTTAAAGAGCACTTAATAAACACTTTGTAAACCAAATTTGACTTTGTTCTGACTTTTCTTGCCCATAGGAACACATTAATTAAATTTCAATGCATTCCTATGGGAAAACGCGCTTCGCAAAACGAAAAACTCGCAAAACGAAAGGACTCGCGGAACGGATTAATTTTGTTATGCGAGGCACCACTGTATATCATTTAGATTTTAAAGTGACTCAACAACATTTACAGTACGTTGAGGGAGAATTTCTGATGCCTCTCCTCTGCCTATGGTTTCCTATTGGTACAAGCACTCTAGCAGTGCCTACTGCCATCTTTCTCACTCCCAAAGTGAAGCACTCCTGCTCTGGGAAAGGGGAACTGAGGGGTGGCCATGTCTGCAGCAGAGGGTAGTTTGAATTTGAGCCTTGAAAGCAATTTGCAAAGGCTCAAGCTTTTGCTATCACCTTTGAGCCTTTGCAAGCATTCTGGTTGATGACTTGCAGAGGCCTGTGCTTTTGCAAGCATTTCCTTGGAACATGCAAAAGTTCAATCCCCTTCTGAGACAAATACTGGGGTGCATTACTCATGCATACCTCTAGGGGCATTTGGGCTGCTTCCCACCAGTGCAGCTCAGTTGCTAAATTATAAGTGGTAATGCACTTTGGATTGTGAAAGTGTTTCTTTAAAAATTTAATCATTCCCTTGGCCCCCCCCCCAAATAAAATCCTGTCAACAAGTGGAGTGTGAAAGTACAAAACAAATATCTATGGATGTTTGGGTAAATGAGTGATATCAACAATCCCAAAACCACTGCTAGAAATAGCTTCTGAAAGAGAAGCTCAAAGACGCCTCTGCCCACATACAAGAAGGACTAATGCAACCTATTTTCCATGGTGCTTTCCATGGTGCTGGATACTCTGAGCATTTAATTGCTTGCAGTAAATGCTCTGGGGCCAGGCACCATTAACGATAGCTGTTGCAGTAACACCATACTGATGCAGGGTTGCTGTAACTTGAAAAAGAAATTGTGATGCACAGTGGCAATCCCCCATGTGCCTGCAGGATTTAGTTCTTGCAACCAGAATGAGCTTGTATGTTGTAAGCAAGCATGTTCCCTTGACAATGTGGTTTTGTGACACTACATTCTGTGGAGTTGAAAACAAAATGTCAAAGGCTTCTTTAGGGTGCAATCTACCCTGTGCTGGAACAGGCAAGCCAAGAGGCTTGCGCTGTATCCAGAGCAGGATAGAGGCCCAAGGCGGCTCAGTCAGAGGTAAAGGGAAACTTTTCCCCTTACCTCCAGGTAAGGCGCCTTCTCCCCATGGATCTCCTCGGACTTGTGCCACCTCCTGAGATGGCACAAGTCTGAGGACACCAGAGCAGCTTGAAGCCACTCCGAGCTGCTTGGGAACACTCTTGCATCCTGCCTCCCATTCTCCAACCGCCCACCCGCCCTCTCCCAGCCCAGGAATGCCTCCCTCCCACCTCCTCCCCACCCACCCCAGAAGCTTGCGTAGGCCCAGCCAGGCCAACTTAAGCCTCAGTGAGGAAGCAGCCGTGGAGGCTGGATTCAGCCTCCATGTATTGGTGCACCTCTGTGCACCGACGCTGCTTACTCCAGAGGAGGTGCGAATGTGCTTTGTGGCACATTTGCAGCCCAAGTGAAGGGCAGGATTGCATCTTTAGTCCAGTAACAAGTGTAGAAGTGAAACAGGAAATTGGGGTCCTCCTTACAGCAGCCACTTTTGTAGCAGGAAGAACTGTACTTTATCCTAAACATGCTATGTGCAAAGGACATTTCTGTACGAATGCAGAGAATCAGTTTACACTTTAAGGAAACAGCCAGCAAAAAGCATTTATACAAAGCTCAATTTTGGTCAGGCAATTGATGTACTTTGTGACTAAAGCTTCTCCCCTTCCAGGGCTGACCTGTGCATGAGGACAACATAAGAGGTGGCGCCCATCTCTGTTTCCTCTCCTTGCCTCTACTGCTCTTCCTTCCACTCCCTGGACTGGAAAGGAAGAGGGGGACAGAGAGGAAGAAGAAACTTGGAAGGGAGAAACTTGGAAGGGAGTTTGAACATTGGAGAGAGAGAGGAGCAGAGACTGGCACATCATTGGGCGAAAGGTGGGCAACAGTTGTCATGTCGCCTCAGGTGTCGAGAGGTCTTGTCCCATCCCCAAATGTAGTCCTGAAAGTTCACATTACTATTTTTGTTACCATCAATAAAGTGATGTAACTGTATGAAATAAAACAAAACAAATTCCTGTTCTGCTATGTGTGGCCTAGTCCTCACATGAAAGCTGCATCTTGTCAGAAATGTACAGAAAATCAGGCCATGGAATCTACATATAAGAATGTGAATTCTGATCAGGAAAAAAAAAATACTATGATGAAAAGATCCAGAAGATAGGCTGCTCCTAGGTAAATGTATTCATTTCTTTTTTAAATGAATAGAACTGGATACAAACAGTCCCCATTTAGACTTCATTCTGTTTCAGAAAGAAATGTCCCGTGGAGCAAATAGAATGAATGGAGGTTCTGTTGTTTTCTGAAGTCCCATTCATAGTCAGTTATTTTTGTTTTTTGCTTTTTTTTTAAAAAAGGAAAATAAATAGAAATGAATTTTTTTAATGAACAGAAATCTAGGCTCTCTCTCTCTCTCTCTCTCACACACACACACACACACACACACACACACACACACACACACACACACAGTCAAGCTATCCTCAGCAATGGCTCTAATCTTAAAAAAGGAATCTGCAGCCATCTCCAAAGAACGTTTGCTACCCTACTAACTGAACCTTCAAGAGCCGGCAGACAAGCTGCTGTTGAAATTTTTATCCCTTGTAAGTGAATGCATGTGCACATCTTAACACATGTGAATGCATGTGAATATGATGTCTGTCTTCTTTGAGGATGGAAAAAAATAACAGCAGTAACAAGGCACAACTTCTTTGCAGTCTGGTGTTCCAAGTCATCGCTACTATAATTCTACTGTGACATATAGCCCAGTAGTGTAGCTAGACAGGGTGCAAAACACTAAGTTTTGCACGGCACCTCACCTCAGCGTGCAATAAGTCCCTCCCCTCAGTTCATGCAGACTAGTTCAGAGCCATTCTGGGTTGCTAGAACAAAATGGGCTTGCAGCCAGAAGGACTCCGAATGGGAGGGGTAGGGACTATTTGCATGTCGTGGTGAGGTGCTGTATAAAACTTAGTGTTTTGCACCCCCTCTAGCTAGGCTACGGATACAGCCTAATATGTTGTCCAACCAAAAACACTCAGAACCTTAAGCCAGCATTTAAGTTCTCCAAAGCTCTTCATCTGGCTAGATATTAAGAAAAGCCCCAGAAACAAGAGAGGAGAAATGGCTGAACATAGTGTCATAGTCCCCAAAGTCTGAAGTTTCTAGCCATCTTAAAATGGAATACAGACGGAATTACCAGGCTTATCTTGACAAGCCTCATCAGGTACCAGAGAGGATTGCAGTTTGTACCCTAGGCTTCTGCCATGGAGAAGGGACAATAATGGTGATTACCCTATATTTAAAAAAGTGAAGTTCAGCAGTTACTCTGTTCAATCATTATAGCTACTGCTGGAGTTCATATATTTCAGGAAGCTAAACTATATTATTTTGGGATATATTTACAAGATCAGTTCATGCAGACTAGTTACACCTTATTTACCTTGGTTGGAGAATGAGGGTAGATTTCCCCAGTTGCGTACCTCCCATAGACTTCCCTGGGGCAAATGCCCAAGGTGCTGGCTGCTAGGACTCCACAGAAGCCTCTTTGAGGCTCCCAACGGGGGCGGAAACTGTGGTTCTGGTTTGCCGGAAACACAGTTTATAGCGTTGGGGAACCTCACAGAGGTTTCCCCGATGCGGGAGAAGGTCACGTGAGGCTCCGTGAGCCTCTGGTGAGTAGGGGGGGTGGATTTCTGCGTGGGGGTGGCAATAGCCCGTGGAGGGGCACCATCTTGGAGTTTTGCCCCGGGCACAGGGCTTCGGAGGTCCGCGGCTGGATTTCCCCTCTCTGCTTTTTACGAGAGTATTTAAGAGATCCCCTTACACAGACAAAAAGCCCCTTACACAGTGTTGTGCTCCAGTTTGCACCCTCCTTGCACTGGATACAACACAGGCAATTCAGCCTACTTGTTCCAGCGCAAGTTAGTATGGCACCCTGAATTATCCTAAAGTGGATTAACAATTGTGAAAATACTTCTGACATGCATTTCAAGAACTGTGAGCAGCGTTGACAATATTGTCTAATTGTGGCCAAGAACCAAAGATCTATGCAATCAGTTTTGCACATCCAAAGGGGCTCTTGGCTTCTGTTTCTTGAACAGCTGCTCCTCAAAGCAAGCTACTTTTCAAACTGAGCAGGCTTTCAAAAGGTGCAAGGTACACTGATGTGGCTGGGTAAATAATCCCCAGTAAATCCCTACCTTGCTTCTTGGCACACTTTCTCTAGTTCAGACCCCTTCCATAAAAAGATATTATTCATATCAAGATTCCCACAAACATACAGTTTCACTGTTATGCATTTAACAAAATTTAATGTATATTCAGGTTGAAAGAGAATGCACTTTGCACATGCTCAGAATCACTTGACTAAATCAGTTTCTCTGGCATCAAAACTGGTGTTGAGGCTGAATCATAGCCTACATTGTGGCCTGTTTGTATAGTTCAGAGCCAGTCTCTGCAAAAGAGAGAGCCATAACAAAAAGAACAAATAAACATGGCTTATTAGCGACTTATGTGTGCTTGGAGAGTCGACAAATACTCGCACATGTATTCATACACAAATCAGGACTTGTAGGGGAAAATCATTCTCTTTACACCCAACATCTGGTAATGTCACAGTCCAGCAAGCAGCACAGCTGTGTCTTCATTCTGGCGGTTGCAAGAACATGTTGCCAATCTTTTACAGGCTGTTCAAGAGATTGATTCCTTAGTTCTTCCTTCCCTGAATTATCAAGATCCCCAATTAACATTAACTCCTCTCTGAACACTGGCTCATTATCTGAAATCCGGGCAGATACAGAGAGGCTGGGGGATGGGGGTAAGTGGAACAGAATCTAAAGTTTTATTTCCCTCTCAATTTGGGCCCTTTAATTTGCTGTGGGTACCTCAAAGAAACCTCTGGAATAAAATTAATTAGCCTGTGCTAATGGGGATTATCCCTGTATCAGTGTAATAGAATTTCATCCATACCAATGAGCTGTAGCTTCCCTTCTGCACCACTGCAGTTGTGATATCTCTAGCAGTGCTTGAAGGATAAAAGTTATCACTGTTGCTCTGCCCATCACAGGGGCCTCGCTGCCGAATTTATTTCATTTGACAACCATGACTCTCAAGTGATCCCCTCAGCTTAAGGACACGCTTCCTTTCCTATCTTAGAAAAATGCAGCAGGGATACCTCTCTCTCTCTCTCTCTCTCTCTCTCTCTCTCTGTGTGTGTGTGTGTAGACAGGGAGTTGCATTCTCTCTCTTGTTTCTCCCAAATATCACAGGAAAAAAAAGAACAAGTCAGCACAAAGCATGGCAAGGAAAACGAACTAAAACAGCACAATGATCGGCTTTGTGAGAACATTTTCTGCCATGCTCACCTTCAGCCCCTTGCAGTTGAATATGGAAATTGTGTTTCTTTCTCTGTATACAGTGTATGGCTTTGTACTGTTGCAGAGTCAGCTTTGATACATTCATGTTTCTAGCAAACCGAAGTTAAGATAGCCGGGAGAAATATCAGTAACCTCAGATATGCAGATGACACCACTCTAGTGGCAGACAATGAGGAGGATCTTAGCAACCTCCTGATGAGGGTGAGAGAGGAAACTGCAAAATGTGGCTTGAAACAACAACAACAAAAAACTAAGATCATGGCATCCGTTCCCACCACCTCATGGCAAATAGAAGGAAAGAAATGGAAGCCATGGCAGAGTTTATCTTCTTGGGCTCCAAGATCACAAGAGATGGATATTGCAGCCATGAAATTAAAAAATGCTTGCTTCTTGGGAGGAAAGCTATGGTAAGCCTAGACAACTGAATGAAAAGCCAAGGCATCACCTTCTTGACAAAGGTCCGTATAGTCAAAGCTATGGTTTTCCCAGTGGTAATGTATGGCTGTGAGAGCTGGACCATAAGGAGGGCTGAGCACTTAAGATGCTGCCAGGGATGGAAGGGTTTGTTTTTACTTACTTGCAGCTAGTTCTGCAGGCTCGGGGAGGGGGTATGGGAGGTCCAAGGAGCCCACTGCAGGGCTCCCAGTGCATGCAAAAGTCTTAAAAAAGAAAAGAAAAAGGACACTTCCTGTTTCATCATAAAAACCAGAAGTGCCCCTTTTTTAGATATTTGCAGGCTCCCCTGACCCCCCCTACCCCCAGACCTCTAAGGACTGCAGCTCTGGCTGTAGGTAAGTGCAGAACCCCCCTCCCATTCCTGGTACAAAACATGACCTTGAGGATCACATTGCTATCTTCCCCTGCCCCTCACCTCTGAAAGAAGCAGGGGCAGGTGTTTCCCCAGTTGGTGGGTTGCGACCCACCAGTTTGGGAACCACTGCTCTAGAGTTGTATATTTTTTTTCCTGGCAAAGCTCCCATCCCTTTGAAAGCCTACATGACAAGCAGAAGTATAGCAGCTGTAACTCCTTCTCCCTGCCCCTGAGTCCTTTTTTATCCTGGCAAAAGCTACAGCTGTTAGCAACAGGGCAGAGGAAGAAAGAACTGGACTCGTTGCTGATGTCACCATAGTGCACAAATGCAAACAGGTAAGAAAACACAGGAAGAGAATTGATCTACAGGCTGTTGAAGTCACAATAGCCCTTAACTCTGTATTGAGAGAGCTTTTGCCTTACTACAAGGGTTCTCCAACTTGATGTTTCTGTGATTCCCCCCTCCCTACATTACAGCTGTTGATTTCATTAGGCTTAAGTAGCCCGGTTGGAGATACAGTAGTTAGTAGTCATTCCTCTGCATATGGATTGAATTGTTTCTCAGAAAACATTTATCAGTTCAAACTGTTTCAGTGTTTCTCTTTAAAACAATATATTGGTGACAAAACACTTTATTACAAATGTTATTGCCCCATATTATTGCCAAAATTTAACAAAAAATATTATTCAGGTACCAAAATGCCAATAGCTTTTAGCAAGACAGGTGGCCTTTGCTTCTTCTTTCAGCATATGTTTTCAAACCTGGGCTTCATTTTCAAAACTGCCAGTCTAATTTCATGCTCCACATTGTTTTGGGGTATGTGTTTGCTTTTGATTGCTCTAACTGCTGAAAACCCTGCTTCACATAAATAAGAAGTTGCAAAAGGAATGAATATGCTCATAGCTTTGTCACATAAATCTTCGTACTTGTCTTTCCTTGAATTCTGGCTTAGCATTCAAGCCATTGTTGGAAATTTGATTTTCAGAGACAGAAGATATAGTAATGAATTGCACCTCTTTGGTGATATTGATATTGGTGATATCACCTTTGATTTTAACATTGAAAGGCTAATCCAGTTATAATTTGTCATATCCAGATCAAGAAAGTAGTTCTCAATGTGTGAGTTCAGGGAAGCAAAAAAATCAGATAACATATAGGTGGCCAGTCTGGTAATCTTGCAGATAATCCCTTTCTCCTAGTGCAGTTTAACATAGCAGTGTTTCAGCTGTTCAAAAGGGTTTTTGCCTTGTCAAAATGGAATTCAACACAAAGATGGATTTCTAGTTTTCCTGGTCTGTCTCTTTTCCAGAAGGGTGTTGACTGGTGTGAGCTTCTACCAAGCTTTAGAGTACACACACTGGTGAAGGCAAAATTTTAAAATAAAACACTTAACTCTAAAAGCTACAATATCTTTTCCCCCATGCTAACCCCCACTTTTACACCTTAACACCTACTAGCCTACTAAATAACAATTAAACAAACAGAGATAAACTGTGTATGCAGTAGCAGCAAAACTGACAAGGTCTTATACTATCGACTTAGCACAATAAGGAAGACCAGGGGGAGAGAAAAAAAAAATAACCAGAATGACATAATAGAGCAATTTCAAATTATTGCCCTAGCAGTTGACAAATCTTCATGTCTTCCCCACTCCACACTTTGGAGAAACAATCTATAACATTTTTTTCTTCAGCCTTTTGGGTCCAAAATTTCAAAGTCAAAATACCAATTTCTGATTATCCTTATGCTTGCCTAGAAATACTAATAGTAAATCATGAATCTGAAGACAAAACTTTGTCTCTCCCCCTAACAAATATAAACTTATGGCCCAATCCTATCCAGAAGGGGTTTATGTCAGAGGAACAGAGGAACAGCACTCAATGCACCACCAGCAGCCATTTTAGAAGTGCTGTTGCAATTGGGTATCCCCTGGGGGCTGGGGATAAGAATAGGCCCTCAGTTTGGCTGTACTTGTCTTAAGAGGTGACTAAACAGCCACCGGGTAGATGGGACTCCTTAGCCTAGGAAGGCAGCTCATCTGAGAGAAGGAAAACTCTGATCCCAAACCTCCAATGCCTTGTGGCTACATCCAGTTATGGAAAAGGCTTCAGGAGTCAACCTCGAGGCAAAATCCGGAGCCGGAGTCCCCGAGGCAGTTCATGGCTGAACACAGTCACGTTCTGGCAACTCCTGCGACGCTGCTGGAACCAACCGTATCGGCCTCTGCCTTTCCATTGGACCACTTCAGCGACATGGAGAGAGGGGATTTGCTGCATGGGAAACAGTCTATCCTCCATATCTACTTTACCCAGGCATCACGCACTGGAGAGAACTTTCTGTTCCAGAACCACCATTCAGAGCACAATACCATAGTCTTTTGAGACTGAAGGATGCCAACACTGCAATTGGTGCAACATGGGAGGTCCACTGTCAGACCTAGCAAGGTAAGTTCAGAGGTGGGCAGAACAGGGAGGCAAGAGGGCAGAATGGGGAGGAGATGGGGCAGGGATGGGGGCAAATTGGGAAGGCAGTAGTATCAGTGGCAACAGTACCACCAGTATCCTATCCCCTTTCCAGGCCTCTATACACCTTCCCTTGGTCCACATGGACTTGTGCCACCTGTAGAACTGGCACAGGTCTGAGAAGACTCAGCAGGCTGGTGCAGGCTTACCGTGGGGCAAAGGAACAAATGTTCCCTCACACAGAGGAGGCCTCCAGAAGCCAAAACTCCCCCATGGGATTTGGCGTGTGCCAAGTTGGCACAGCTGCATCACTATGCAAGGACATAGGTAGGACTGGGCTGTCTGTGTAATTAAAGCCCAAAGCATCCCCAAGCATTTTTCTCAATCACAACACAGTTCATTTCTCTAGGCAAAAGCTTACAACAGATATCTATCTGACTGAATCATTGATTGATTTTGCTATATAAACCACTTTGTGAACTACTTTTTGTTGAAAAGCAGTATGCATATAATAATTACATAAGAACAGCCCCACTGGATCAGGCCATAGGCCCATCTAGTCCAGCTGTCTGTATCTCACAGCGGCTCACCAAATGCCCCAGGGAGCACACCAGATAACAAGAGACCTCATCCTGGTGCCCTCCCTTGTATCTGGCTTTCTGACATAGCCGATTTCTAAAATCAGGAGGTTGCGCATACACATCATGGCTTGTAACCCGTAATGGATTTTTCCTCCAGAAACTTGTCCAATCCCCTTTTAAAGGCATCCAGGCCAGATACCGTCACCACATCCTGCGGCAAGGAGTTCCACAGACCGACCACACACTGAGTAAAGAAATATTTTCTTTTGTCTGTCCTAACCCTCCCAACACTCATTTTTAGTGGATGTCCCCTGGTTCTGGTGTTATGTGAGAGTGTAAAGAGCATCTCTCTATCCACTTTATCTCTCCCATGCATAATTTTGTATGTCTCAATCATATCCCCCCTCAGACGTCTCTTTTCTAGGCTGAAGAGGCCCAAACGCCATAGCCTTTCCTCATAAGGAAGGTGCCCCAGCCCCGTAATCATCTTAGTCGCTCTCTTTTGCACCTTTTCCATTTCCACTATGTCCTTTTTGAGATGTGGTGACCAGAACTGGACGCAATACTCCAGGTGTGGCCTTACCACTGATTTGTACAACGGCATAATAATATTAGCTGTTTTGTTCTCAATACCCTTCCTAATGATCCCAAGCATAGAATTGGCCTTCTTTACTGCCGCTGCACACTGGGTCGACACTTTCATTGACCTGTCCACCACCACCCCAAGATCTCTCTCCTGATCTGTCACAGACAGCTCAGAACCCATCAGCCTCTATGTGAAGTTTTGATTCACATTATTATAATTATATAATTATAATTCACAGTTCAAACTAGCATGCAGTGTGTCCATGCAGAATCAGGAGATCTTTGACAAATGAAAGCTTGAGATCCTTTGTGATGGCCTGCTATAGAGCAGCACATTATCTGTTTGCACTCCCACACAGTTTACTCAAGTAACATTTTTTTTAATTGTTAGTTCTTCAGAGCGTTATGACTCCCGTGCAAGGTGCTTGCTGTTCTCTTGGGGTTGTGACCCACACTGAGAAGCCCTTGCCTTACTACACCTTCTAGAGATGAGGGAATGTGGAGGATGTTTCTTAAGCCCATGCAATGTGTTGCCTTCTCCTTCCCCTCAGCCTTCTGGCAGGGCATGTCTTGTCTGCTTTGATAAGGTGATTCATGTGGAAGCAGGGAGCAAATCCACATGAGACACTTGACATTTATTATGGGAAGGGGTTGTGCAACCAACTGAAATGGAAAAGGTTGGCATTGGTTATATTTGTATATGTTTCAAGGTAGCAATGCTGTACCAACATTATTCAGTATGGATGATGCCAATTAGAAGAAGAATCTTGAAAGATCTAAAATTGACTCTGAAATGGGGTAACAAATGAGTGCAACCAATGCTGTATGGAAAGGGAATATTTAACCTCCTTCCTGTCTCTTACAAAACCTGTACATGGATTATTTTAAGCTCTTTGTGTATTTGTGCATATGCTGTTAATGGAAATGAGCCTGGCTCCTTGGAAGATTAAAAAAACACTTTTGTCTACTACAATATTTTAATCATAGAGTTGTTTTGTTTGGGCTTTTTTTTTTTAAACCATTCATTGCTTGCATTAACCACTGAAGATTTTAAGTGCTCACAAGCTGCAATGTGAATCATGCTAATTAAGATGAATTGCCAGGATGCTTTGACAAGCCCCAGGAAATACATTCTGTTGCATATTACAGAAGCAGAACTCAAACCCGCTTCTAAAATGCTTATTAGCATTGGCTAGTTCGTGTTCATTTTCTGCATCCGTTCTGTGAGTCATGCATGCTGCAAAAGTATGAGATAATTTAGAAAGATCCTTGCAGGAAGTATTTCAGAACAGTTACACTTCTGTTTTGATACACACTGAGATTCATGGAAATTGGGGGTGAGGAGGCTGGAGGCATTCCTTTCCTGGTTCATTTTAGTGCAGTTCTACCAGAGATTGGTTACTCCATAGTCTGGGGCTGGACTTACCCAATCCAAGGAGAACCCTGCTCAGTGAAGACAGGGCTGGGTATAGACCAGGAGGACCTGGAAAGGCCATAATGGGTTAGAGTGTGGGCTATTGGCTGGTTGAGCAGAGCACATCTACCCATGTGGTTATATGGAGGCACTTCCCTGGAAAAGGAGGTGTAGGACTCAGAGGGCAATCAGGCAGGGAGTGTGGAAGCAGGAAGGGGGGGGGAAGAGTCCAGCCAAGGCTAGGAGAATTCAGTGAATGGGCCAGTGCGTACTGTAAACCTCCTCCCTGTCTTTGCTCTGAGGCCCAGGGGAGGAAGAGGAGGAGGGAAGACAAGGTAAGTGGGCATGGCCCTGGAATGCCTATGGCCCCAATCCTATCCAATTTTCCAGTGCTGGTGCAGTTGTGCCAGAGGGGTGTGCACCACATTCTGTGATGGAGGGGCACTTACTGGGGCCTTCTCAAGGTATGGGAACATGTATTCCCTTACCATGGGGCTGCTTTGTGGCTACACTGGAACCGGAAAGTTGGCTAGGATGGGGGTCTAAGCAGGCTACAGGCTGGGACCCCAGTGTTGGGGAGGAACCCAAGACCCCCTTCTCAGGGCCCCTGACACCCCACTTTTGGGGTCAAGTATTCTCAACATTAAGATAGATTTACAACTGATATAATTAGGAGTAAAGAGCAGATTTGCCATTAATCAGGATACTGATTGATCATGGTGCATTGAATGCCTAGAGCTGGTGAGAGTTTTAAACTTTGGACAAGTCACGAGGTCTGATTTTCACAAATTCTTGGGTATAATGGGTGCTCTGTGCTGCCACCTCCAAGAATGTATTATCTCTTTACAAAGTAAACATACCCCTCTCATATTGAATGTTCCATGACAGCACTGTGCAGTTCCTGTCTCTGGCTATCTTCTGTTGGAAGGCTTGGAGCTTGGTTTCCATGGGTCTGAGGGTTTGAACTTGCTTTTGCCATCCATGCAGAGCCACTGAAAATACACTTGTCCAAAACACACTATTTCTCCTCCTCTGCCCCACAGGGAACATTCCCTACAGGGAATCTACTAGCCACCAGGGCTTGGCTGCTCCCAGGTATGTTAAAAGAAAAATCTATCAACACTGTTCATTTCAGTGCTCATACAACAACCCATATGTATAGCAAGGACATTAAATGCGTCCCTAGTAGATAAGCTTTCCTGAATGAGGCACAGGCAAGCTCTGTCATTTCCAAGGAAAGCTTTTTAATGTATTCTTGCTGCAAACAACCACCAAGCAGTCTGCGTATGTCAGCTCCTCTCTAAGCTAGAAAATGACAGAAACTCCATCAATACAAAAAGGAGGTGAGGAAAATATTTTCAACTTGGAATTAACAGCACGGGAATAAGAAGGAATAAAAACACTCTAAAGAATGGTTGTGAGGACATACTTAATCAGAGGCTATAATTTTGCTCTCCCAAAGGGAGATTACAGCTCAAGTTGTGGGTTCCTTTGTTCTGTTACTTGTTCTTGTGCTTCCAGATTGTTTTTAATTCTATACCAATGTATATACACACACATTACACTACAGATTTCACTTCATGCATCTGATAAAGTGGATTGTAGTCCACAAAAGCTTTTACTGAAATAAACTGGTTCATCTTTAGGGTGCCCCAAGATCCCTTGCTGATTTTGCTGCAACAGTTAGAAATTCCAATCCTGAGCTGTTCAGCACCAATGGTATGAGTGTATCACTGGCACTGGGTGTCACAAATGTGCCGTAAGGAATGCCTGTGACACCCTGTGCTGAGTCAGTGCCAGTGCTGATCTAGCACTGAATCCAGCGCCAGCTGGATGCCTTCCAGAGTCAGCTAAGAGCTGTGGGTGGCGGTGAGGGCCTCAGGGGTGGGGAGGAGGCATTCCAGGGCAGAGGGAAAAACCAGGGCAGGAGAAGGAACCAAAGCAAGGGGGAGGAACTGGGGCAGGAGGAAGGGGGACCCACAGAGTTCACCAGATCTTGAACTCATTGTTGGGTTGGAAGCCCAGACACAGAGTCGCTCAGGTCTGCACTGGCAAAATAGCCAGAGCAGTCTTGAGAAGTCCCTTTGTGGGGCTTGGGGCTTTCCCCAGGAGAAGGGGACAAAAGTTCCCAGTGGTGGCACTGCCTTGAAATTGCAGTGTTAGTTACAATCACACTCAGAATTCTTCATCCTTATTCCTCTTTGTCCAGAATGAAAAGAGAGATATCTATCGATTATTATCAGTTAATAGATGCTGAGATTGCTTGCATAAAAGCACAGCCATCTTTCTTCCTTTTTAAGTTTTCGTTTGCGAATGAAAAAATAAAATGCTATCATCCAGCAATATACATTAAGCAATCAGCACCTTCTTCCTCAGAGTGCTGACATCATTCTGCAACCTAGAGGCAGCAATTATAATCTCACTGTATTCAAAGGCGTAGCAGTGCAATTACAGCCTGAAATGGCCTGTGTGACAACTGTCTGTCCCATCCAAATATTCCAACTGCCTTCTAATGCCCACTTTTTGGCTAATTAACACCCTCCTTTTCCAAGAACAGCAGCTGTGGTGTGCATAGAAATGCAGAACTTCTTATCAGTTGAGCAATTAACAAAATTTATTGTGACAAACACTTACACTCCTGCAAGTCCTCTTGTCCAGAGGCTTTCTCTCCCTAAAACTCCACTCAACTCAGTAGGTTAAGGTCCAAAGCCTCCAGTCCAAGTCCAATCCAATCTCCAAAGCACACTCCAGTCTTCTGAAGCAGAGTCCCTCCTCTCCAGCAGGGTCCTAGCAGTCCCCTTCTCCCGTAGGTATGGGTCAGGTAGCTCTTGTCTGGGGTCCCGCTGGTCAGGTAGTATCTCCCTCTGGTCAGGGTAGGTCTATTTGCTTCTGAAGCTACCTTTTATCCTTGGATGTCTCAAAATGCAGCTCACCTGTGAGCTACCTTGTTAGCACCTTGTTAAGTCCAAATTAGGCTCAGGTGAGCCATCTCTTCAGTCCATGTCTATTCAAAGTCCCATCAAGGTTAAATGAAGCTCAGGTGTCTATCAGAGTCTCCATTGGCCTTGATTGATTACAGCTGTGGAGCCAGTCCTGCCCTTCCCAGAGCTGTCAAACAGCGGTCAAAACATGGAGACGCTGTCAACACCACATCATCCACCTGATCTTCCGTTACACTGTCCTCCCTTGAATTGTTTACAGTGAAAAGTGAAAACATGCAGACTAACCAAATCAAATCGCTTACTGCCGTAGGGGGTGTTTTGTGGGTCAAGTCTCTGTGGGGGGTTCATCACAGCAGACACTCTTGTGTGGGTAGAAAATGAATTGTGCAGTGTTCACTTGGTTATTCTGGATAAGCACCCGATATGTAGGATATTTATCGTGTGCTCCAGACCTTTTAGTGCACTGCTGAGTTCCTCAGCATGCCTCTCTTATCTCTTCAGGAATTGGCAGCTAAATTCTTTCGCCATGAAACTGACACTAAAAACTTGTGAAATTGAAGTCACATGTCAAGCATTAGGCTGTAGCCCCAAACTTGGGCTGAAATTTTCTAAAAAGGTAAAACTAGCTCATGGCTCTTGGCCCAAAGTGACAACTGGTGATCTGTCCTATGCACATTTTCTTTGGAACTGACAGCCCGGTCCTAAGCTGCGCTGGCACAGCCAGGCCACATGGATTTCATTATATCTGATGCCGTGCAGGAGCAGCCTGGAGGTCTCCTTGGGGAAGGGGATATATTATCCCCTGCATATCCACAAGTAGCCTGTTGAGGAAGAGGGTTTGTCTAGTCTAGCCTTCTCCCACAAAGAGCATTTGGGTACTTGATTTCTCCCCTGGCAGAGAGAAATTCCACCTTCCACATTCCAAGTTTGGACATCTTTGGTGAATCCATGTTCCCTTACTTTCCATTTTCTGTTGCAATTTTTATGTCACGGTGCTGAAAGAGGGTGACTTTTGGGTGGAATAATTTGCTTTATCAGTTCCTTGGAGCTATGCTATCATTTACCTGCTAACCTGGAAGCTGAATGACAACTTTTATCTTGTATCTCACGTTAAAGCTCCCATTACTCTTTTGTGACACTTTACACAAATGCTGTTCTTGCATTTGATTAATATCGTCCACTGCCAGGATTGCTAGCTCTGTATCTTTCCAATACATTTTGCTAACGTTTGGCTGCTATTAACCTCACTACAGAATGGAGTGATAATTCCACAAACTCAAATGTATGGCAATTGTCACTATGTGTATTGCATTCACTATGCACACTCCCCCCCACCTTCTTCTTTCTTTTTGAATTCAGAGTCTCGATTCCAGTGCTGCAACGCCTGCCTTTCTTAACTTTCTTTATGCTGAGTAGACAAAAGATGCTACATGCAGAATGATGGAGTCACACTGGTTACTCATAAGGCAGAGACAACCCCAGGTTAACAGAGACAGATTTGAGAGGGCTAGCAATAAGGATACTAGGGATTAGCTAGGACAGGTGGACGAGACTGAGCAGAAAGCTGGCAAATACAAAAACACGACCATTCCTATTGACTCTAAAGAACAAACATGTCAGGGCTCAAGGGCAGGGGTGGAGGAACATGGATGTGTTATTTAGGAAGGTTACGAGCCAACCAAATCCAAAGCCTCAGCAGGTTTCTTTATCATATTTCTGAAGATGTCAGCAACAACTATGGTACTATTATTAATAATTACTCTATGTAGATTATAATTCTGTATCAATGTCATTCTGATGTATGGCAATTTATGTCCATAAACCAGTCAAGTCTAGAATGTGTTTGAATTCTTGTGATTTTTGGTTCCTATAATTAAGAGACTTTCATTGCTTCTGCAATATTACTATTAACTCTCTTCTTGCAACACAGTTTTCTTCAAAGTGGTTGGGCTATTTGGCTGATTCAGTGCCAAGATCAGCATTTGGTGGGCTGCTGTGAGATACAGGAAGCTGGACTAGATGGGCCTATGGCCTGATCCAGTGGGCTCGTATATCATATGTACAGGAAATGAAACTGTCCACATTGTTAGTCCAGCCAGTCTAGCAGGCCTTGGCCACCAGCTGATTGCAACAACAATCATGAGAAGGGTTCGTGAGACCTAAGTTTCAAGCAGCTGAAACCTAACTTGTGCTGGAAACAGGCAGGCCAGCGGACCTGCACTGTATCCAGCGCAAGTTTGGGGCTGACTGCAGGCCAGCCTGGGGCAAGGTGAACACATTTCCCCTCACCCCTTGTCATGCTGCATCAGCCCCAATCGGTCTACTTGAATCTGCATCACCTGACAAGGTGGCACAAATCTGAGCAGCCCGGGACTGTCTTGGGCCACCTAGGAACTAGTCCTGGAACTGGTCCTGCTCCTGCCTCCCATTCCCCACCCACCCTCCCATAGTCCTGCCTACCACCCACCCTCCCCCTGTCTCAAAATACCTCCCTCCTGCCTTCTCCCCACCCTCCCCATGCCCCCCTGACCTCTCCATTGGCCAAGCTCGGCCGACGTAACTCACCCTCTCCCTGGGGTCTGCAGTGGTGCGGAGAGGCCAGTACACATCTGCGCACTGCCTGGCCTGTCTCCCAGAAGAGTGGTGCAAAAATGCTTTACAGCACTTTTGTGACACTCCCAGCTTGACGCAAGGGACTCGCGTCCGTCCAAGTGAGGTTCAGGATTGCGCCCAAGATGATATAAAAGACTCCTTGCTTTTAACAAATAGTAAGCCATGAACGGAAACAGGCTTCTGCATACAAGTCCACCACAGTAAGTGTACACAAGTCCATACAAGTCCATTCACAGTAAGTGAATGCTGTTCAGGGGAGCTTCTGCACTCCATAGTTTATGAATACACCAAACAGGACACATATTAAGATTTGTCTGAGGTAACCTTTCCTGAGGAGCCTCAAGTATAACAGTGAACTGGACACACACAGCCAACTGCTGTTCTCATGGCTTCCCTGGTTGGGTTAGCATGGCAAAATGAAACTGGAAAGATGCATATTCCATTCTTAAATAATCAGCCCTTCTTCCATGGACTGTGGGCTCAAGCAGTGTTTGAGAGAAACCCTTTTATATCAAATCGTACTGATAAAAGAGCTGCTTCAGTGAAGATGCTGTCTCCAACAAGATGGGATGTGTCAAGTATACTTCAATCCTCATAGAAAGTCTCTCAATCTTAGGAACAGAAGAGGACTTCAGATTCCCAAAGACTAAAAGCAGGATAGCAGATCATAATGATGAAAAAGTTAGGCTGATGGGGACTGGGGACAGAGTGAGGTTAAAAGCAGAAAGGAATATATTCCATAAGCCAAGCTTAGCACTCTGTATGTACCGGTAAGTGTTTTCCTCTAGTGAAGAGTATGCTTCACTTGGAACGTGTTTTACAAGAATGTGATGTATTGGACACTTGTTTTGGAGAAACGGAGACATTTTAACCATCAAGGCTTTTGCCTTCAGTTTCCTGCATAGGTTTGTCAGTGAGACTACTGCTCCCAAAAGCTTTTTCTCATTTGGTTTGCAGTGTATGGTATGGTATACAAGAATAGGTATGGTATAATGGTTAGAAAATCAAAAGGATGCTCAAAAGGATGGGGAGATGATCAAAAGGATGATCAAATGATGATGATGATGATCAAAAGGATGATCAAAAATGATCAAAAGGATGGGGAGAACCTAGGTTGTAATCATCTCTTAACTATGAAGGGTATGGGGGAACCTCAAGCCAGTCACTCTCAGCCTAATCTACCTCACAGGATTCTTATGGGGATACAATGGGAAAAGTTGAGTCTGCCTCCCTGAGCTCTTTGGAAGAAGGTTAGAATGTAGATGCGCATTTCTAGGGCCTACTCTGCATGTAAAACAGGTATCACACATACAGTCTTCTGTCTTTGGATCATATATCTACTTAAAGATGAGTGACCTGCTGGCATAAGAGGCATAATAAGGCCCCTCTGGGCTCATCCCAAGAGGTCTGCACCATAGGGGTTAGGTTGCAGCATTACCATAATTGAGATGGCCAGCTAGGGCCTGAATGGGTCAGAGGAGACTCAAGAGCTCAAGGAGACCTTGACTTGATGTTATAATATTTAACAGTGTAGAATAAAATCCTGCAGTTTTCAGTCTTTTGGGTTGGTTCACCTTCTCCAGTTGTGAGCCTGCCTGGGACTGAACTTTAAGGAGTTTTGCAGCCTCAACTGGCCCCCCTTTTGGCAACTGGCAACCAACCTTTATATTTTGCAGCAATGGAGCACCTCCCCACCTAAAAAGAAAAAAATTTTTTATTCCTCATAGGGACTTGAACCCCTAGCCTCTGGCTCCACAGACCAGCCCTTTGCAATTGAACCATAAGAGCTCTTAGGCTCAAAGTGTTTGGAACTAATACTTGAGACTCTGATGGCCACCAGCTGGGCTCAAGACCTTATATATTAGTTCTGAACACTTTAACTATAGGCTTTCTATAGCCTAATGGAGAGAGTTTCCTATAGCCCAATGGAGCACCTCCCCACCTAAAAAAGAATGGGGTGTTTCACTCCAGCTGTGGCAGGAGTGCTTTTGCTATCAGGGAGCTCGCACAGGATGGACGTGTGTGTGTGTGTGTGTGTGTGTGTGTGTGTGTGTGTGTGTGTGTGTGTGTGTAGTTATTGACTAGTTGTATCTTATTACTTATTTCTCCGATAAAAAATTGTTTAAAAATAAATAAATAAATAAATAAATAAATGAATGAATGATTAACAAGTTGTGAGTTCCTGCACCTTTTTTACAAAAAAAGCACTGATTCCAAATATACATCAGCAGTTGAAGATGTGAAGTAGCACAACATGATGCTAAACTACTCCAACTGTGCACCCAACCTGAAGGTCCGTTCCCCCCCCCCCCCCAATTTAGCTGTTTGTGTGGCTGCTGGCTCTTGTATGTCTCCCAGGGTTCCTGGTCTTGAAGTTGTGTAACAGTTCCTTTTCAGGCTGCATTAGGCGCAACCCTTTTGAGAAAGGACATGGCAGAGATGTGCAGCTTTCTGTGATGTGTGCACCTCTCTGTCATATGCTCCCAGACATAGAAATTGTGTAGATAGTTATCCCCGAAGGGCTGCACACTGTCTTCTCAGATTTGCCCAAGCAGCTCACTAAACTAGCAAGATGCAGCAGATTCATCTGTCTGCTTTTGGCTCACTGTCATCTCATACAATGAGCCGGAGGCTGCACTGCATGGAGCTGAATGCCTCCTTAAGTACTTGAGAGATCAATGAGACTTCTACGTCCAAATAAATGTGCTCACAACTGTGGCACTCACTGAGTATGCCAATTATCAGTGGCGTCACTAGGATTTGCGTCACCCAGTGCGGGAGGCCTGCACATCACCCCGTGCAGTGGGCAGGGCAATCCCCCAGGTGGTGGGCATGGTGATGTACCATTGCCCCATCCCCACTGGTTTTTTGGCTGTACCTTTTGTTAGAACACAGATATTTCAATGTGGATTGTTTCATTGCTTTCTGCATGAAATTACACATTGATTGATATATAACATGATGGTCTTATTCCTCCTGACTCTGATTTTAGTGATTTTGAAAACTTGTGGAGTCTCACACACACACACACACACACACACACACACACACACGTGTCAACTTACTAACACTTTATTGCAGCAGTTCTCAAACTTTTAGCACTGAGACCCACTTTTTAGAATGACAATCTGTCCAGGACCTATTGGAAGTGATGTCATGGCCCGAAGTGACATCATCAAGCAAATTAAAATAAATAATTATAAATAATTAAATTAAAATAAAAGAAATAATTAAATAAGAGGGAGCCAGTCCTGTTCTACCAAGTGAATCTACTCTGAGTAAGTCGTATTGTGGTCAATGAGGCTTACTCTCAGGAAAGTGTGGGTAGGATTGCAGCCTGTGAGCCCAATCCTATGCATGTCTACTCTGAAGTAAGTCCCATAGTGGTCAATGGAGCTTACTCTGTAGTCTGCCTGCAATAACAACCCCCAAAAAGAATCAGGGAGATTTCCAGCCCTCCCCAGTGCCCAGTTTAAAGTTCTTCTATTTCAGGCATATCAAGATAACCTACCTGACTTTTCAAGTGCAAAATAGAAACCCTTACCAGTTCAAGCCACTTTTTTGTCCTTTTTAGTGGAGGGGTAGGCTGCCTTCTGGAGCATTTGTTGTACTCCAGCTGCATTGGATTGGGACTCTTCTGGTGGCCTCACATTCCCCTTTGCCTGGCCTGACCACCGGCCAAGGCACATCTGCCTACTCATGAGTAAACACAACCATGTGGCTGACTTTGCTTTCCATAGGGCTCCATAGACTTGCAGCTGGGAGGGAGGAAACCCCTCAGGTGTTTTTGGGGGCTGCATTCATTGGATGAGGACCATTCTAATGTCCTTGGAGTCCTCAGCCTGTATTTTCCAATGGACTAAGGCAAGTTCGCCTATTCGTGAGTAAACACGGCCACGTGGCTTCATTTCGGGCTCAATAGATGCAGCTGGGAGGGAGGTAGGGAACTCCTTCTTGTGTTTTTGGGGGCTGCATTCACTGGATCAGGACCATTCTGTCGTTGGATTCCTCTCAGCCTGCCCTTTCCGACGGACTATGGCAAGTACGCCTAATGCCGTGGTTTTAGCGGTTTTAGTGTGTCACCCCAGGGCGTGTCACCAGGTGCTGCCCGCACCCCCCCGTGCCCTCCTAGCGACACCACTGCCAATTATTGAGAGCCTTTGCTAGTTGTCTGGTGTCAAACTTTGATCTAGACTAGAGGGCTATAAGAGAAGGGTTTTTGGAGCGAACATTTCAGTATTATTAAGAATCCATTTCAATTCCTAAAATGCTCATGCCTCTGAAAATCTCTGTTGTTTGATGAGAGTTAGTGGAAAAAACCAAATGGATCCATTTGCTGGCGGTCATAAATGAACTGCTGCATTGTAAAGGCCATTGAACTGAACGAAAATGAAGGTTTATCTCTTTTTAATGTAGCTGGCTTGAATTCTCTTGATCTTGATATCAGGACCTCCCTGATTTTGTGAGCTGTGTAAGCAAATTTCCTATAAAGACTTATCAAGGAAAATTATCCAAGGCAATGGCATAGCAAAAGGGGGTGAGGGTGGACCACCTCGGGTGTGAGGCTGGAACAGGGTGCAGTGTGAGGCCCAGCCAAGACGGTGGCAGGATAAGCAGCAGAAGCACCAGCATGGTTGTAGGTATGTAGAGGCTACCGCCTCTTGTGTTTCAGCTGCTTTGAGATCTTGCTGCCACCTCGTTCCTTCACCTTTGGAGGCTCTTGTTGAGCCTTCAGAGGAGAAGGAACAGGGTGGTAGTGAGATTGCAAAGCTGCTTCTACCACCAGCACCTCTTCCTCTGGGAAAACACGGAAGTGATGTCACGATGCCATGTGACGTGACAACACAATGTCACCACCCCAGACGCCGCTGCCTCTACCGAGGCCTCTGCTCCAAGGTATTGGATGACCAAAGAATGATATGAGGTTTAAACTGGCAGACATTACTACTAATACTAAGAATGCAAAGGCAAGTTGGAAAACACCTTTCCTGGAGCAAAGTCAGGGAAAAATGGGCAAATACTGGCTATTTCCTATGATTTACACAGGCACAGAGAGAAAGTACATGTACAGGATTGAGTGCAGTGGATCACAGCATAACTCAATGGACTGGCAAATACAGAAAAGAAAGGGATATACAGTCAGTTCTTGGTATCCATGGGGGGTTAGGTTCCTGGAAACCCAATTGGATACCGAATCCATGGATAGGGAATAATTCATCCTATAGGATCAATAGGGTTCGGTGACAGCAGCAGAGACCCTCAGAATCTAGCAGAGACATTCAGCAAGGAAGCAGAGACCTTCAAAATGGTGCCTGAGACTAGTGCGGCACGCTTTACAATGGCCACAGGAAGCTTTAGAATGCCAGCAGATAGTTCTCTGCTCACATTTTGAAGCTTCCCACAGCCATTTTAAAGGGCTCTGCATTTGCTGAAGGTGTCTGCCTCCTCCTGAAGGTCTCTGCCATGCTGAATGCCACAGAGACATTCCAAGTGGCACCTGGGACTAGCTCAGAGTCTTTGAAATGGCCACGGGAAGTTTCAAAATATTAGCTGAGAAGCCATCCATGGCCATTTTAAAGGGCTCCATGCTACTTGCAGGCACTTTTAGAATTTTGTGGACACACTTAGAATGCAGGAGAGACCTTCAAAATGGCATCCACTAGTAGTGCAGAGCCCTTTAAAATGATCATGGGGAACTTCAAAATGCCAGCAAGTGCCAGAGAGACTGCAAATAGCTGAGAATGTAAAAAGTGACCAGGAGAAAGGGTGGCTGGACAACTACTGGTGCTTTATTATTACTTCCTAAATGATTATCAGAGGCAGGTAATAGCACTGAATACATCTTAACTGGTACAGGAGCTATGCTTGTCAAACTCTTCTGGAAATGGAGCCACACTTCCAAAGCAACTTTATCAGCTGGCAATAGTGCTAATGCACCTGCTGCAAACCTGTTTCTGTATTAGCTGGGTTCACTTCGTTGAATGTTTTGTGTTTTGCACACCTGATCTATGGCAGTGCTTTCTGGAGCTGAGAGAACCAGTTACTTCAGATTCCAGCTCAACACTGAATTTCTCCTTTAGCCTTTTCAAGGAGAACCAAATCCTTGTTTGAAAACAGCTCCTAAGTCACAACACACAAAGTACTATTTGGATCACTTCTTTCCTGTCACTAACATTCAATAAAACATTGGAATAATTATACCCATCTGGTTGGTTTCCATCTTTCATCTGTCTATTATTCTTCCTTGAGGATCATTTCTTTCATGTGTCCCCAGGCCCCCAAATTTCCTGGCCTGTCATTTTTTTTAATGCTTCCTCTTCATATCAAAACATTTTTCCTCTGGTTCTTGCAGATCACGCTTTTCTTTTACAACTTAAATTTATATCCGTTTCCATGAACTTATCCTGTTGCACTCTGGTTCCTGTCATTCTGTTCCTTTTCCATTCTGCATTCATGAGCAAGCTAAACTCTAGTAACATCCCCACTCCTTTCAGAGGTTACAAAACTGGCCCTTATGGTAAAATTCAGGTCCCTTTCTTTCACAGCCCAATCCTATTGGGCTCTATAGCTGGTGAAACAAGTGTTCTGCCAGTCTCACAGCAGTTGCAAAAAAACTCAGAGCACACACAGAGACATGCACTGCCAGAGCACCAGCAGGAAGGCCACAGCCATGCCACTTGTGGTGGTGACTCCATCGGGACCTGCCAATGAAGATAAATTGGCAGGGGAGGCATGGTGAAGTGGGGGGGAGGGTGGAACCCCCTTCCCCCCCTTTATCAATGGGATCCTGGGGATCACCTTGATGCCTTCACCACCCCCCTACAAAGACTTATCTTGGGTGTGTTACTCCTGAGGAGTTTGAGAACCCCTGCGCTATGCAATTCCCTGCCAAGGATGTGGGGAGGAAGAGACAACACAGACAGTGTGTGTACAGGCATGTGCTTCCATCTCTGGAGGAGAGCCTTGGCAATGAATAATCTATAGGGTGCAACCCAAACTGCGCCCTAGACCTCTGGGAGTCACAAAAATACAAGATGGCACTTTTGCACAACTGTGGGACGAGGTAGACTGGGGCATAGCTGTGTGCCTGCCTCTGGAGCCCAAATTAAATAAATACATTTAATTACTAGACGTCTATGATGACAAGGCACTACCACCTCCATCACTTTTTAGTCCTTTTCCATGTCTTCAATAACCACAACACAGTATTTCAAAAGAAACACATTTATCCGTGACATTTTCTGTTAAGTGTTGGGTTAAGAGATGAAAATTTGTCAAAATGATGGGTTATGCATAGGGTAGTCATACATTACAGACCAGGACTTAATTTGAGTAAGGAGCAGCAAAGGCTCAACCCCATTTCATTTGCAGGCATGTAACAAACATGTACGGAAAGTAGTTTTCTTGTCACTGATCAAGTACATCCTGTTCACACTGGCTAGCCTAACCATCCTACAGCAACCACCCAGGAGGGGTTGACTAACTCCATTATTATTAAAGGGACCTACTGCTCTTCCCTGGCTCTCCATTGAACCTGAGGATTCTGGTGTTTTTGAGCAGAGGGGTCCAAGTATGGCTGAAACTGAAGGTCACTTCCTTGCAGTTTATTTGCTGCACAGACCTGGCCACAGTAACCCATGCCCTAGTGACATCTAGATTAGATTATTGCAATGCGCTCTACCTGGGGCTGCCCTTGAAGACGGCCCGGAAATTACAACTAGTACAGAAAGTGGCTGCTCGTGTGGTTGCTGGGGCACGTCGGTTTGACTCTGTCGAGCCGTTGCTCCGGCGGCTACACTGGCTGCCGGTTCTGTTCTGGGCCCAATTCAAGGTGCTAGTTTTGACTTTTAAAGCCCTCTACGGCTCGGGTCCGGGGTATTTGAGGGACTGCCTCCTTCCCTACAATCCTGCCCATGCTCTTAGATAATCTGGGGGGGCCCTTTTGACTGTGCCACTACTAAGAGATGTGAGAGGGGTGGCGGCCAGGAAGAGGGCCTTCTCGGTGGTGGCCCCCGAACTGTGGAATACCCTCCCCTTAGAACTGAGAACTGCTCCCTTGTTGCTAACGTTTCGGCGTGGACTGAAGACCTTTTTATTTCAAAAACCTTTTAAGTGTTGACAGGCTGGCTGGCGTTCTTGCTTTTATATGAAAATCCATGGTGTTTGCTTGTTTGTTTTTAGATTTTTTTAATTATGTAAATTGTTGTTAATTGTTTTTAATGTTTTTTTTTAATGTTGTAAGCCACCTTGTGTCCCCGTTGGGCAAAAAGGCAGGGTACAAATTAATAAAATAAAATAATAATAATATTTTCAGATGATGTTTCTGGATCTCTATAGCCTCTTGAAGAATTTGTGTATGGGATTGCTGTTCTTTAACCAGCACCTGTGTCTGGGCAAAGTTGATCTGATGATGCCTGCTGCTCAGGGCATGCTTAGATATAGCTGACTTGTCCACCTGCCCTAAATGACACTATCTCTGATCTTCTTTAAGTCTGGTGTTGATGGAACTGATATAAACCTTTCTGCAATTGCAAGGAATTCTAGAAACACCTGGCGTATCCCAGGGGTGTCTTGGACCTTTATGTATCTTAAAACCTATTGGACTTTTCTAGTTGGTTTGAAGTCCTTCAAACCAAATGTCTACATCCCTCAGAAGAATTTTCCCAATCCTTGCTTAAAAACTCCAGAATCCTGAGGTTCAGTGGAGAGCAGGGAGGGGCAGTAGGTACCATTAAGAATAATGGAGTTGGTCAGCAAGGAGATGGAACAGGTGGTTGATGATTTAATTGGAGACATGAGGAAAATAATCAAGGAGCTGATTAGCTGAAGCTTCCTGAGCTCAAAGCCTGTGGTTATAAATACCCTTTCTTTCTTCTTCATTCAGATGAAGTGGGCTTTTCAGGAGCTAGATTCCATTTGAAATTGCTTGGACTTAGGGCCTTTTTGGGCTTTGCATGGGGAAATTTCTGTATGTGTTTGGAACATTTGCATCTTTGCTTCTAGTAGTTTTAGTTTTTAGGTAGCATTTTTGTCCTTTGATAATGCCTTTCATAGTTAAGGGAAAACTAAATTTATGGAATGTGATAATAAAGCCCATAGGAGAACTCTTACAACTAGACAAAGTTACCTAGAACAGAGGTGCAGATGGCCATCAGAGGGGCTGCAACTGTTGTTCTTTGGAAATCTGATGAAAATTAGCAGCTATGTTGCATGCAGGGTTATGCCAGGCTATTTTACGCCCTGAGCAAGGATAACTACTTGCCGTGCACATATACCCCACATCGCCAACTTCAGTTTTCAAAAATAGATGTCTTGTAGAGAAAATGAAAAGCACAAAACTTGGAACTGCTGCATTTATTTTCAGTTGCAAGAATAAGTATAAAACTGTACCCCTGAAAGGTCACTACTGTACCCCTAGTTGGCCTCATGATAGCACCAGCCCTGGTTGCCTGCTTGCTTCCCAAAGCGTGCAGCTAATATATTTGTGAATAACCTGATATTACAGAAGCATCTCCAGTGCACTGTCTCACACACATAAGTAAACAGAACATAGAAAGTGACTATCAGGGTTCCCCTGACTTACTTGGAAGCAGAGCCATTCTGGAGCCAGCCCCAGGCTGGGGGGGGCGGCAGCAGCTGGGGGGGGGAAGGGAGCCTGCCTTAGTCCCCATGGCTTGCAGTGGGAATGGAGCCACGGGGCTGTCACAGGTGGATCCTCACACCCACTGGAAGGGCAGTAACAAGGCCAGAGGGGACTGGCCTGCAGGCCCCTGGGAACAAGCTACAGGAAGCTATGACCCAGCACTCAGTGACAAATCTGGCCTGTTCCTGAGCCTGGCACTGTGGCCATGGGGGACCAAGCCAGTCCCTGACTGGCTGGGCAGACCTCCAGCAGATGGCATGAAGCTCCAGGGCTCACTGTTGCCCCCCTACCTACCAGTCTGCAGGGAAAACACCATCCACAAGCCCAGTCTACTCCAGGGGCAAGGGGGTGGGCAGCAGTCCCTACAGCCTGGATGGCTAGCTGGCAGGGCAGGCACAGGTGAGAAAACAAAGGGAAGGCTCAGGTGGTGAGCATTATAACCCTCTCAGGGAGGAAGGGGCAGAGCCTAAGGGGCTGGTCTCCGGCATAAAGCCCTGCCCGGCCAGGGATGAAGGTAGAACTGGCTAGGCTACTGACTGGAGTAGATGTGGGCTAACCTATGAGCCAAAGCAGCCTGGGTGAGTCCCAGATGGTGGGGGAGAAGGACCTGGGTGATACAACCCGCTTCCCCCACAACCCTACTGAGGCCACTTGACCCAGGCTGACATTGCTGGGGCCAGACCCTGAGGTGCCCTGCTGCCGCCTCCAGTGACCAAAGGAGTCTCCTGTGTCCCAGGCCCAACAGTGACCATTTGCTGAATTCACTATAAGTAGGGGATGTGAGACAAACCCCCTGCTTTTGGCACATAATAACTGATGTTTCTGCAGGCAGCTCCCTAAAATTTACCTGATTTTTGCAATCAAATGGTATGGTCTAGTATGAGCTACAAGACCTCACCAAGTCTTTCTTGGCAAGAATTGAATAAGCCTGCTTCATCATACTGACTGTCCAGAATGTCTCACTAGAGTTTCCTGTATTAGACATGGTTGTGACTTCTGCTAACTCAGCAGGATGGCAACAGCTCGAGAGACAAAGAACTTGGCGCAAAGTAGCATAGGGAACATATTGCAAGCCCAAATAAACAGGGAAACAGATTAGTTATAAATTGATTCTCACACCCCTTGTAGTGCTGAAAATACAGCAACCAGAAAGAAAGGCTGATGCATGCTTTCCACATCATTAATGAAATCTCCCAGGCTGGTTCGGATTCCACAATCCTTATTACTAAGGGAATGATGAGCAGCGCAAGGCAGAAGACACAGCTTGATGTTCTAGCTGTGTGGAGCTCTTGCACGCCAGCAGTGTCAGAGATATCCTGTTTTGACTTGTCTGCTGAGTAAATATGATGGGCAAGTCTCTGAAGGCAAATAAAGTACAGACTGTTCCAGTGTTACCATTTTAAAGCACTGGTTTAAAGCAGGCATGTTTAAAGGGAGGAGTGTCCAATTAGAAGGGTGCTTGGGACTTGTTCTCTAGCTCATTTCCTGTCTCCTTTCATATTTAGCTGGTGCTTCACATTGCATCGGAGCACAACATGACACCTTCTTGCCTAGTGATGGCATAACACCAAATACTACAACAACAAAATTCTACACACAGTGTTCTGCTCAGCAAATATCCAGAGCCTGACAAAACTGCTTATTTCAACTAAAACCATTCCATGTAAGAGACCAGAATATTGGTGATTTTCCTTTGAGAATGAATTGCCACCCCAGATTTTTCCTGCTTAGTTAGTGACAGAAATAATTTTTGTTTGGCTTGTGTTAAGCATGGGGATGGGGGGGGGGAGTGTTAGCTAATTGTCACAGTTTAATGTGAATGAAACTGGAGATTTTCAAATGACTAAATTTAAAAATAACAATATATTTTTTTTCATGTTGTTGCTGAAAAGCTTGTCACCTAAGTGCTAACTTGCTTTATTTGTACTTTAGTGGGTTGTGATAGAGTGTTGTTTTAAAAAGTGTTTCCTGGTGAAGTTCTCTGGAGGGAGGGGCTTCCTGCATCTTACAGGAACCGGGGCTAGGTGCAGCAAAGCCATCTAAGCCCTGCACTGGAGGAGAATGTGAACTGATGATCTCCCTGAGGCTAGGGCTTTGCACGCCTCTTTCTAGTTCCTGTTGGGATGGGGTGGGGTGCAGCAAAGCCAGTCAGGTCCTGCCATTGGAGAGAAGTCAGTTCACGTTTTTTCCAAGGATGGGGCTTCCTGAGCCTCCTCCTGACTTCTTAAAGGCTAGGAACCTTCACAGGAGCCAGGACAGAGCATGGCAAAGCCAACAGCATCCCACCTTTGGGAAAACCCGGAAGTGACTGGGTGGAGACTGGGGGCAGTCATACGCTCCCCCTGAAATGGTGCCTGGGGTATGTGCCCATCAGACTCTGCCCGCCTTTGTATACAGATGACAAACAGAAATTTCCACCCTTTTGACTATAGTCCACTGAATTACGTTATAATTCAGTGTTCTCATTTATAAAATATGCCATCGATCCCAGAGGTCAGGGAGGCAGAATAACAAGGCAAGGGATAACAGTTTGGATATGATCATTTAAGAGCTAAAACAGTCAGAAAGTGTAGGGGAAAAAATTGGTTTTGAAGCAACTGTCTCCAAAAGCTTCAAACAAACACATCTCTGTGACCACATGTATCTCTTTAACCAAAACGCCACTGGGAAGAAAGAAGCTCCTGCTGGAGGTTCTCACTGCAGTCCTTAAAGATGATAAAGAAGCCTCCAGCTGCCTTTCTTTATCATTTGCTGAAGATTTAACTTCCTGGCATATGGAAAAAGCATCATTAACCCCCCCATCCCCCCCCTCACACGCTGCAGATCATTTTTCACACTCCGGATCAACCAGCAGGTAGCTTGACTCTGCCAGAAACATTGAGGGCATAGACTCATGGATACAAAAACTTGCGAAGACAAACCAGCCCCAGCTATTTCCATTGCAATCCTAGGGGCCAATCCTATCCACTTTTCCAGTGCTGGTGCTGCTGTGCCAATGGGGTATGCACTGCATCCTGTGTTGGGGAGACAGTCGCAGAGGCCTCCTCAAGGTATGGGAACATTTGTTCCCATACCTTGGGGCTGCATTGCAGCTGCACCAGTGCTGGAAAGTTGGATACGATTGGGCCCCTACTCAGTTACTGCAGGAATAATTATATATTTTCAGTAGATATTTCAGTATAACATACAATATATCAATATTTTCACTACTCAGTGCCAGTGAATAATGGCATCAACCTTAAGGAACTCCCTGCCTCTTAGTTTACAAACTGCTGCCTCCTTTCAGTCCTTCCAGTGGGGCCTAAAGATATTCCTTTCCAAACAAGCCTTCTGTGTTCACAGCCTTCTTAATGATGGATGTAAATTTCTGCTACACTGATCAGATTTTACAGGTTTTGCCCTTCCTAAAAGGTTCTGCTGCTGTTTTAATGTAATTCCTTAAAGTTGCTTTTAATGTTCAAGGATATTTTAATGGTATATTGTAATGCCTGTTTTAAATATAGTTTCATGAATTTTGGTAACCCACTTTGGGTGCCTTTTGGGGAGAAAAGTGGGAAAGAAATTGGGCAAATAAAAATAAGTATAAATACACTATGAGCGCAATTCTATCCTGTGCTGGAACAGGCAGTCCATCTGGCCTGCACTGTATCCAGCACAGCGTTGGGCCTGGCTGTGGCACAACCCGGGTCAAGGGAAATCACTTCCCCTCACCCCATATTGCGCAGCAGTGGTTTGAATGGGGCTACTCAGATCTGTACCACTGTTCCTCTCAGGCTCTGAGAGGAATTTTATCAGGGGGTACAAAGTTTCTTTTGGGCCCCTATGCAAAGGGGAAGGGGTCTAACAGAGTGGGGGAGGGTAGTGATAGGCAAGCAGAATGGGGGCAAGAAGGAGCAAAACAAGTTGGGGGTAGGGTGTAGATAGCTGTAAAAGTCTTTGGAGCCCAGGTCTACCCACCCATGTGGCATTGCCAGCTAGATACAGTAATATGGAAAATCAAACACAGTCCTAAGTCATAACATAAGAACAGCCCCACTGGGTCAGGCCATAGGCCCATCTAGTCCAGCTTCCTGTATCTCACAGCGGCCCACCAAATGCCCCAGGGAGCACACCGGATAACAAGAGATCTCATCCTGGTGCCCTCCCTTGCATCTGGCATTCTGACATAGCCTATTTCTAAAATCAGGAGGTTGCGCATACACATCATGGCTTGTAACCCGTAATGGATTTTTCCTCCAGAAACTTGTCCAATCCCCTTTTAAAGGCATCCAGGCCAGACGCCTTCACCACATCCTGTGGCAAGGAGTTCCACAGACCAACCACACGCTGAGTAAAGGAATACTTTCTTTTGTCTGTTCTAACTCTCCCAACTCTCAATTTTAGCAGATGTCCCCTGGTTCTGGTGTTATGTGAGAGTGTAAAGAGCATCTCTCTATCCATTCTGTCCATCCCCTGCATAATTTTGTATGTCTCAATCATGTCCCCCCTGAGGCGCCTCTTTTCTAGGCTGAAGAGGCCCAAACGCCTCTCTCTAAAATCTTTTAAATACAGAAAATCATGCAGAAAATTAGCATCATCATATTTAGGTTCATACTAGAATGGAAAGTGTCCTATGTGTTCCAAAACCTGCTTCTGCAGCAGCTGTAGTCCCACAGCTGTGTCCCTGAGCTCCAATACACTCCTTCATGGTTAGCTAAAGAAACTGTAGCAGGCTAGTTTCTTCCCAGATTTGACACTGTATTAAGGAATGTCATGTATGCATTCCTCAGCCCAGCAGATATGGCTTGTGCCAGCAGCTGTCACTACATGCCCAGTATCCCATGCAGTCAGTGAGTTCAGGGGCGATAGGAAAATACAAGACCTCAGGAAATTTCTGGATCCCCCCTCCTTTGGCTCCTGGGTCCCCTTTTTGACCCTGGGCCCTGGTACAAATTACTCCCTTTACCCCCCTCTCCTAGGCCCTGGTACCACCTAAAGAGGTGGTACAGATCCGATTGGCCTGGTGCTAGGCCTGGCCACCAGGAAGGGGGATTAGAATCCAGACTAAGTGCCAGATCCTGGCTCCACCTCCCTCCTGGGCCCAGGGTGCCACAGGCCTGCTTGCCACCCTCCCTCCCCCTGCCCCAGAATGCCTCAGTTCCACACCCTGCCCCCCAAAAACCCCACACTGGCTCCACCCCCACCCCACTATAGCATGCAGCCCAGCTTGTTTTGGCGCAGCTGCATGCTAAGGCAGGGGGAAGAATAGGATTGGCCTGCAGATGAGTAAGATTGAGGCTGATAGGGACTGGTTTGCCTCTTAGTGACAATTCGTGGCACAAGTAAAATGTGAACTGGGGAAATCCTAATTCATAGTTCAGCCTCTTAACCACTACACAACACCATCCACACGAGCACTAGCTTATCATCATGCGCAAGATGAGTTTCTGTGGGGAAATGTCATCTTAGATGGCTACATTTGTCACCTTTTGGCATTTGTGGATTTGGGACACATAAGTGAATAACAACTGTAAAAACTGCTCAAGGGTTTTTCTTTTAATTGTGGAATTAATGACAACTGCATTTTCCCTTTTATTCTTAGAAATGCTGATGCATTTCAGTGAGTTCAGCCATCGGATTGCTACCGTTACTAATGAGAATATTTATATACAGCTTTTCAACAAGCCTCCAGTCCAGGTGAAAAGCACATCAAGTTATACAGGCTCTTGTACCCCCAGCTACTTTGTATGACTTTAAATTTTGCAAATGCCAGGAGGTTGCAGGCATCTGTAAGCTTCTTTCTTATCAACACGGGTGTTATCTGGATCATTAAAGGCCATCCCTTCATTAGAGGAAAACAGCAGGCATTAACCAAGTGATTTGCCTTTCAACCATTCCCCCACAACTCCAGAGAAGGCAGGTTTTCAATCTGAAAGATAGATGTGGATATAGATAAGAGAACTGGGAAATGCTCCAAGAGTTCTGCATGCTGGGGTTTGAAAGAGGATCCAACAGCAGACTTAAACAAAAATTAGACAATGCAAAGTAATTACACAAAGATCAGAGACAACACTGCTAAAGCATAACCCCAAGCAAAGACAGACTCTGCACAGTCATTTTCTGTAAACAGCATCTGCTTGAAAATTAAATTCTATTCTATTATATGCATAAAAATCTGCACCTGTGAGGAAATCTGGTCAGAATGCCAGAATGATTGCAGTCTGCAGCAGTATCCATGGCAATGGGATCAGTCTTTGAATGTAGCTGCGGAGACAATTTCCTACTCTTGGTTGACCTGTCGTGGATGATGGACGTACAAGAAGGAGAGATGAATTGCAGCTAAGTAGGTGCTTTGACATCTCATCACACTATTTGTTGAGGGGGGGAAAGGTGCCTGATGACACAGGTGTGATGAGATGTATTATTTAGTACAACATGTTTTGCCCAACTTTCCTCCAAGTAGCTCAAGGGGGTGTACCCTCCCCATTTTATCCGCACAACAGTGTTGCAAGGTAGGTCAGGCTGAAAGAGAGAAACAGGTTCAAGATCACACAACAAACACCATACCTGAATGAGGATTTGAATTCAGAGCCCCCCCCCAAAAAAAAATTCAAATCTGATAACACAAAGACATTCAGGTACAAATTATAAAAAGATTACCAGTGACAAAGGGGTTGAGGACACATAGCATGATGTACAATTAGGTTTGCCAACAAATGCATGCATGCAGCATTAACCCACTCTTGTTAGTTCATTAGTGTATCCTTACCCCTGCAAGCAGCCAGTGAAGTGGAGCCAGAGGTGAGCAACTGCTAATGCTTTGTTACAACATCACACTTTTCCCCAGATTCACATTACCAGGGAGTCACAGGGCTAAGCAAAGATTGGCAATGCCCATGTAGCTCTGTGTAACAGGAAGTTAGGTTGCACTACAGGGTTGTTGAGCAGCTAAAACATCACAAGTTCCTTGGGGAATGGTGAATTACGGCTGTAACAAAGAGTTTAGGAAGAAGGAAATTACATCAGTGGAATTTCATTGGTATATATTAAGAAAAGACTGTCTCTTAAGACTCAATCTAGTTTCTAGATTAACAATTGAAAGTGACCAGTCAGTTGCTTCAAGCAAATTTGCAAGCAGGACACCAAAGCAGCAGTTCCCTTTTGCTTCTTGGCCTCTGCACCTGCTAGTTGGAGGCAGGGCCAGCCCAAGTCTTCCCGATGCCTGAAGCAGCATGACAAATGTTGCCCCCCTCCCCCATTATGCACCTTGGGAACTGCACAGCAGCCTTGCTCTCAAGGGCAGGGCCTTTGAGTGGGGAGTTCAGGGGATACATTGTACCTGGGTCCAAGGTCAAAAAGGGGGTCCAGGAGACAAATTAATATTTGAAGGCAGAAAGGAAGGGGCCCAAAAGAAATTTGGTACCTTCTGATAAAATTCTTCTCAGTGGCTCTGCTCAAGGATGCCTACTCTGGGGGCACTGGAGCAGCTGTTTTCTTAGTTGTTCTCAGAAAGCGTTACTGCTCAACACTGGAGCATCCGTTCCCTGATTGTGTTGAGGCAAGGAAGCGGAGAAAAGCTGGAAAGAAAAGAGGGTGGTTGGATACCAGTCCTGAGTGCACTTAATGGTGTCTGAAAAGGGCTCATATCAATATGAATTCAACAATACAGAACCTTGGTTACAGGTTAGGGATAAAAATGAAACTGACATGAAACTGAGTGTAGGTGAAATAAGCTCTGTTTTTTTTAACCAGTGGCTCTTAATACTTCCATCTCTTCCTGGATGGAAATGTTTCTATGATACTGAAGACTATCTGATCGACCACCCCGGTATACCTTATATAATGCCAACTTTTTGGAAGTTGTGTTCCTTCTCAATGGCTTTTCAGCATTCTTCGTAAAAAGATGCCTTGTAATAAATGAGTCCTGCCTTGTCCCTGCAATTAGAATGATCTCTTATCTTCTTGAATTATTTTAATAGACATGCTGTTGCTTACCACGAAGCAGTCACCATCTGTGCTGTCCTCTAAATATCAAGTCAAAAAAAAGAAAGAAAAATCATTCACACGATCGCTGTATAATAATGATACCGAAGGGATTTTGCTGCACAAAACTTGATGTTTCTGTTTGTTTGTATTAACATCTCCGTTGGAAACAGGTTAGGACTAAGATTTGTTTTACCAGTCCCTGTTCCGGTGCTGGCTAATGGAAGCTGGCTATGCAGCCAACAGGATGTGACAGTAGCTAGCACTATGCAGTGCAAAGCTTTGCCTGATGGTTCCCACAGATCTAGTTGTCATTAAAAGCCTGGACCTCTCACTTTGACAAGCATCATGCCCTGCTTGAGCTTCTCTGATCATCCCTGTGTATGAAGAGAAGCAGGCATAGTATCAGAACATAACACCTTTGGAGAAAGGCTGGGCACCAAAAGTCCGCTACTGACTCCAGCATGCATGACGCCACTTATCCCTGCAGTGCTACTGATGCCTCCACCCCCTTTAAAAGTGGTTCCCAGCCCTGGCATATCGAGCAGGAACTACACTGGAATTCAGAGGACTCTGCTGATATCAGCTGCCACTGCCTGGTAGGTCCACCTGGGTCCACCCACATGAGAAGACCCACAGATGCAGGAAGCAACCCACTGGAGGGCATTTTTCTCAAACTTGGAGACTACCCTGCCAGGGGAAAGGAAACCATGCAGTTGTACTTGCTGTAGGTCTAGGAAACGTATTTTGCATCTGCTTGAGCTCTAAGGCTATTGTGAACTAAGCATGAGCACTAGACTGAAGTGACAGTTTAAAGTTTCTCTCTGGACTGCAGACAGTTTTCTACATTCCTGCACACAAAACGTGAGTGATGTAGACATTTATCTGATGGAGGGATCAGAATTCTTTTCAGGGACTTCATAGGAGATCAGTGAGAGATTGAGGATATGTACAGAAAGAAGGGAAAAGACATTTATGTTTTGGAATAATCCTTCTTATATTCACAATTCCTGGTGATGTGATTTGGGGCTAGTTACAGTATTTTGTGGTTTTCAGGCAAGACATTTCCTTTGGGGTCTCCAGGGTCCCCCATATGCACCACCAAATTCTCTTTCTCGCAAATGCATGCACACAAACATGGCGAGCCCAATCCAAGTAGCCCCTTCCTTGAACCTACTATTATTTACAGAGTGGGAAACATACAGGCACGGTGGGGGTGGGGAGTTAATTATAACTACTATTAGTTAGAGTGGGAAACATACAGGCACAGTTGGGGGGGGGGAGATAATTGGCATGGGGCAAACAGTTTAACGCCCTCTTCTACACTGTGACCCAACACAAATAGCTCAGATAGACACCCCCCCCCCCCCTAGAAATGTGTTCTAGAGAATCATGGCTAGCAGGTTAAGCAATGTGCATTCTAAATGAGATGAATGGTTAGGAACATAAGGGTAATAGTACAGAGGGGGAAGGGAAGCATGCAAAACATAGGGTGTGTGTGTAGTGTTTAGCCCTTATGCAGTTTTGGGCTGCTTCATACTCACATTATTTGTAAAGTAAATAAAGGTCAAAAGCAGACATTGCATGCAAGTGTGATCAGACTAACAATACAATCCAAGCCATGTCCACTCAGAAGTACATCCCATTATGTTCAATAGGGTTTACTCTTAGGAAAGTGTGTATAGGGTTGCATTCTTACTCCCATTTTTTGGTGGGATTTAGAATTCCATAAGCATTCCATCCAGCTTACAGCAGGAAGAGTTTCATCCGAAAATTAGGAGAAAAAATAATAATTAAAAGCAAATGGACAAAGTTAATTTACAATTGTTTTGCAATTAACTTACAGCCCAGTCCTATGCTTCCCCTCTGCCAATGCAGCCACACCAAACCAGCTCACACTGCATCCTGCGGGGGGTGGGGGTGGACAGTCCTGGAAGTCTCATCTGGGTAAAATTTGTTCCCTTACCCAGGGAACAGTGCAGAGAGGTCTACCTGGACCAGTGATAGCAAAATTGCTGGCGCAGGTCTGCATGGATCTGGGCCACAGGATCTGGTCTGGGAACACAGATTTGGTTTGCCTTCTGCTACTGCCACCAAACCTGCCCCTTCCTGGAGCTGATCCATCTTCTGGCCCTCCTATAACCACTCTGTTCTGCCCTTCCTTTGCCCCAACCTGCCTCCTTGGCTGACTTACCTGTGTTATTGGGCTAGTCCAGCACTGTTGCCGTGCACAAGGCCACTGTGGCCTTTCCCCAGGCACTCTGTCAGAGCCCCTTTTTGTGACTGCTGTAAGCAGTTTTGTGACTGCTCATTCTGCCAGCATCAGACAGAGCTGTTAAGAATCTCCTTCCTTAACAGAAAATGGCTGGATGTGCATCTAGAAGTCACGGCTTAAGTAAAGGTTATCTTCAGGAAATTGTAGTCAGTGCCAAAAATTGAACTAGAAAATCCTTAGTGATCAGGAAATCTAGATTTTATTATTGAGAGCTCCTTCACTGTGAAAGAAAGACAGAGATTTGAAGAATTCAAAGATAAGAAGAATCCAGCATCCAGTCCTTTTCATTTCATACCCACGAATGACGTCTGCTTATTCCCTTGTTGCTCCCACTGCACCCCTCACCATAGCACAGCAGTTTTCAAACTCTCTAGGAGAGTTTGCATCACTTTAAGTCCTGGCGGGGGTGGGGGGGGAGGAAGCAGGGGCAGGGGAAGGCAGCGATGTGATCCCCAGGATCATGCCGCTCAAGAGGACTGCAGGGACTGGGATGCACTCATCAGTCCCTGCAGATGCCTGTCGGGGGTGTGGGGAGCCCTGTGTGAGCATCTGCAGGGCTCCCCAGCTTGTTAGAAGTGACAGTAGAGTGATTGAGCTCCACTTCCGCAAAACCGGCCTCCCCTCCTTGCCTCCCCTACCCCACCCCTTAAGGGGAAAGAGGCCAGGGCCTTCAGGCTGGAGGGTTGCGACGCCCCAGTCTGAAAACCACTGCCTTAGCAGATTTACAGTACAATCCTATCCACACTTTCCTGGGAGTAAGCCCCATTGACGCTAATGGAACTTCATCTGAGTAGACACGCATAGGATTGGGCTGTTAATCTCTCTTTTACAGCTTCTTCTCTTGGGCAGCTGCCTTTTTGTTTTATGGGTGGCTTGACTTAGCAGCGTTTATTTTAATATGTTTTTTGTGAGCATTGGAGTGGCATTAATTCCATCCCATCTAATTACCATTCAACTGATTTCAAGTGGCAAGCAGTCCATTTCACCAGCCCGCCTCCATTCTTCAGCATGATCACCTCTGGCTGCGGAATTTGGAATTGCTCGCATCGCAGTGGCACAATGCATGCACACAGACACGCACAGGGACATGAGGCATCCTTTGGTAAGTCCTTCAAGCATCAGAATTTATCCTGTGTTCATTGAAAAAAATAAAGAGAGGAAGAGAAAAGCAGGCAGAAGTTTTGTTAGTGGATTTTTACAAACAGAAATGAAAGCACATTTTACAGAATACCTTTGTCCAAGCTCTTCCTTACCTTAATAAGAAATCTGTCACATTTCCTTTTCAAGAAATCTGAGCCATCAAACTTGGTGGGATGTGACAACGCTAGCCAGACTGGTGAAATGCTAGCACATTTTTATTATTTTCTGACACATTCTCAAGCCTGGTGTCTCCAAACCAATTCTGATTTTTAAGTAGAAAGGAAGGAAAAACATCAAGATGAACCAAGTTTTTGGAACAGTTTTGGAACCTGCTTTTTGTAATTGAAGTGCCCTTTTTCAGAACTCTTGCATTTGCATGATAGCATTTGTGTTTGTTTAGACTGAAACCAAGAGGTGACATCAAACATTGAACTATGCCTGAAAATCTATAGAGAAATAACACAAATCATAGAACCCAAGTATAAAATACATGATTATATGAACTGGTACTGCCTTATAGTGAATCTGCTGATAGGGTCCTGTGGTGGTGTCAAAGATTGGCTGAATGGGTACTAGTCAAGAGTGCCTGACCATCAGAGGCCTATCTGTCCAGGATGCCTGAATCCCCCAGTACCTATGACTGTAGTTGTGTGGGTTGGCTGAGACACTGCATCTTGTACCACCATCTACCAATGGGAGTATTCCCCAGAGGCACATGTGTCATTGTGCAATCTCTAGGGCAGCGATTTTGAACCTTTTTTCATCTCACGGCACACTGACAAGGCACCAAACTTGTCAAAGCACACCATAAGATTTTTGACAATTGACAAGGCACACCATACTGCCAGTGAGGGGCTCTTATCCCCCATTGGCCCTACTAATAAATGACCTTCTCCCAAATTCCTGTGGCACACCTGTGGACCACTCACGGCACACCGATGTGCCACGGCACAGTGGCTGAAAATGGCTGCTCTAAGGGATGTTCGCATTGGCCAAAGGAGAGGAAAGGCAGTTGCCCACTGCTGCCATTAAGTTTGAAGATCTCAAGTTCATTGTTTTTCACAGGTGATGTTGGAAGTTGGCCCTTCTCCATGAGAAAGCATGTAGTCCCCCTGGTTCTATGGTGGTTCTATGGTTCTATGGTGGTTCCCCTAATTTGCTTTAAGTAATACATCCCTTGCATTTTGCATGGGCCTATTCTGTATCACTTTGCCTTGCACAGTGCCTTGCTATACAGAGTGCACAGTGCATTACATTGCTATACTTCAAGGTTATGAAGGCATGACTGATGATCTTTAGATCTGCATTTGAAAGACTGTATTCCCCAATGAATTACAGTCTTGATGGAGAACATTGCTATGTCACAATTTGTACCCTTCTAATAGTTTTTTTTTTCTTCCTCCAAGTGTGCTGAAGCTATTCCCATGAACACCTGTGAACTGTTAAGTTCTACGGGGCTGACAAGACAAGTCAGACTCAAAATAGAACTAGACACTCAAATAAATTACGTTAGCACCTGCACCATTGCTCTGACTAGGATAAAAATAAAAGGTCTATCAATCCTCATAGGTTGGACATAAGCTTCTGCTCACCTGGGGTCAGAATGAAATGCTTCTCTGCTTTGATATATTCCTGAGCAACTACCCAAATGCATTATGGGAATATTTCATTGACCTCAGAGGTATTTCAGTAGGAACTGGTATTAGATGAAGAGGATTATTCTAAATGGGCCATTAGTCTTTTTTTGGTGTGGCAAATTGCTGTGAGACACACTAATCCTCTGTTTGTTATTCCCAAGTCATTTTAAGTATTTTAGTGATTCAGATTCTAATTAATGAAGACTGCCTTAGGAAAGTAATGACTGAGGCCAGGCAAACAGTGCAACTGACATTAAAATGGGAAGCTATACTGCTGGCATCTTAACGGGAGTATTACAGGAAGTAAGAAGAAATGGTCCTCATTTGATCTCTGTATAGCATTAATTCAGTAGAAGATAATGGTGGCAATTAGACGGAAGGTGCGTGTGAGGGCCAAGTCTTGTCCCTCCCACACTTGCCACTGTGAATGTGCTTATAGCGGACTGAAGTAAAAAACACCAGATGGGCATGCTGCCTCTCCGAACAAGGGGAAAACATGTTTCTGCCTGCAGCCAGCTCTGAAGAATCTGGAAATAGAAGAAATAGCTCTAATGAAAGGCTGGCCAACCAGTGACTGTCCATTTGCCATATTTGGACCATGGGGTGCAAGTTGTCTATCACGGAAATAGGGCACAAAAGAAGTCTGGCATTGTCAGATTTCAATTCTCATTTCATTTTCATGGATTGGAAAAAAATTTCTTGACAAATTAGAGCTGGTAAATACAGTAGGGCCTCTGTACCTGTGGATTTGGAACCCACAGATTCCACCATCTGCAGATGCCCTTCAGAGGGCCTCCAGGACATGACTGGAGCCCCTTCCAGTTTGTGGTTGCAATTTCCAGTTGCATCCAGGAGGTGCTCTGAGGCACAGGGAGGCCTGAAGAGTGGGCTGCAGGCCCAGCGCAGTATCTGGATGGCCTGGCATGGTACTAACATAAGTAATTGCAGTGCTGTGACTCTGACCCCCCATGGAGTCCAGCATCCGTGGATTTTGGTATCCATGGGGGGTCCTGGGATAGATCCCCCATGAATACTGACAGTCCACTGTATTATGTGTATGTGAATAACTCCAACTAAGAAAAGGCAATCACATGCCAGCCCATCAAAAAACATGAATAGACTTGGTTGGCAACTTCAGTCTTGAAAGAGTATGGTATAAGCCTACAGCACCCAGTATTCCCAGGCGGTCTCCCATCCAAGTACTAACCAGGCCTGACCCTGCTTAGCTTCCAAGATCAGAGGAGATCAGGCATGTGCAGGGTAACAGTTGTTAGACTTCATAAAACATGAAAACTAATTTCTTCCATACACACTACTCTCTCTGGGACTAAAAGCAAAGTCCCTGGACGCTGCCACTTGTGCAGCACCCTCAGGCTTTCTGTGTCAAGTCACAGTGAATCATGCTCATTCTTCTTTCTCCTCCTTCTACCGTCTCCTGCTTTTTCTCAGCCTGTGACTGCCACACAGCTATAGTTCAGCCATTTTGCTTGGCCTGAGAGACGATGGAGTCACTTGGTTGCGGCTGCTAGGCAACAGAAACATTCGATCCCCAAACAACTCTCTTGACAGCAGCACCCAGGGTGGCAATTTCTACCAAATCTACAAGCAATAAGAGTCCTTGTTCACATACCTCCCCTTCTTTGCCTTTGCTTCAGCTATTCTCAGTTTACGGTTTCCATTAATTAGCCCAGGACAGTTGCATAGCAGAGAGAGAACCCAGCACCCTCAGAGTGGTGTGAACAAAGCCTTTGGTGAAATTGCACTGGGGCCTTTGGAACACGCTATCATGACATGCGAATGGGACTTCATGGGACTTGTTGTGGGGCTGCAGTTCTTCTAGAGGAGCCTGTTGAAGTGCTGCTCCTTCATCAGAGCGGGAGAAAAGCTTGCTCTCCCTCCGCGAGCAACTAGCTTCATTTCCTTCTTTTCCCTTACAGTAAGCAAAGCAAGTCTTCAGACAGCCTTATAATAGCCCAGGGGCCAGCAGCTTGTTCTCACACTCAGTTCACTAATAGCATTTGCTGCATTTAACACTCTGAACCAAGGGAAGCATTGTGACGGAGTCAGTAAAACCACCAGTAAATCTGCTCTCTCTCCTGCCTCACTGAAGCACCCTTCCCCCTCTGCTTCACATTTCTCTTCCCTGATCAACTGAACAGGCTTGTCCTTTTGTTTCTAAATTGCATGTTAGGCTTGAGATCATTTCACGCATATCTGAAGAGCAGGGACTGAAGCTGAAGCCCAGGCAATATAGTTTTGCCTTAGGAGTCTCTGCAGGCACTTCAGGAAGCAATTACAATCTGTAGGAAGAATGCTTAAAAAAAGAAAAAGAAAGAAAATAGGGCTGTTAATTAGATTCCCATTAAAGTAGCAGCAACACCCCCTTTTTTAAAGAATCAATGCAAATATTTTTTTTCCAAATTCATTTTTGAAGAATGCTTAACTTTCTTTAAGGGTAAGAACATCTAGGAATTTTGTCTCCCCCACCAAGAACTGGGCAATATGGGTGTGGAGATCTGCGGGGGGGGGGGGGGGGATGGCTAAAATTGCATTTCCTCTTGCACGAAGAATATAAAGCCTGTCCCAGTGAGCGCAACCTGCAGGTCCTCTAAGCTGCTTGCAGCAAAGTCCAGCAGATTGCCAGATGTGCTAACGACTACTGGCTCCAGCTCTGTTCCCAGATACAGATAGCAGCTGACACGGGCAACATCAAGGGGATGTATGATGGTATCAAGCAGGCCCTAGGTCCAACACAGAAAAAAATTGCCCCTCTGAAGTCTGCCACAGGCGAGGTCACCCAGGACCGGGCACAGCAGATGGAATGCTGGGTGCAGCACTACTCTGAGCTACGTTCCAGAGAAAATGTAGTCACCGAAGAAGCACTGAACAACATTGAGTACCTGCCTGTGCTGGAGGAGCTTGACAGTGAACCAACCCTAGCAGAACTTAACGTGGCCCTGGACTCCCTTGCCTCTGGCAAGGCATCTGGGAAAGCATCCCTGCTGAAGTCCTAAAGTGCTGCAAAGGAATCATCACCACTGAGCTGCATGAAATCCTCTGCCTCTGCTGGAGAGAAGGTGAAGTACCACAAGACATGAGGGATGCAAACATTGTCACACTGTACAAGAACAAAGGTGACAGGGGTGACTGCAATAACTATCACGGCATCTTAGCATTGTAGGAAAGCTGTTTGCCCGAGTTGCACTAAAGAGGCTCCAGATACTTGCAGAGAACGTCTATTCAGAATTGCAGTGCAGATTCCGAGCCAACAGGTCCACCACTGATATGTTATTCTCCCTTAGGCAGCTGCAGGAGAAATGCAGGGAACAATGACAGCCACTCTTTGTAGCCTTCATAGATCTCATGAAGGCTTTCAACCTGATCAGCAGGGGTGGCCTCTTCAAGATTCTCCCCAAAATCGGATGTCCACCCAGGCTCCTCAGCATCATCAGGTCTTTTCACGAGGACATGAAGGGCACTGTAGTCTTTGATGGCTCCACATCAGACCCCCTTTGACATCCAAAGTGGAGTGAAGCAGGACTGTGTTCTTGCGCCGACATTGTTTGGGATCTTCTTCGCTGTCGTGCTGAAGCATGCCTTTGGAGCTGCAACAGAAGGCATCTATCTATGGACCTGATCAGATGGAAAGCTCTTCAACCTCTCCAGGCTGAGAGCAAAGTCCAAAGTCCAGCTGAAATGTCTGCATGACTTCCTCTTTGCCAACGATGCAGCTGTCACTACCCACTCTGCCAAAGATCTTCAGCAGCTCATGAATCATTTTAGCAAGGCCTGCCAAGACTTTGGACTGACAATCAGCCTGAAGAAAACACAGGTCATGGTTCAGGATGTGGACTCACCTCCCTGTATTGCCATCTCTGAGCATGAACTGGAGGTTGTCCATGATTTTGTGTACCTTGGCTCAACGATCTCCGACACTCATTCTCCTGATACCTAGCTAAACAAACGCAATGGTAAAGCAGCGACCATGTTTTCCAGACTCACAAAGAGAGTCTGGTCCAACAAGAAGCTGACAGAACATACCAAGATCCAGGTTTACAGAGCTTGCGTCTTGAGTACACTTCTGTACTGCAGCGAGTCATGGACTCTTTGCTCACAACAGGAGAGGAAACTGAACGCTTTCCACATGCACTGCCTTCGATGCAACCTCGGTATCACCTGGCAGGGCAAAGTTCCGAACAACACAGTCCTGGAACGTGCTGGAATCCCTAGCATGTATTCACTGCTGAAACAGAGACGCCTGCGTTGGCTCGGTCATGTCGTGAGAATGGATGATGGCCGGATCCCAAAGGATCTCCTCTATGGAGAACTCGTGCAGGTAAAGCGCCCTACAGGTAGACCACAGCTGTGATACAAGGATATCTGCAAGAGGGATCTGAAGGCCTTAGGATTGGACCTCAACAGATGGGAAACCTTGACCTCTGAGCATCCTGCTTGGAGACAGGCTGTGCAACAAGGTCTCTCCCAGTTTGAAGAGGCACTTGCCCAACAGACTGAGGCAAAGAGGCAAAGAAGGAAGGCCCATAGCCAGGGAGGCAGACCAGGGACAGACTACACTTGCTCCCAGTGTGGAAGGGACTGTCACTCCTGAATTGGCCTTTTCAACCACACTAGACGCTGTTCCAGAACCACCATTCAGAGCATGATACCATCGTCTTCTGAGACTGAAGGTTGCCAACATGCAACATGCATGCAAAGTAGCAGCAACACCCCCTTTTTTAAAGAATCAATGCAAATATTTTTTCCCAAATTCATTTTTGAGGAGTGCTTAACTTTCTTTAAGGGTAAGAACATCTAGGAATTTTGTCTCCCCCCCCCTCCAAACTGGGCAATATGGGTGTGAAGATCTGCAGGGGGGATGGCTAAAATTGCGTCTCCTCTTGCACGAAGAGGCTAATCATTATTCTCAATGAATTCATTTTCTGAGAATTTTGTTAGCCAGCAGAAATGTAACCTTGCCATAGCCAGTTGTGTAGTCTTCCCTTTCCAGTTATGGTTTTGTCAATGAACCTAATCTAGAAGCACTGCTGTGGTGCCTCACAGTGGCACCATTACTGAATCGGGATGATTGAGGAGGTCACTTGCGTATTCTGATGCCCCAAGAGGTCATTCAGCTCTCATGAATTGTCTGATATTGTTCTTCAATGAATGCTGAATGGCAGGGTCTTTCTGTAGCCTGGTGGATAATCTTGGGAGACCGATATATGCTCTGAATACCCCTTTGGCATCAGTATTGCACAGCCATCCTCGATGTGATTTATGGGTTCTATTTCAAATTAGCATAGCCTTTAACTACCCTGTTAATGCAGTCTGGGTCTCTGTTTTCATAAGACTGTGTGTTTATCTATCTACTTCTCAGTCAATCATCGGGTCCCTGATAATGAATGGCAGTTCTCAACACTCTCCCTGCTCATTCTCCAAAGCACTTTCCCATACTCAATCACATCACAGTGGATATCAGCAGAGCACAGAGGCGACCTTTCTTGCATTGGCTTCTGGCTGCCTTCCTGAATACAACCGACAATTGCCTTCATTTCTATGTCTAACAATCACAGTTAGCTTCAGTGGCATATATCCAGAATGAGTTTCAAATGTCTGTACACAGCTGCACATCACATTAAGTAAATACTAATAAGCTAAGATCCTTCAAGAGTGTTTTTTAGGAGCAGGAGGTCTGGTCTAGAGGGTAGAGCCTCCGTTAGCCCGAAGATAACATCAGAAGGTCGCCAGTTTGAGGACACCAGCAGCTCCCTGAATGGCTGAGAATGGCAAGACTTTGAAGCAGCTGACAAAGCCAAACTGAGTGATTCTACCTGCTCTTGGTGTGAGCAAGAAGCATCTTGGCTGCCCTCCATGTGAGAGATGGAGCTGCTTGTCAGCCTCCGTGGGGGAACTGGAGGCCAGAAGTGAGACCAAACCAGGAAGATCCATTCTGAAATGTGGTTGGTTCTTGAAAGAGAGAACCTCTATGATTGTAAAAATCCCCTTGAGGGATTTAGAAATGCCTGCCTATGTAAACCGCCTTGAATAAAGTCAGAGGAGTAATCTGATGACCAGAAAGGCGGTATATAAATACCTTATTATTTATTTATTTATTTATTTATTTAGTTAGTTAGTTAGTTAGTTAGTTAGTTAGCTAGCTAGCTAGCTAGCTAGCTAGTTAGTTATTGTTATTGCTATTGTTATTGTTAGCTCTGCAAGATAGGGCTTTAAGAAACAAATTCTTTGCCTCAAAATTGCATGAGGTATGTTCAAGTAATTATTTGATCATTCCATATAAAGGTGGTTACAAACAAATCAGGTTATATAAAATATCCCCAAACTCATGTTTGCTCCATTGGGAAGACCGAAGCTTGTCTGGTTTGCTGAAGCAGGTTAGGATGTTGTTTTAGGACTAAAGGGTACTGATGGGTTTGTGTAGAAATGGCACATCTGAAGCATTGTGTGAACTTTACAAACAGCACAGTGTTCCCAGCTCAAAGCTATGAACCTTGACAGTGTCCTTTCAAATAAATTACATGTAGCAAAATGAGGGTTGACCTCCTTTCCCCAAAGGAGATTAAACACGAAAAGTACCTCGGCAGCATTTAAGGTCTGTCTTCAACCAATAGAAGTCCACTGGAAATTCAGAATTAAGAATGACACTAACTTCTGTACATTAGCTTTATCTATGACACTATCACTACAGTGACCTTTTCCCCACACGCACCCCAAAAGCTGGCAATGCAGCAACTACATTTAGGAATAGCAGAGCTCCTGGAGACGCAAAGACAGGCACAGAGAAAAGAGACTGTGCTAGATAGTGTTGTGACTTGGCTGCCTCCCTGGACTTATTTGTTCCCCCAATGGCTCAACGATATGTTAGGTCTTGCTTTGTTTTTTTCTGTTTTCTGTTTCACTGTTGAATGTTCAAATTGATGTTTTTAATACTGTTTGTTATTTTTTCTTTTTACCTGTTATGACACTTTGTACTCTTATTATGCTTCGGCATGGGAAAGGTGAGATATAAATTTCTCAAATAAATAATAAAAGTATGACTGGGCCCAAAACTTAACCAACTCTCCAGCACTGACACAGCTGTGCCAATGGGGCATGTGCTGCATCCTGCAGTTGGGTGGCAGTCAGAGGTCTCCTCAAGATAAGGAATGTTTGTTCCCTTACCTTGGAGTTGCATTGCTTTTAGCTCCGTGCTGGAAAGTTGGCTAGATTTGCGCCCTTACAGACTTACTATGAGGGTCTCACATCACAGACTAAGAAGTTCTGATTTGAAGCCTCTGGCCATTTTGCACCGAGGCTTTAGGGCCATTCACATGACTGCTCAGTTTAAATCTTAGCTCAGCAATAGAATGCATGACTTGAAGGTGTGGAGTTTTGTATCCCAAAGTGCAGAGCTTTCCAACCTGGGGTGTCATGATGCCCCAACCAGAGAGCCCTGGCCACTTTCCCCTTAAGGGCTGGGGACAGGGGGGAGGCAGCGGTGCAATCCCCAGGATCACGTCGCTAAGGGGCTGCAGAGACTGGGATGCACTCACCAGTCCCTGCAGTAGCCTCTTGGCGGTATGGGGAGACCTGCACAACCTTCTCCAGGGCTCCCTAGGTCTTAAAAAAGTGCAGCGATCACACTTCACTTCCGGTTTTGCGGAAGTGAAGCGCAACAACTCCACTTTCACTTTTTAAGCTGCAGGGAGCCGGCTGACTTCCATAACTGCCCCCCAACTGCAGGATGCAGCACATGCCCACTGGCACAGCTATGTCAGTGCTGGAAAGTTGGTTACGATTGCATCCTAAATCACGCTCACTCACTACTTTGCTATCCCAAATATTAGGCTTATCGATCTGTAAGAAACATGGGTTTGATTTGAATTATAGCCACCTTCGTTTTACACCAAGTACAGTGCAAATAATCAGAAGTCTCTCTCTCTCTCTCTCTCTCTCTCTCTCTCTCTCTCTCTCTCTCTCTCTGTTTTTGAAGAGTGATGAGATTGCTTCAAAATAGTGATGTTGTAAGAGAGCTGAGGAGTTTCTACTGCTGGGAGAGGTTTGGGATGGTTCATTCAATATTTGTTTTGTTTGTTCAGTGTCAATCTGCCCCCTTCCCTCTCAAAATGGTTACACTGGGCTGGGACACCTTTCTTATGAGGAAAGGCTACAGCGTTTGGGACTCTTCAGTCTAGAAAAGAGGTGCCTGAGGGGAGACATGATTGAGACATACAAAATTATGCATGGGAAGGATAGAGTGGATAGAGAGATGCTCTTTTCCCTCTCACACAACACCAGAACCAGGGAATATCCACTAAAATTGAGTGTTGGGAGAGTTAGGACAGACAAAAGAAAATGTTTCTTTACTCAGCGTGTAACTGGTCTGTGGAACTCCTTGCCACAGGATGTGGTGATGGCATTGGGCCTAGACACCTTTAAAAGGGGATTGGACAAATTTCTGGAGGAAAAATTCATCACAGGTTACAAACCATGATGTGTATGTACAACCTCCTGATTTTAGAAATGGGCTACGTCTGAATGCCAGATGCAGGTCTCTTGTTGTCTTGTGTGCTCCCTGAGGCATTTGGTGGGCCACTGTGAGATACAGGAAGTTGGACTAGATGGGCCGTGGGCCTGATCCAGCAGGGTTGTTCTTAAGTTCTTAAGGTGGGGTTTGTGATTAGAAAATAGTCCATCTGTTCCCCAAAGGGGGAGAAAAGGTTTATTTAGTCTACAGGATTATGATGAGTTTATCAGGGACATTAGCAAGCTAATAAACTAGCTCAGCCAGGTCTGATTCAGACATTTATTCAAGTAGGGAGAATCTTCATATGATGGGGGCACGGATGCTCCCAGCCCAAGACAGATAGCATCACATGTGACACGGGCCTTGCGTATGGATGCTTAATTGTGCAAGGTTTCTGTTTCTGGGATAGAATAATCAGGCAAATTGGACATTTGAGTGACAAGGTGTTCACCTGGAGCACCCATATCATATCACATGACATGATCTGCATGGTGGAAAAGAAAGAAAGTCCTTGCTAAGACACTCACTAGCTCTGATGAATGTCTGAACTGAGTTATGAATCATGAGCCCATCAATGACAGGTAGAAGGTATTCATTTTTTAGAACTTTATTGTCAGTATCACTTTCCTTATGAGGTTCAGAGTTAGTTTGGTGTGAAAGTTGCACAACATGATCAGAGAGGGTTGTCAATCCTTTTTTGTTTGTTTGTTTTTTTGCTTCCAGTTCTTTAACACCTGTCAGAGACACAAACATGTATCTCCTGCTAACTGGGCAAAGAGGATCCTTTTAAAATGGTGGTTTTCTCGTATTTAGAGATGAAGAATAGCTCCCTGTTCACCCCATCATAGCATTTTTCCAGTGGGCATTTGCTGATGTCACTCTGCCATCCTTTCTTTTAGATCAGGGGTCTCCAAACTTTTTGGCCAGAGGGCTGCATCAAATATCTGGCGAAGTGTTGAGGGCTGCAAAAAAAATTTTAAATCTAAAATTTATATAAATAAATTAGCGATGGAGCTTAGATAAGTGAATAAATGAACGGATGGGCTCATTCATTCATACTCTCTGGCTCTCAGAACATCCTCCAGACACAAACAGAACACAGCTCCAGTTGTGTTCAGTTGAGTGGGCCAGAGGCTCTCAAGGGACAAGAGGCTGGCTGTGGGCCAGACAGAGGCTTGCCGCAGGCCACATCTCTCCCCTGGGCTGGGGTTTGGAGACCCCTGTTTTAGATTGTCGCCCACCTTAAGACAGTGAACCATCTTCTTATTCCTTTACATATAAACACTTTGAGACTTCTGTTGTTGAAATGCAGCAAGTAATTATTCTAATTAATAAGGGCACAGGTCTGCAAAAAGCTTGGCAATTCTAGGAGGAAACATTCTAGGGTGGTCTGTTGATGTTATTAGGGTGCCCTTAATCCTGGCCATCAGTGTCCTATCACTGATATGTTTAGCAAGCCTCCACAGGAGAAGTGACTTGCCTAAAGGACAGGCTATATATGGGATGTTAGACACATGCCTAACCAAAGGGGTGGTGTGAACCAAAAGCAATCCAGGAGGAGGTGGAGGGGAAAGTAGCTGGGGCAGTCACAACAAGGGAAAACTAGTGCCATAGCAGTGCCAGTGTTTTCTTACATACGAATGTGCGTAATGGATAATTCTTTCTGAAATCTGTGGGTGAACTCTTGGACAAAGCTCCAAACAGCTATGCTCCTGCATCTGCTCTTAACTAAAGTTCAGAGTTTTCACTGTTCTCTGTCTTTCCCTGACCTCCTCCTGCTTCTGCTGCAAAGGCTCTGATGCACCCACAGAGGCCACCTGGAGGCTGAAGAGGAATGCATTGATCTTGATATCTTGCCTGGGCTCTTCCTGGGTTTTTTTCTCTCTCCCCGCTTCCCTCTACTGCCTTATTCATGCACCATAATTCCTTTCCTGTTGTGTATTTAGGGGATTAGCTTCCACTCTGAGTGTGTGTTTCTTTCTGATTTGGTTCCTTTCATTTTCAGTTGTCACGATTTTCAGAGTCCTGTGGGGGTGAATGGGTCAGAATCTGAAGAGAAACCAAATGCAGGATGAGCACGAGGCATCTCTCTTAGAACAATTGGGAGAATCCATTGGTGCTAGTACAGCAAGTGGTTGGCTGCCCCTCATGCTGAGTGCATGGCCTTTTTAAACATCTTTTCTGTATCTTTGAGTATTTTTACAGGCCTGATTCCTCTGATTTGCTACATTTTGCTCTTTTTATCTGACTTTTTATCTGACTATGGTTTTTATGGGTATATGTTAATGTGTTTTTTAATATGTTTTTATTTGTGGTTAAATTATGTTTTTAATCTTTTAATATGTTGTGAGCTGCCCTGGGTCCCTTTGGGGGAAAAGGGCAGGATATAAATAAAGTTTATTATCATCATCATCATCATCATCATCATCATCATCATCATCATCATGCTGGCACAGCGTGCTCTTTGGGCTCCAATATGTCATGTCTTTCTTTGTTTCCACTTCATGGAAGCCTCTCATCTATAGACCAGCATGAGAGACCCGGTTCTGCACTGCTCCAAGGGAAAGGTCGCCCCCCACCGACCTGTTGCACCTTGAGGTCTTCTGAAGGCCAGAGAGGCTGCCTTTAGACTCTCCGGCCCTTTGAAGGCCTTCTAAGGTCTCTGGAAAGCCTTAGGGCCCAATCCTATCCAACTTTCCAGCACTGATGCAGCCACAATGCAGCCCCGAAGTAAGGAAACAAACATTCCCTTATCCTAAGGAGACTTCCGTGGCTGTCTCACCACCACAGGATTCAGTGCAAACCCCATTGGCACAGCTGCATTAGTGCTGAAAAGTTGGATAGAACGGAACCCCTAGAAAGGTACCTCTGGTTTTTCAGGAAGGGTGGCACTTCCAGGCTCGCCCCGAACAGCATAGGTGCCAGGACCACCACTGATCCTAAATACACTTACTGGGGAATAATTCCCACTGAAAACAATGGAATATATTTCTGAATAAACTTGATAGGATGGTATTATGCATGTTGCACTTCTATAATAAAATTGCTTTTCAGGTGAGCCCAGCTGCACTGATTTGCCCAGCAACAGCTGTGCTTTCTGACATGCAAAATAAAATCGCATCAAAAAAACAGCATCCAGTCTCCTTAATTAGGGCCAAGGAGATGCACCCTAAGTTGAGGCGTATATGCAAAATTTCTGGCCAACAGTCACAGGACTCACCTGAGGTTGAATGACCCCGTCTCTAGTAATTTCTCTGTTCCAGCAGGATTAGAGGCAGTCCCCTCATCTCCTGTACATTTGAACTAAATCGTTTGGACTTTGATGATGGCAGATTCTGTCCCACAGGCAACAGCAGCCATCCAGAAAGTGGAGTGAGGGAGGGAAGATGCACTGGCACACAGGTCGAGCGCCTGGAACAACCTTCACGTTGAGGTTTGAAATGCAGCCAGCCATCAAAGGAGATAAAAGACCAACTGGGAGCAAAAGAAGGAAATAATAATAAGCGCACCCGGCCTGTTGAAGGGGAAACAAACAGCGGGCAGCTCTTGTTTCAGCTGGCTTTTAATAATGCATGAGCCTTGCTAACAAATCTGCCATTTTCACACTGTTAATTGCCGAAATATTTGCCACCTCCCCAGGGCACTTCTCTTGTACCATCCTGACACTTGATTTTCTTCCATTCGTCTCCCCATCAAGACTACAAAATGACAATCGCTCAAAGAGTGAAACGCGAGAGAAAGAAATGGACAGTACAATTGGGAAAAGGAGAATGCAAACAAGAAACACGTTCTCATTCTGTCCAAAAAAGTAACCTTACTGAGTCCAGTGAGCCTACTTGAAATGGTGCCACGGTTTAGCATTGAGAGCAATGATCATTTCACACTTGATGGTGCGTTTTTTGGTACTACTGTACTGCAGTAGACTTCTGAAAATGGGGGTGACAAGCATGTCCCCTTAAACATCCACCGACACATACTAAAGTGGGTTCTCAAGAGAATGTACGTGGATGATAATTTGGGGAAGGACCACAGCTCAGTGATAGAGCACCCAGTTTGCAGGCAGAAGGTAAAGTTTCTGGGTTTCATTTCTAGCATCATCATGTAAGGCTGGAAAAGAGCCCTGCCAGTGCAGCATTGTCTGCAATGACAGCCACTGCCAGTTCTTACTCAAGTTAAAGTAGCTGCTTATGTTAAATGGTATACATCTGTTTTCCCCTGGGGGCTGGGGATAAGAACAGGCCCTCGGTTTGGCTGTACTTGTCGTAAGAGGCAACTGAACAGCCACCGGGTAGATGGGACTCGTCAGCCTGGGAAGGCAGCTCATCTGAGAGAAGGAAAACTCTGATCCCAAACCTCCACTGCCTTGTGGCTGCATCCAGTTATGGAAAAGGCTTCAGGAGTCAACCTCGAGGCAAAATCCGGAGCCGGAGTCCCTGAGGCAGTTCATGGCTGAACACAGTCACGTTCTGGCAACTCCTGCGACGCCGCTGGAACCAACCGTATTGGCTTCTGCCTTTCCATTGGACCATTTCAGTGACGTGGAGAGGGGGGATTTGCTGCATGGGAAACAGCCTGTCCTCCATATCTACCTTACCCAGGCTTCGCGCACTGGAGAGGACACTCTGTTCCAGAACACTATTCAGAGCGCGATACCATAGTCTTCCGAGACTGAAGGATGCCAACAATACATCTGTTATTCACAGTTTTTGAATTAGCTACTGGAAACACCTGTGTACCCTTGGCAAACAGGACTGCTGCATACATTGTGAAGTAAAGGCACTGATTTTCAACCAGTGGACTGCAGCACATTGGTGTGCCGTGAATGATCCATGCTGCAGGAGTTTGGAGGACAGTCATTTATTAATAGAGCCTTTGCGGGGATGTGAGCCTCCCACCTGCAGTGAGGTGTGCCTTGTCAATTGTCAAAAAACCACTGGTGTGCCTTGACAATTTTAGTGTCCTGGCAGTGTGCCATGAGATGAAAAAGATTGAAAATAGCTGCTTTATGAGCTGCAAAGGACACAACAGCATTTCAGAATCCATTTCTAGGGAAAGTCTCAGTCAGGTGGACAGAAGCAAGGTGAGAGTAGAGAGCAAGGGTTGGACCCAAAGGAGTAGCAAGCATGGGACAGGAAAATGTCATATTATTAGCTGGTAGCATATTCTGTGGAGTAGGGGAAATAGTAGCAGTCCAGGAAGACTTTTCAGAAGAAGGCACAAGTGTTGGAAGGAGCAGGAGGCAATAACTTTGATAGGTAGAGATGTGTTAAGAAGACTGCAGTGAATACTAAACACTGAAATAATACAATATCAAATAAAAATGTTGAATATTCAAGCACTCCAGCAATCTGTAGGGAATAGCTGACACCTAAATCAGTACAGAAGCATTTTCTGCAATAAATGCATTGCAACTGAGACTTAAAAAAAAAAAAGGAATCTAGTCCCTCTGCAAGAGACAAGGCACAGAACTGAAGATTTTGTCTGTTTCAGCTTTAATTGGGATGCCTGTATTTCCTTGTGCATAATGCAATAACATTGCAAGGTGCCTGATAAAAGAACTGTAATTAAATTGCACCACACAAAGAGGAAAGATCTTTCTCCAAAGAGCTTAACATGAAGACAAGAGACACACCAGCACATGGTGGGAGTGGGTGGGCCAGGAACAACACAAGGCCAAAGGTAGGCTTAGCTACTAAGAGAAAGGCTTTGCATATTAAAATGTGATTTGCATACATTATCCTGCATCAAATGGGTATCCAGAAGATTTCCCAAAGGATTGATGCATAGATATTCCCTCTCCCCCTTAGTCAATCCATTTGCTCTGAAGAAGCCCTAAGAAATAAGGTAAGTTGGAAAACTAAACTATCATTTGGTAGTCCATGGAAAAGTCACATCAAGCCTCTGGGAAATAAAAAGGAGCAGGTATTTTATGATTATCCTATTTCAACACCTGATCAACAAGCAGCTTAAGAGCACAATCCTATTGTGCCTTTGTGCTAGAGGAGCAAGCACCTTGTGACCGCCGTGCTGGCGGGAAGGCCTGTGCTGTCCCACAGGTGAGAGTGTAGGCATCCACATGCAGCACAGCAGGTAAGACCGCACTGAGCTGAGGAAGGGTGGAGGAAGGGCAGAGAGGGGTGGAATGGGATGAGAAGAGGGAGGGTAGGGGTGGATTGGGTCCCAGGATGGGGGTAGGATTGGCGGTGCTGGCAAGCACCATATCCTATCCCCCTTCCTGGGCCAGATCCACTGACACAGATCCATTTTGATTTGCACCAAGGATTTAGCAGGCGCAGGTCAGGGTTGACCCACTGTAACTTTCCGGGAGGCAAGGGTACAAATGTCCCCTTAACTCGAGGAGACCTCAAACTGCAAAATTTCCCCACAGGACACAGTGGTGGCCCTGCTACTTGGCACAAGAGAATTTCAAAAGGATTGGGCTGTTAGTGGGAGTTCTGGGGAGCAGATCACTTCCCTTTATCTCTGTCCTCTACTTACATATTTAGAGTCAAACTCTAGTTACACTAGCAGGTATATGGGAAGAGATGTGTACCCCTCTGCAGTCATCTCCACCTGACATGGCCACCCAAACTGTCCAGACATGGATAGATTTCTATATAGGAGTTGTTCCCTGTATAGTTTTTACTTGTCTTAGAAGCCATATTTGTGAGTTCATATGTGTACATATGTGTGTGGGCTCTGGAGTCCCTGGTCCTCACTTCCTCTGGCTTCAGGCCAGAGAGTTGTTGATACCATCCTTTTCCTCCTCACTTTTTGACACTCTTTTGGTCACCTCCTCTCAGTGGCATCACTAAGATTTGCATCACCCAGTGCGGGAGGCCTGCGCGTCACCCCATGCAGTGGGTGGGGCAATGCCCCAGGTGGTGGGTGTGGTGATGTACCATCGCCCCACCGCCACTGGTTTTTTGTTAGAACACAGATATTTCAATGTGGTTTGTTTCATTGCATTCTGCATGAAATTACGCATTGATTGATATATAACATAACAGGATTATTACTCCAAATTCTGATTTTAAGAAGTGATTTTGAAAACCTGTAGAGTCTCACACCCCTCCCCTGTCAACTTACTAACACCTTATTGCAGCAGTTCTCAAACCTTTAGCACTGAGACCCACTTTTTAGAATGACAATCTGTCCAGGACCCATTGGAAGTGATGCCATGGCCAGAAGTGACATCATCAAGCAAATTAAAATAAATAATTATAAATAATTAAAATAAAAGAAATGATTAAATAAGGGGGAGCCAGTCCTGTTCCACCAAGTGAATCTACTCTGAAGTAAGTCCTATTGTGGTCAATGGGGCTTACTTTCAGGAAAGTGTGGGTAGAATTGCAGCCTGTGAGCCCAATCCTATGCATTTCTACTCTGAAGTAAGTCCCATAGTGGTCAATGGAGCGTACTCTGTAGTCTGCCTGCAATAACAACCCCCCAAAAAGAATCAGGGAGATTTCCAGGCTTCCCAGTGCCCAAATTAAAGTTCTTCTTTTTTCAAGCATATCAATACAAAGACACACCTGACTTTGCAAATGCAAAATAGAAAACTTCCCCTTAGCAGTTCAAGCCTCTTTTTTGTCCTTTTTAGTGTGTGTGTGGGGGGGGGGGGGAGGCTGCCTTCTGGAGCATCTGTTGCACTCCAGCTACATTGGATCAGGACCCTTCCGGTGGCCTCACATTCCCCTTTGCCTGACCTGACCAACAGCCAAGGCACATCTGCCTACTCGCAAGTAAATGTGACCATGAGGCTGCTTTGCTTTCCATAGGGTTCCATAGACTCACAGCTGGGAAGGAGGTGTTGGAGTTGGTGCAACTCCATCTGCTGTCCAGAGGGGGCAGGATGCTGTCCAGAAGGGGTCAAGCTATGGCCCAGTGACTCTGACCTTTCCACCTGTTCTCTCTGTGATCCTTGTGGGGTGTGGCCCTAACCCTTTATCCTTCCCTGCTCCTCTGAGCACTTCCTCTTGTCCTCTGACCTGCTAAGATGTGCACACCAGGGCTCTGATGCCCAGGCCATCATGAGCATGCAGGGCGAGGCATCTCTAAGAAATAGCTGAACCTCTGATCCTAATCAGATGCTGTAAATATACACTCAATGGAACTGTAAGTAAATAACTTCTTTTTTGCAACTTTAACAAGCCATTGCCTCTTTGTCTTTTTTATTGATTAGCAGTCAGCTGGGTGAGGGAGGTTCCCTTGGGTGCTACCCAAAGGGGGGGGTCCACTGCTTAAGCTTCTCTGCTTCCCCCACCCAAAGAGGAAACTATTTTAATTTCCTCCAACAGGAGGGACCTCCTTCTCAGGTGTTTTTGGGGGCTGCATTCATTGGATCAGGACCATTCTGATGTTGTTGGAGCCCTCTCTGCCTGCCCTTTCCAACTGACTAAGGCAAGTTTGCCTACTGTTGCGTAAATGTGGCTGCATGGCTTTGTTTTGGGTTTAATAGACTGCAGTTGGGGGAACCTCCTTCTCAGGTGTTTTTTGGGGGCTGCTTTCATTGGATTGGGACCATTCAGGTGTCGTTGGATTCCTCTTAGCCTGCCCTTTCCAACGGACTGTGGCAAGTACGCCTACTCGCGATTAAACGCGCAATACAGCTCACTTTCACTTTCCATAGGGATCCATTCATTTTTTCTTTCTGGTTTTTTGGCCATAACTTTTGAACCAAAGGAGCTATTTCAATTCCGTTTTTTTGCATTGTACTCTTCTGGACATTTCGTATCCAATGGTCTATGGTATGATGAGGTAGCTCCTAAGGCTGTGATCTTAGCATGTCACCCCTCAGGGCGTATCACCCCCGGTGTGTCCCCCGGTGCGGCCCGCACCCCCTGTACCCCCCTAGCGATGCCACTGCCTCCTCTCCCAGGAGCAAAACCAAACACTGCCAGTCATTGCCAACCCTTAATGGTTAAATAAATAACAGGAATTGCACCACTGTGCAAAGCCTAACCCTGCTCTTGTGAGACAGTTAGGTATTTAGTAAAGCAAGGCTGTTGCACCACCACCTTGGAAACAGCACTGTGGCCTGCTCTGACCATCTCTGCACCTGGTTCTTTGGTTACTGCCTTGTCTACTTCTTCCTCTGCAGGGATTGATTGAGGAACTTCAATACATCTGGTGTATTGGTCAAACAGAGCAGTAAGTCCACCTGCAGACAATACTGATATAGACATAAAATTTGGTGTGAAACCTTCCTTATTATTTTCCACCTCACAGCGAAGTGACCTCACATACCCAAGATTTTTATTTGCAGAAGTTTCACAATGTTCAGAAGAGCCATATTTTTTTCATTGTTGTTTCGCATCATCGTTGAGAGCATAGCATTACAGGCATCCCCAGGTATCTGTAGTATCTGCTGATTCAGTTATCTTCAGTTCCCCGCTGACCTCCCATGTCCCATCCCCCCCACATCCATTACTTTGGTTTAAGTTGATTATATTCCTTTGAAGTGAAAAGGTGTCTTGCTTGAACAAATGCTATAAGCTTATAGCCAGATAAGCAGGCAGGCATTCTGCAGCCTAGAAGGGAAATTAAAAGCAACAGGAAGCGAACATCCACTCTTAGTCTCCCTTCTAGGCTGAAGGCTTGTTAAGCAAGGCACCTTATCACTACATTATGTTGATGTAATCAACATAATCAAAGATAATGAGGTGAGGGGGCATGGAAGCTCACAAATCAGGCTCCCCTTCATCCACAGTTTCTAGGGACAGGAACATATCCCTCACTGATACTGGGGTTGTATTTCATCTTGTTCCTGATTAAAGGGACATGTCTATGGCCCACTCTTTATGCCAACAGAAAATGCCAGAGCACATAGCTTGGCCACCACCACAAGCAGAGAGCGTCTGATTCATGTATCAGTGGATTGGAGATGCTTGACATTAGTGGTAAGTGGACACAGGAGATTGGAGGGAGGTAGGGAGGAGGTGGGTCTTCTAGAATGCCAGAACTGGCTGCCAGTTACAATACCAGACAATATTAGCTAGATGAACCAAGGGTAAGGCAGCTTCCTAAAAAATACTGCTTCAGTACTTTGCAGTTATTAATCCTGCATGCTGTCAGTTCTATTATATCGAAAGGAGGCACCGTGAGTCATCATGCTTCAGATCCATCAATTCCACAACAAGACCTTTAAGCGAAAGAAAATGATTTGCCTTCTCATGTATCCACATATACACTGAATTCAGTGTAGTTAACACCGATGCATCAGAGAAGAACTGGGCCCCATGGTGTAAGAACACATGCAGTTATTTATGTAACTGTAACAGATCCTAGAGCATAATAGTTTCCTCAGTTGCTTTGACGATTAAGGTAAAAATAACCATATAAATGAAACGCACGCAGGAGATTAGAGAATTTCAGACTATAAGGAAAGTCCAATTTTCATGCTTCTCAGAATAGTCACAGGGTAACAAACATGAAATCAGAACTGAAGTATTTACCAGTGCTGCTCTGAGGTTTTGGCCTTCAGTTGCAATAACTCAAAATCAGCCTGCTTCATGTCACTTTTCTGAGGGATTCATTTCCTTTGCCGAGTCTGCTTCTCCTTCAAAGATTATACCATGGGAGGAACGCACACAGCCCTCTGTGTGAATGCAGCAGCACGAGCACAGACTACAGTGCATTCCATGGGATAATTTCAGTTGCTGGAGGTCTTCTCTGGGGAAAGCTCCAGCAACTGCAATGGGTCAACTAAGACCGGCACCAGTTATATAGCTGGCACAAGTCTACGTTGATCTGTGTGGTGGATAAGGCCTGGGAATGGGGATAGGTTACAGCACATGTTGGCATCACTGATCACCCTTCTGGGTCTGATCTGCCCACCCCACCCCCATTGCTGCCCTCCCTCACACCATTACACCCTCCCCCACCCCCATTGCTGCCCTCCCTCACACTGGACTCACTTGCTCCAGAGGCATAGCTCTGCATGCCATTGCCAGTGGGAATGGTCTGGTCTTCCTGCTAGTGTTCCTTCCTGCTTTATGGCACTTTTGTGGCAGCTTGTGCTGACAAAGCACATATTCTACCATAGGATTGGCCAATAGTTGTGAAAAAAACTTAGCTGGTTCTTATGAAACATCCTTCCATCAGCCCACTTTTACCTGGCTGGGCCCAGAAGAGTTGCTCTGCCACAGACCTCACAAAGGCTCTGGGAGCACAGATAATCTCAAGGTTCAGCAGTTGGGTTCTCCTGGAGGCCCTTGGGAGCTGTACAGCAATGCAGAGCTCTCACTGATGCTGTGAAGAACACCCTTTAGATATGAGAACATAACACGCCACAAAAATGTCAGATGTCCCCAATTTGATGAGGGAAGAAACTATTTTTTTTATTTTCCCTTTAGAGATTTATTTTATTGTGTTTTGTTGTCCTTTCCTTTGTTTCTGACACTTTTTAAAAAATGTACACTGCATGCTTTGTAGTCAATATTAAATTTTTTAGTGAACTGCATGCTTTAAAAAAATCATTTTGGTATGAAGGGCCAGAGAGAGGCCAGACTGGGAAGGAATCCAGCTGGAAGGAGGAGTTCTATGAAAGACTAGAACTATTCAATTGTAAAAAAAAAAAAAAATCCCTATGGGGGTTTAGAACAGCCTGCCTATGTAAACTGCCTTGGATTAAGTCGGAGGAGAAATCTGACAACCAAAGAAAGGCGGTATATAAATACCTGTATAAAATAAATATAAAAAATAGGGATGATATGCGTATTAGCAAGGGAAGCATGCAACAGGAATATAATCAATTCCAAGTGCTTTCGCTGAAACAGGATCTCTCACATAGCAACCGTCCACGGGCTAATCAATACACCATCCAGACCACAGTGGGTGACACGCAAAGCGCAGAAGCAAACCTGTGGTATTGCACCAGGTTGTTGGAAGAATAGACAGCACCAGATGTTGCCATAAACAGACTAATAATCCATCTAGCCCCACTGTGCCCTTTCTGACTGTGGCTTTGTTAGAGGTCACATGAATATCAAAACCACAAATGCAGATGGTGAGATAGAAAATTTGTCAAATACCACAAGCAAAGGAAGCATGGATTTCACATGTCAGAATTTAATCATGGTCTTGAAAAGCATGAATTTTGTCAGAAATATCTACTTTCAGCACAAGTTTTTGGTCCTGTATGGTGGGCTTTAGAAAGAGAACCTTTGGTCTCACAATGCTATAATTGATTTATTGTATCTAAGCCCCAACTTTCACCATAGTCTTTCTTTAATACCTCTTCTGTTAAGCCGATTATATTGAATCAAGTTGACTTATATATTAATAGTGCATTGTTGATCTCTTTAAGAATGTAATAGCATTAAAGCACAAAGCAGACCATTGTGAGCAACTACATGGTGCAGTGTTTCTCAAACTATGGGCAAGGGACTAGGTGGGTCATGAGCCAATTTCAGGTGGGTCCCCATTCATTTCAATATTTTATTTTTAATATAGTCGACTTGATGCTACCATGGTATGTGACTGCATTTGGGGAAATGTTGCAGATCTATACTTTTAACAGGGTATTACGTATATGCTTTTAACAATGACAATAAATGGAACTGACTCCTGGGTAAGTGTGGGTAAGATTGCAGCCTAGGCTTGTTAAAAATTTTCCTGCTTGTCAATGTCACTTCCATTCATGACATCACTTTCGGTGGGTCCTGACAGATTCACATTCTAAAAAGTGGGTCCTAGTGCTCAAAGTTTGCGAACCACTGACATAGTATATAAGTTGGATTCCTCTTATTTAACCCTTCTGGGATGGTCTAGAGCAGGAGTGTCAAAGATAAGGCCTGTGGGCCAGATCCGGTCCACAGAGCCATTTCAGGCAGCCCCCAGGCTTTGGGGGAGTTCTGGGGCTACCCCACCCCCAATTGCTCCAACCGCGACCAGAGCTCTGCTCCAGTCACGCCTGGAGGTAAATTCTAAGGGCTGGGAATGCCACGTACTGCTTCTCTAGCCCTCAGAATGAGATTCTGAGGCTCCATAAGGCCTTGAAAGGTCACTTCCGGGTTCTCGGAAAACCCAGAAATGACCATTCAAGGCCTTATGAGGCCTCAGAATGTCATTCCGAGGGCCAGAGCAGCCGTGCGCGCCTTCCCCAGCCTCCGGTCCATCCCTGGGCACGGGCGCAGCTCTCCTACGGCAGGAGAGGGAGAGCAAGGGCCGGAGGAGCCACGTGCGCCTTCCCCGGCCTTCAGAACTCCCTCCAGTTGCAGGTAGGTGGGGTCTGGGGAATCGACCAGGAACTTGGCTGGCTGGAGGGCGGCTCTGCGGGCAGGAGGGGGGGAAGCTGCAGGTAGGAGGCAGGAGAGCCACAGAGGATTCTCTGGGGTGGGTTTAGAGGATGGGGTCTGGGGGGCTGAGGCAGAAGAGAGAGGCTGCTTGGGGGTAGAATTGGGTCTGGGGAGCTGAGGCAGAAGAGAGGCTGCTTGGGGGTAGAATTGGGTCTGGGGAGCTGAGGCAGAAGAGAGGCTGCTTGGGGGTAGAATTGGGTCTGAGGGGCTGAGGCGGAAGAGAGAGGCTGCTTGGGGGTAGAATTGGGTCTGAGGGGCTGAGGCGGAAGAGAGAGGCTGCTTGGGGGTAGAATTGGGTCTGAGGGGCTGAGGCGGAAGAGAGAGGCTGCTTGGGGGTAGAATTGGGTCTAGGGGGGCTGAGGCAGACGAGAGAGGCTGTTTGGGGGGTGTTAAGAGGATGGGGTCTGGGGTGGGGTGAGGTAGCAGAGTGAGGGGGAAGCCTCACTGTTTTTTTTGGGTTTTTTTTTTTGAAAAAACAGGAAGTGATACCACTTCTTGTTTTGAGGTAACTTCTGGGTGGCACATTTGGAGTTCGGCTCTCAGCAGGTGCCATAAATCCAATGTGGCCCCCAGGAATAAATGAGTTTGACACCCCTGGTCTAGAAACTGTTCTCACAGTGAAGTCACCCCAAATCCACCACTCTCTTGCCCACCCCCGCAATCTGCCACTGATGTGTACTGCATCGCCCTGTCTAATGAATGTACCACCCCCTGCTCATAAAGTTCTCCTAGCTTTGGAGCATGATGGAGCACAAAGGGGAGCACAGTCCAGCAACCCCTCTCTGCTTTCCATTGATCATCCAATTATCTGAGTGAATGGAGTAGGCTTGTGAAATTTGATATGCTAGCTGATCTTGGGATTTGGACGAGAGTTGTTCTTTCAAGGTGATGGTAATACTATATTTCCATTAGAAGAATGAATTCTGTATTCCTTGCAGGCCTACAGAATGGGAAAGCCAAGTATATAAATCTTGGCGCTACTGATGTGCACAGTGTAATTATGCATGTTTGCCTTCTTTTGGTTACCATAAATCTAAATAGAAAGGTACTAGTTGGCCAGGATTAGATTGCAATTCCTGCATTCACATTTCTCGCTTGTACTTGTGACAAAAGGTTCAGAAACAAAGGGAGAAAATGAATATTTGATTGAAATTGGGCAGGATTCTCTGATGAAATGTCCAAAATCCTGGCTAGCCTTAAAACAAGCAGTGTAAATGACAGCACATCTCTCAATTTGTCCTTCCTTCCCCATCACTTTTGCATTTTCTTTGGGGACTGAGTTTGAGAGCAGGCAAAAAATTCAGTAAAGTATGGCTTCTTTGTATGTTACATACATGGGATAATGCAGGAAGCAAAGGAAAACAGAAGAGTCCAGTTTCCTAGACTTTTTGGCCCACTGCCTCTTGCTCTATTACTGTTCATCATAAGTAACAGAAAGTGACCTGCTATTTCTTAGAAAGATCCCTGGGCACACGGAAAAGCAACCAGAGTCTTGAGAATGAAACAATTAATTCCTCTCTCTTTCTCCTCCATGCTTTCCTAGCAAAACTTTATTAGAGCAACTGTTAGGATTTGATAGAGGGATTGCATTAATAGGATTGCTGCAGGCCATTAGAGTTTCTCCCCCTTATTTGACATTATTACAGCTAGAGCTACACCAGGACTTCTATTTCCAGGCTCAGTAATAGAGTCTTGGGAGACATAATGCTTGCCTCAAATAGGAGATGAATAGTATGACACTCACCTTCAGCTCTTTTCTAGTTTGGATTAAAATCTGATCTGGAAAATAATTCTTCTCTTCCTCCATCTCACTCATCCAACCCTCAAATTATTCCTTTCCCACCCATCCACAGTCCTCTAAATCTTCTCTCACTTTGCACCCACTTATCTAGCTGCTGCTTTAGCAGTGGCAAAGAAGAGGAAGAAAAAGGAGGAGGGAAAGGGTCTTTTCTTTCTCTAGTGCCTGGCATGCTCCTATGCAACGTGACAGGTGCACATAAACCAAGGGCTACTTAACCAATCTGATTTGAGTTTGAGAGGGCGAGCCTGCCACAAATTATGCCAGAGGGGATCTCCTTCTGGGGTCACATGTTCAGTGAAAATACTCACATATACACAGAACAAGAATTAACTAAAAAGAGACAGTTCTGGTCTCAAAGTCATTTCACGATTACAGAATGGCAAACCTGTGCTTGCCGTCAAATATTCAATTGTGAGGGAGCTGGGTTCAGTCTCTGATCCCTGTCCTGTGTCTTTGTCAAGGATCAGTGCTTGAAATGCCTGTAGCCTGATCCAGACTTATGTTCCTTTCATCCAAGGAAAGTGCTAGATATGCATTAGACCCCAGCTGGATGTAAAAGAACATATTTTTTTCCTTGGCATTATTCTCATGCTTCTGTGTTTGGAGAAAGTAACTGCATTTGCATAATTGCTTTATTCAGGCATGTAGGCACGGCACAACCATTGAGGCATCCTTCCAGAAGAGCAAAACAAGGCCATTTAGGCTAATGAAAGAACAATGGGTTCACACCTCCACCATCTCTCATCGAACTCGTAATAATTCCATGTTGTTGCTACCTAGTCATCAAAAGAGGATGCAGCAGCAAAGTCCCTTTTGTGAGCCTGAAGATCTTAACCATCTCCCTGACCTAAAGTTGCTGGCCTTCCGGGAGTCAGCAGCAGTTTCCAAGTAAGAATTGACAAAAATCCTGCAGGTTTTAACAAGGCCTGACATATTAGGAAAAAAATCTCCAAAGATAGCTTCAGTTAGAGTTGGCAACCTATCCCAACCCTTACATTCAGTTATCATGACAAAATCAGGATCAGATTCCATTTGGTGGCGTTGAGGTTATTGTATGGTGGGGAGCAAGTTTGCCCACCAATGTGTGTGTGTTGTGTGTGTGTGTGCACCGATGTCTCACTTGTTAAAGAGCTTATACCACATTCTGAAATTCCCTCAATTATTGTAAGTCAAGCGTTCTTCCTCTGTGCCAAGATGCAGTGTTTCTCTCTCCTGTTCCTTTTCCTAGAACCTTTGCTTCACCAAATACCTGTTTGCCTGCTGGATAAAAATGCTGATCACCACAGAATATTCCCATTTCTCTGCTTTTGCATCTCTACTGGATCTTTAGCTCTTTCAAGGAGCTAAGGAACTTCCCTCTACAACCCTCACCGCCCTAGAAACTGGAGGTGATAGCCTAGTACCATGATATACGTAATGTTATATTTAATATAACCATCTTCAGTGTTTTTCACATAATTGATTGCATTTTCATTTGTTATTACCTTGCTCTCTGCCATAAGCATATACCCACAATAAAAGAAATCTGTGTTTAATTCCAGCTTCCTTTGGAGTTCACCAATGGCCAATTAGTGAAGCTCCCTAAAACATGCATGTTGCATTTACATGTTTCATCATGCAAATAGTAACACCTTAGTTTAGAGAACAACAGCTGCCTATAGATTTTAGGAACTCCAGGGCAAGTATTCTTATCCCTCTGCCCTTTCCAAAGAGTACATGCATTGTAGGCAAAACAGAAGAAAAAAGAGACCATGACCAGAGTGCTTTTCAAACATTTTGTGGGAACTCAAACTTTTGAGGGAACTCAAACTGCCAAAGTAACCACAGAACATTTATGCTATTGAACGGATCCTTAGAATTTTAAAATTAACAGAAAGAAAGGGAGTTCACTCTGTGGACTAAACCCACCCACTGTTCCCTCATCAGCACTAACACTCTGTCTCAACCAATATGCAGAGCTGGTTACTAAGGAAGCAAGTTGGGATATGTCAAGATGTCTTCTCACTCTTCCAATCTCTGTCAAATAGAAATGTCAATATTTGACCAAATAAAATTCTCTCTGAGACAGCTGTGTCTGGAGAATAAACTAAGGCAACCCCTGACATTTCCCTTGGACTCCCTAGTGCCACCCAAAGTTAATTTTAACCCTTCCTTGACATTTCTCAAACTGAAACTCCTAAACACATTTTGGACATAATTTGCAGCCTCATCCTACTACTTGCACATTGTACAATCGGAACAGGTTTCCAGAGGTACAATGCACTTTCCGGCAGTCACAAAATGCAACCTGCTGAATGTGCGGGCTGGCTCCTAAAAGAGGGAGCAGCAGGCAGCCTGCCTCTGCAAATAAGAGCATGTACAGAGTAGCAGGGAGGCAGGGGTGGACAAAATGTGGTGGAGGGTGTGCAGAACAGGGGTGGTGATAGGGGCAGCGGCGCATGCCAAAACTATCCTTCCCAGGCTTGATCTGCTGTCACAGATCCATGCAGACTTGTGCCAGCGATATCACTGGTGCAGGTCTGAATAGGCTATGCCAGGAGGTCTGCTGCTATGCCAGCAGGGGCTTACCCCAGAACGAGGAAGCAAATGTTCTCTTACCCTAAGGAGGCCTCCAGAGGTTGAATCTCCGCTGCAGGATGCAGCAGACACCACATTGGTGCCACTGCATTGCTGTGCAAGGAGTTAGGTAGAATTGGGCTGTTACTTTCCAATACCTAATACTAAGTCAGCTTCCTCGTTCTATTATTTCTCCTGCTCAGGGCCATCCCCAGGAGTGGCAGGGCCTAATGCAGTTCACTTGCTCAGGGGCCCCCACCCTCACTGCAGCAACTGCAGCTGTGACAGTCCCAGTGCTGATTGTGCCACACAAGAAATGCAGCACCTAGAAATAGTTGGCAGTGATCTGATGTCACATCAGTTGCTTCTGGGAGGCCCATTTTGGGCCAAATGCATGCAGGGGTGGGTGGTAGGGCTGTCACAGGACTCTACTCATGACACCTCGCATGGGTGGTTTCATGCCAGAGCGCCAGAAGGGCAGCGCCCCTTCAAAGAGCAGGGCCCGATTCAGTCGAATTAGCCAAATTGCCCTAAGACTAGCCCTGCTCCTGCTGCTACCACAGTCAATGTTTATTTAGCATTGCAATGAATGCCCCGTTTCCCCCTATTTTTTGGCAATTTTTCATTGTTTTTGGATATTTCTCAGAAGCTCAGTACTGGCTCAGCAGCCTCAACAGTTTCTGGGACACGTTACATGGAGAATGTTTTATTTCTGTTTATTTCCTTTAATTCAAGATGGGCAGGGAGACATGGCTCTGTGTGTGTGTGTGTGTGTGTGTGTGTGTGTGTGTGTGTGTGTGTACTTGGCACCTGTCTGGAAGGCAAAGGGCCCGATCAGGAATGTGTCTATTTCAGAGGGACAGAAGGACACCGTTTTGATTCAAAGCTCATGTAATGACACCCCCTCCAATTAACTGACTGATTTTGCAAGACCTCAGAGGACTTGGCATATTGGTCAAGATATTTTGTCCAGTGGGAGAGACTGCAAGTGGGTGAAAGTCTTTCCCAGTTTGTGTTCAGGTTCATCCCTTGCCTCTAGCCTTTGTCTCAGGCTACAGAGAGCCATTCCCAGCCACAGCCTTTTGCCACAGTCTGACTTGCCTCTACCATTCTCTTTTCATCCCTGCTAATCTTCCTAACTTTCTCCCCTCTTTCTCCCTTCCCTGCACCCCTAAACCTTCCCTTTCTTCTCCTGGGTTCCTCTGGGAAGCCCAACTAATCTACCTCCTTCATGATTTTTTCCTCTTTGCTCTGCCCCTTCTCCTTCTAAGGAGTTCCCCTCTTCTCCCTGCCTTCTCACTACTTTCCTTAGGGCTCAGTTGCATGGGTCTGTGATAGATTTCCTCTGCATAGCTTCGGAGTAAGTGAGCAAGTTTAGTTAGATCCCAGCTCAAACTCTGTTTTTATTTTTATTTTAGCACTTCTGGTAAACTATTATGCACCTTCACCCTAGCCTCCATTTTTCCTTCCCGGGCCAGATAGATGTACCATTTACCTTCAACACTGAATCTCTTGAAGACTATTGTTTTTCCCTTGTGTGTGTGCATGTTGGTTGCATTTTAGAAAGCACTTCTGGTAACAGACATGTTACTGCAGCAGCCTTTGTCCTTTGTTGGATATGCCATTACCTCACAGTCATGTGCTTTTGTGGATTGGGGGCCATTCTTCAAGCCTGGAGTAGCTAAGCTTCCTACTGAGACTGACAAGTTCCTACTGATTGGGCAAGCAAACACGTCTATCTGAATAATGGGGTGAAATGGAGTGGCCAGTTGATTCCACTCTTCCAATCGGGTAACTTGGTGACATCATCAAACCTAGGTGACTTAAGTTCAAGCGCAGGGATGTTTGTGTGTGTGTTTCTGCTAGATCTGCGATGGTATCTAGTGTTGGTTTGTGGAAGGCACACCCACTTTCCAGTAAGTGCAGGGACAGGGATTGCTGGGAGATGTTAGCAACAGGGACAGTATTTCTAGCTAGCAGCATGCAGGAAAATAATTTTGTTTCTTTGCTTTTCTCTCCAAGCTAATTTGCAAACTTCATCGGCTTCCCCAGGCAAGGGAGGGCTTGAGCTTTACTCTTCAATAGCATCCCAACTCCATCTCCTGGGCATTATTGGTTGTCCTGTCCACTTGATCAAGCTTTTTCTCTTGTGTCAATCCAGTCAAGTTCAGGCATTTGCCATCAGTCTGTGCTGCTTTCTGTCCCCTTCTCATTTTGTTTAATTCCTCATCTTAATTCCTCACCTTTTGGATTTTTAATAGAGTTACCATTTAACTCTTTGTCTGCCTAGTGCTACTGCAATTTCGATATTAAAATAAGAAGCCCTGGGGGTTTTGTACTTGCCTGGGAGGATTTTTACCCAGATGTCCTCCCTCAGCTTGGTCTCTATAGCCTGGGAAGGTGGTAGCAGATAGAACTACCAATGTACCGCCCCTCACACACACACATTCACCTGCTAACCCAGTAAAGCTTAAAAGAGGAGTATGGGGTTCATGAGCACTAACCACAAGGTGCTACTCCCCTCAGTCATCTTGCCTTCCTCTGGTACTTTCCTGACAAGTATGCAAAGAGTGCAAGGTGCTATACAGGAGTGATACAGCCCAAACTCAGAGAACTTGGTTTAAAGAGAGAGGATACAAGTGAAGGCAAAGGAATGGGTGGCTTGATAAGTAACGAGGAGGAGGTGTGGTAACTGACAAAAGGAAGTGCAGAAGAAGAAGGCTGTGTGGTGACTTTGGAGAAGAGGTGGTCTTTGAGAGAGGATTTGAATGCAGGCAGAGAATCTGTTTGATTGACAGAAAGGGGGAGGCTGTTCCAGGCAAAGGGATCAGCATGATAGAAGGTACAAAGCAGGGAGTAGGAGGGGAAACAAAAGCTGTTCCCTAGTAATTTTTGTGTACATTCACATTCATCACCTATTTCCTCCTGAAACGGCACTTGAGAAGCAAGTCAGAAGGAGTACGTCATGCACTTAAGCTGAGGATCTTCTCGAAGATACTGAGCCTGTTTCTCAGAGGTGTTGATCAATGCTGTCTTAAATATGGTTATATGGAACTGCCCTTGGAAATGGCACTAATTTTTATCAACATGCTTTTTGCTTCCTTTAACATCCCTTATGGTTTTCTCCAAGGAGGATCCACTGTTGCCTTGAAATGTTGCTTTTGGTAAAAATTGGGAGCAAATTTAAATGCAAAGTTTCATACAGTTTATCATATGCAGCTTGAAAGTCTGGTATACAGAAATTCCTAGGCCTAAGTGCCCGATCCTAACTAAATACACCGCCCTTGCTGATGCGGTTAGGCATGAATGTGTTTATCCACATGTTCATCTTCCATGCCTGTTGATAGACTCAGACCTTGCTGATGGGCCCTGCCTCCCTGATGTCCACAGACATCAATTTCTTCACTCCTATTCAGATCTGTATACTTTGTATACATGCATATCTAGTCCAAATATGCTAACCAAGTCCAAACACAATATCCAATGAGTGGAGGTCAAGATGGTGATGGGGGGGCTGTGCGGGACAGGCATGATAGTGATTCCCCAATGCACACAGGAGATGAATGCTTACATATACCATTTAATGCAATCCTCTTATAAAGAAGAGGTTTCTGTAGTTTCTGTAAAGTCTCAGATTCCATACATGGAATAGCAAAATCCCTCATTCCTGAGTTCTTCTCAGGGTAGCTGTTGTCTAGCCAGTCAAGTATAAAGCCTGGAATGGACTAGTTTACAACGAAGTTGGGATGTTCCAGAATACTAGTTAAGATCTAGTATTCTGGAGGGCACCAGGAGGGCACCTCCTCTAGTATTCTGGATACTAGATACCTCTAGTATCCTGGAGGGCACCAGGATGAGGTCTCTTGTTATCTGGTGTGCTCCCTGGGGCGTTTGGTGGGGCCGCTGTGAGATACAGGAAGCTGGACTAGATGGGCCTATGGCCTGATCCAGTGGGGCTGTTCTTATGTCCTTATGTTCTTATCAAAACAGAGATTTTCATTGGAGTAGGAAGAGTTCCACTGATTTCATGTACACAGACAAAGAATTAGACAATCATTTATGGGTTTTATACTAAATTGTTGTTCCCTGAATGGAAGGCATTTCTGTTTGTGAAAGGAGGGAGGTAATGTTCACCAATCACCTTTTAGCCCCCCTCCCCGTGTTGCATACTGTCTTGTTCTGGAGGGACATATACCTTTCAAGGGGTGCTAAGAGAACGAAGCATCACCCAAAAGCACCCCTGAAATGCCTTCCATTGGTGGAACTACTTAGGATACAGTCATTTGTTTTCCTTGTAGCATTTTCAAATCCTTTTCCTGACCTGTGCTCCATTTTCACAGTATCAGTACCGTCATCATCTGTAATCAAAATAGTAGATATTATTGTTTGAAGATAGTTCTGACTCTGAATAGCTTAAACATGAGATGGATATACTGATATATTTGACCTTTTGGTCAGCTTGTCTGTGCTAACTGTAATTTGGGGATTGGTTTGGATATGCAGGGTTTAGCACTGCATTTTATAGAAGACACTCAATACCTCATGTGATGACCATTTTCCTCCATCACTAACTGGTTTGTAAAATGCATATATTTGCATCTCAGAATACTAATCACTTCGTTTACTGGGAATGTCAGATACTTATTACTTCTGAGTTCAAACACATGTCTAATTGCCTACTGTCCCTAGTAAGCAATTTAAAGAAGTGCTGGCAGAGGGAGAATTGGCTAATGACGTCCTTTTCATCTAACACTTACATGTAATTTACTTTTAAAGCAGCTCCCCCCCCCCGCGACACAAGCCGTATCTGTGCAGCAAATATTTTAATGGATTTGGCAAAGACTCAAAGCAGATGTACTGTGCCCAGATCTCCAGTAGTCTGTATTTCAAAGAACTGGCAGGGTGGGGTAAGAGTAAAGGGTGGAATAATAAATGTTGCCTAACTAACTGGGGTCATTATGATCAAAAGGAAAGCTAGTGGGACAGTCCACATGACCAACATAATCTGCTTATTGCTTTATATTTAAATATAGTAAACAAACAACAAAGAACATGATGGAACTCATAGGAAAAATGTATAAAGTCTTGCCAGCAACAACCACCGCAGGCACTTGCCTATAGGTCAATCCCACAGATAAGTCGAGGGCAAGTTTTGAGCCAACAATCATGGAATTTTCTATGACCCTCGGATAAGTTGGGGGTTAAACTTAGGGGGGTGTCTGACTAAAGTTTTGTCTGATTTTACCTGCGGCCAGATCCTGAAAAATAACCTACCACCAATTGTTACCTAAGAACTGTAGTCTCTAATTTATTAAAAACACAGTAAAAGATAAGATACATTTTTATTCTTTTTAAAATTCTGGTCTTCACCACCTTTTTGTAAACACAATCAGAGTAAGTGCACTGTAAACAACATACCAGTGGTTCCCAACCTGGTATTCATGTACTCCCAAGGACACTCAACAGGACCTTTAGGGGTACTTGAAAAAGAATGGAATAATGGCAGAAAAAGGCAGGCCTTGCTCCAGAATGCACGGCCTGGAAGGGAGGCAGCTAGTTGGCTGTGAAAGCCCCACCAATAGCTAGTTTTTGGTCATCAATTCATGTATGAACCAGTGATTGAAAACCAGCACAGTAAAAAAGCTGAAACATAATATGGAAAGTGATCAATCACCCAGAATTTCTCAGCACACTTCTGGTGCAAAACAGTGCAAAGGCAGAGTCTTCTTCAAACAGATAAAAAGAGAAAATATGTGATGAATACATGAAGTCTGGGCTTTCATATGATGAGGGCTTGTCTTACTAATTACAAACATTTTGCTAATAGGAAGGGTACAATTTATGGAAATGGGCTGCCAAGGGAAATGCAAGTGAAATAGGTTGAACCATGAATCAAATCCACCTTTGAGGTGTCTGGTGTGTTAAGCCAGAAGCTCTACATACAACATACAACCCACAACACATAACTGGGAGTGTGCAATTCAATTCACAGCAGAGAGACGCAGCTGCATATATTTGCAGCCCTTTTTACTCAGAAGTAGACCCACTGCTTTCCATGAGTGTTCTTCTGAAGTCATGGTGCACTGAATTGTAGCCTGGGAAGGAGGGTTCCATCCTGGTGTTTCCAAAAACAGACCTGCTTTGCAAGCATTTGCCAAGCAGAACCAGGCTGCAGCAGAAGGAAGGAGATTAAAAGGTGAACTTTGGCTGGAATTTCCCAGTTGCCATAGAAAGGATCTCTGCCCTGCCTGCCTGGTGCCTGCCTGCTGCTTGAGAAACTTGGCGCCTGCCTCCCTGCCTGCAACTTGAGAAATGAAAGGTTCTGCCCTCTGATTGACCTGGAGATCAGGCGAAGTGAGAATTGGAGCTTGATTACTTGGCAAAAATTTCACGTACTATACCTGAGTATCTATGGTGAATTCTCTTTTGTAGGGAAAGAAGGAACTGCTTTTTTCTACAAAAATATATTTTTCAGAGATATCTGTCTTGGGTGAAGAAAGTGCATAGAGATAAGCTTTCTAATCTTAATAAATGCCTGTAATGGTTGCACAGAACTGGAGGTGTTCCACGCTTTACCTACTTTCCCTTGTTCAGATACCTCAGTGCACAAACTTATAAATATATGCTTTAATTTTCTACTCCCTTCCTTTTTACCGTTTGTGTGGTTTTAATGGTTGATTACAGTAATTTAGCTGTCATGTTTTTATAATTTTATTTTAGTTGCTCACTGAGCGTATTTATAAAAAGGCAGTATATATAAAAAATAGTATAACATCTATTAATATTGCCTCAATTTTTGTGGCTGCCGAACCTGAAAAGCTATTTCAGACAAGATCATGCCTGATAGGCAACACAGCACACGGTTGTGTTTTTTTCAAAGTGGTAGTGGTGGGAATGTCACTAGAAATGAAATTCAAGGCTGTTTTTAAGCATTCAGAACATTGTGAGAGAGTATGCAGATGCTGTTGTTTGAAACAACTGAGCCACAGGCTATGTTCAAACACAGCAACTGGTGCATCACGAACTGCCCAATCCTATACAGAGATGCTGTACTGAGGGTACCGCAATGATGGGGCAATATGGATGGGATGACCATTGTATCCAAAGTGCGTACAGCACAAAAGGAAAGTAGAAACACCAGAGCCCAGACAATGGCATGCTGGTGCAGCCTTCCCACTAATGCTGCCAACATCCATGGAAATCCCAGCACATCCCATTACCCATGGGATGGCAGCCAGATGTCAGTGTGATGTTAGCCTGACATGCAAGAAGCCAGTCACCCTCACCCACCCAACACCAATACCGTTGGCCAGAGAAGCAACGCCAGGATGAACCAAGCAGAGGATGGTGGCCCAGACAGATCCAATGAGTGCCCACCACTGGGATGACACGCTGCCAGCAGCCTTTAGGAATGACTAACACTGCAGCAGACAGTGTTCCCAGTAATGGGAAGATGCGCGCACACACACACCCACACACACACACACACAAAACAATACAAGGATGCCACAGCTCCCCCACTCCCTATAGGAGCTACTAAGGTATAATCAGCAAAGGGGCGAATTGCTAGGAATTTCAGAACCCGGGATTCAATTCCTCTTATGCCAATTCATACAAATACATGCTACCACGGAATACTTTTCTGAGCGGAGCAGAGCATTGCAGAGCAGAGCAATGGATGGAATAAGCTCCCTTGGAAGAGGGAAGCCAAGTGAAATAAACACAGAAGTCCCTCAATGGCAAGGGTCAGAGCTGGAAGGAACTCTTTTGCCAAGGGGGCAGATCACAAGGGAAGCTTCAACAGCATTCACGTAAGTCAGGGTGGTGGTAGACCACTGCACAGAGACACAGGCAAAATAGATTGACGCCCAGCCAAGGGGCCTGCCTTAACCAACAATGCAGTCACTTTTTCATGACTGACCAGATATGCATGGCAGGAATGAAAGAAGAACCCACACTGGTCAGCTTGCAGCACTGCATAGCCCCAGCACAAGACAGGCAAAGAACATGACATTTGACATTTAGAATTCCACCGCACCACAAATAAACACACAACAGGCTGGGAGGCTATAGCAAATGGAACAATCAGAGAGAGCACTGCATGGGCCAGCCATGGGTTTGCATATGATACAGGACCCCATTACGGACCCCAGTCTGCCCATTAGCCACACCCCCACGCACCCCATGCCCTTTGCATTATCGCTGGGGCTGGCATGACTGCAATTATGCTGCTCTTTCTTTCCCCTTGCAACTGTCTGCCATATAGACTTGGCAGCAGAGAATAGGATACTCATGACCACTGAGAACTACCCCCCACCACTGGAGCCCAAGACCTCAGAGAATGCTTAAGACTCTATGTGCAGAGAGGTCTCTTCTCCCTCCTCATCCGAATCCCACCCTGAGGTGAACTGCGCTGAGATGAAAAACAAGCTCCACCAGGTCCTGAGCTCTGTGTTGGGCCCAGAATTGAGTAGCCCCATTGCAGGGCTACTTCCTTTACTCCGGGGAAGGGGACAAAAGTTCCCTTCTCCTGAGGAGGTGACAGCAGCTGCCTGGGGCACGCTGAATTCCGCAACAGTCATTTTCAGTGCCGTGGCAGCCCCACACTTCAGGCAGCTCAAGATTGGGCTGTAAGTACTGGGGTTAGTGTGCTGTGATTGGCTGCCATACACAGTCTGTATCTTATATGCTGCCATAGGAAAGTGGGTGGGGCAGAGCACACAGCAGGAGGTGAAATTTGCCCCCTGCAGGATTAAGAAGGCCAAGAAGAAACAGGAGAAGGAAGCAAATATATATTTAATGTCACATTTGTTTTGACTCCAAGTAGTAACCTAAAGTCAGTGTAAAGGTGAAATTCTTCCCACTGTTTCATGACAATAAGCATCTAGGAAGTATCAAAAGCCATCAGCTTTTTTCAGTTGTACAACATACTTGTTGGGTCAAGCAGGCTGAAAAGTGACAACATATTTTCAGAAGGCAAAATATCACAAAATATCAGAACTCACTACATCTGTTCACCTATTTGCAAGCAATGCGATTAGAGAAATATTAAAGGAAGCCTTGAATATAATTATGCCATCTATGTGCAGTGAGCTTGATTAGTTTCACCAGTGTGGAAATTTCCGATATAACAAAATTATTGTTGGCAAGAAAAAAACTTTCTTTGCTTTCTTTCTGTATAATACATTTCCACAAGATTTACGTAGCCTGTAAGAAGTGTGACTAAACCTGAAATCCATCACCAAACAAAATGTCACCTTTTATGAGATCGGATTTTATTTTCCAAGCCCCCAGACGTGCTCAGAAAAGTGAACAAAGCAAGGAAAGATTGATATGGATTCCTAAAGACCTCACACCTTTTGTCTCAGAGCAAAGGCAGAGGAATCCAAATCAAAATCACTTATGACTCATCGCATGGGGACAACAGGGTATGAACGTGAAGGAATTGGTTCACATCAGTTAACTGAACTGTGTACACACAAATGAACATCAGTATCCTCAAGTTCCAAATGACCTTGGCTAAGTCACAACTTATCAGTTTCCCCATCTACAGAACTGTGAGAAAAACACCTACCTGGGGTGTTGGAAGCATCCCATTTCAGAATGGGCATATTTACAATGCAAAGGAAGGCATAACGAAATAGAACTTTCTATTCTAAGATCCAATAATCAAATGCAAATTATTTATTGTTTTGTAGATGCTTTGACAAACATGGGATCTGTATCTTTGCTGTTGGAAGTCTTAGGAAATTTGACAACTTTGAATAATTCAGCAGATTTTTTTGTTGCAACATACTCAGTACAGTATTTTGTTAATTAATTTGCAATTCCCAGTCCTTTGACTTCATACTGTGACCTCTGAGCTTTGCATTTCTTGATTGATTTTAATGGATTCCAGCTAGGTTTCAGGTTACCCATGATGAATTCTCCAAATCAAACTAAAACAGCTGGATCAACTGTTCCTAGAAGGTCCATCTTCAATGTTTTGTTCTACACGTCATTCCCATTTGTAGGTTCAAATGCACATCTATGGATTGTTGCAAATGTCAATCACACACACATATCCCCATATATACTGTATAAAGTGATCTAGATATCTTATTCCTTAGCTTAAGCCACTCATACTATCTTTTTAAAATCTGGACCCTGTCCAAACTTAGCTCTCCATAGTAAACAACATTGCTCCTTGGAACTTAGTTGCTTGATGGCATCATCCTAAAGCTGCCTTGTGCTGATGAAGTATGTATGGGTCCACTCAGACTTCCTATTGGTGGCACTGGTGTGCACCATTTCCTATCCACTTTCCTGGGTGAGATCCACTGACATGGGTCCACTCAGACTTCCTATTGGTGGCACTGGTGTGCACCATTTCCTATCCACCTTCCTGGGTGAGATCCACTGACATGGGTCCACTCAGACTTGCACTTGTGGTTGAGCATGCGCAGGTCCCAGTAAACCTGCTATTGCAGCTGGGACTTTCTGTGGGCCAAGGGGACAATTGTCTCCTTATCGGAAGAGACCTCAAGACTGAAGATTTCCCCCTGGAGGATACAGCACAAGCCATGCTGGTGCTGCTACTTCGGTGCAGGGAATTTACCTAGTATTTGGCTGCCTGTCATGTTGCACTTTTTGTCATATGTTATTCAGCTAAACAGTATTCAAATAATCAGAGCTGGTTCCTTAAAATTGGTGCTAAAGTCTGCTCAAATAATGCATGAGCTGAGCAGGCACAGCTCCCACACACACAGGCAGTCTGGGAGTAGGCAGGCAGGCAGAAGGGCTGACTGAACCGTACCCCCCACCCCCCGATCCTTCCCTTCCAGCACCTCCTGTTTGCAAAACCCACTTGTCCCTATGGAAAAAGCAGCTCCTCTTCTCCCTCTCCCTCTCCTGGAGACACATCCTCCATCCAATGGATGGTCTGGAGGAAAAGAAGTGCCTCCCTCTCCCATGTTCTGTATACCTGCCAGATCCTCATGTGGAGTACACAGCCAGCTAAAATTGATACTTTTGCAAAAGTTCTACAACCCAAGACCCTGCAAATTTTAAGCCCAAAGAAAAAGAAAGTTAACCATTTCATTCCACCTCCTCAGCCCATCTCTGAACATAACATACCCTGCTGTCAAGTGCTGCTCCTTGCATATGTGAAACTTGGCTTCCATATCAATGTAAGAGGTTTTTTGGGCAAGGCGGAGGCGGCACTACCACTAGCCGTTTGTGGACAACTCAGGTCTTCATGAGTCAGTGAAAAACATGCATTTTCACGACTTGGACTTGAGTCACTCCAATGTTTGACCTGAAATGGAGTTACCATTTTTGCAGGTTCTAAGCAGACGTCCTCAAAACACAGGCCAAATCATCAGCTGAATTGCTTGCTAAAGCTCACATGAGCCCAGGAAAAGACTGAACCTGTTTGCAAAGGTTCAAATGAAAAGAACCATGCGAGCAATTTTTCCCCAGGTACATTTGTCCTCACTTTGATCCAGTTCTCATAAATTTGAACAGGAAGTTCAGTATTTTGAGCTTACCCATTTGAATGTTTGCAACATTTCTCACACTGCATGACACTGTGGATGGGCAAGGGAAAAAGAGGAAGGACCATCAATCATTAAGAAAACAATTTGATCAGGAGCTAAAAGAGCCAGTGCCTTGAAACATTCACCCATAGAAAGTGATAATATTCTGCCCATGCTCCTACTGGTCTGAAAATGCAAGAAGGTTTTGTGCAAAACTTCTGCCCTGCGTTATACTATAAAGTGGCACATTTTAGCTTTTCTTTAAGCTTTTAAATGGTGTATAGTGGGGCTAGGTCAGGAAATAGTAGGGTAGAGAAAGGCAATGAGTGGCTTGTTGGCGGTAAAGTCAGAAAGCGTGAGAATATTATCGTCTTCTGACATTATGCTGAACGATGCAGTTTGAGTAGCTGAGCCGATTTATGAAGGCTTGCTAAAATTAGCTGACAGAAAGCCAGAGAACAGCAATAAACAGAATACTATTAAAATTATTAATTGGATTATATTTTCAGTCTGGCACACAGTACTCTGAAACTGGAATGTTTTTTGCAATGTGCAGCTTGTTTAAATGTTTGACTGCCCTGATCCTAAATAAGCAGATTAAGATGCTGCTTTACTACTACTCATCAAGGGAGTTTCTACACATGTATTGAAACTTCTCACCCCATTCCTACTGCTCCTGTTCTATCCCAAATACTACTCAGCACGTTGGTGTTTTCATTTGGCATTCAGTACAGTACAAGGATTTGAAGCCAGCTGAGGAAATCGCAGGAGTCCTGGAGAACATCCAGAAGCATTTGGACACATAGATGAGGAGTGTCATAGCTCAGTCACTCAGTTGGAGCAAATCCTACTGATTCCTAATCCAGAGGAAGTTACACCGAATGCTTCCCATTTTATTTAAATTGATAAAATGGAGTTTCCATTTGGTATCTCAATGACTATGTTTAAAATTCAGAGGTCAGTTCATTGTTTCTTGGAAGGAAAGTCAGTATGTGTTACCCACAAAGATTTTTATTTGGCTATTTCCAGTTGTTGCCAACATTGCTTGTTCACATACATGTCTTCCTACACAGGGCATGCACACACAGACAGAAAGACACACACAAATCTTAAATTAACTCAAGTTAAGGGAATTAGAAATACGTGTAGCATGAAAGATCAAATTCAGCAGTATCTGACAGTTTGGGGATTGTTTTCATGTACAGCAGTTCTGCCCCCGCCCAGGTCTGAGCCACACACACCCTCCCCGCCACACTCCCCCAACTGTTCCACCCCTTCCCACCCTCCCCCCATCCCTGTGCTGGACTTACATTGCCCAGCAGATGTACTTGTGGCTACCAGCACCAGTGGGAAGACTCTGGCCTTTCTGTTGGCATGCCTGCACCAGCAGATCTCACTCTCCCCCAGTGCAGGTCCAGGATAGGACTGGGCCGTTAATTGGGTTAAATAGTGTCCTTCCAAGTGAACATAAAAGGCTTGATTGCACCCCCAATCCTGAGGGACATTCCTGAGGGACAAAAGGCATGGCAGGGTGTGTGCTACACCCAGGTTCAGGTCCTTGATGGCAGAGGCTTCTTGGCATAGGAACAGGAAAAGGCTGTACAGGTGATGTTGTTACTGGGCAACTTGAAATCTTAATGCATTATGCAGCAGGGCTTGTTTTTGCAGCAATATTCTATGTGAATGGGGCTTTCAAATTTGCAAGAATTTGAAGGAAAGGAGACACACAGATAACTCACAGTGCAGCTAACTTTCTTCTTCTTAATGGCCTTTAACTAGCATGATTTCTCCTAAGAATTCAGCACCTCACCCTCTTCCGGGTAAAGTCCTCCCTAGCTCCTAGGAATGCCAGTCAGAAAACAAAATGAACTTAGGATAGACTGTGCACAAGTTGGGAAAGGGAAGACGTTGGCGACATGTCTATTTAGTCAAAATTTCACATAAAGGGGTGCTCTCTCTCTCTCTCTCTCTCTCTCTCTCTCTCTTATATCTTATTATATGTAAGATATATATTATATGCTATTATATGCGAGATATAATAGCAAAGAATAAATGTATCTGTTCTTACAATTTTAGACAAGATAGCATAATAAGTCCTAGGTAAGATAGCATAATAAGTCCTAGGTAAGAATGAGGGCAAGAGAAAAAGTGAGAGATGCTTTCTCAACTGAGTGTTTCCTTCCAGAATGAATAGAAAGGTCCCTGCAGCAAGAGAAAAAGTGAGAGATGCTTTCTCAACTGAGTGTTTCCTTCCAGAATGAATAGAAAGGTCCCTGCAGCTAGGAGTCCTTTAGAGGGTGTTGAATTCTTCATCAGCCCCTCATAAGCTGAATTAGTTGCCCAGCTGTTATCTTGGCTTTCCACAATGTATGAAATGGGTACCGTTGAGTGTGTCATCTCTTATCAGTGGTTTACACAGCCTAGTTTTTCAGCCTGGGTTCCTCTTCTCTCTCTCTCTCTCTCTCTCTCTCTCTCTCTCTCTCTCTGTGTGTGTGTGTGTGTGTGTGTGTGTGTGTGTGTGTACATGAGGATGAACAAAGAACAGTGTAGCTTTTTGGAAGAGTTAACTGTGTTTGGTTTATTTCTTTTTTTGCCCCCCTTTCTCTTTAAGAATACACTGCAATTACCAGTAAACTGGTTGAATGTTTGCTGTTTGAAAGGCTTCCAGTGGAGCCTAATTAATCCCATTGTTGATGCTAATGTGGCTCTTTTTCAAGACTCCGAAATTGATGTTCCAAGCAAATTTCTCTTTGATCTTTGCCTCAGTGAAGATTACTGAAGTTTTTATCTTGGTAAAAAAAAATCCAAATAAAAATAGATTGCATTTATTAATGTATCATCTTTACAATACAGAAAGATTGCACTAACATTTGCTGTTGCAACATTGAACAATTATCTAATTTTCAGCATATTTAAATTCCTTTTCTTAACCCAGCATCATTGGTCAGCTTTATTATTTCAGTTATTTAATCATAATTTAAAAAAAATTATATCCTGCTTACATTTGGCTTACAGTTACACCAGAGGCACAAAGCAATAAAATATCAAGCTAGTACATACTCTATACAAACTATCATGGCTTTCTTTCAAATCGTAGAGGCAAATGAATCCAACAGTGTCAATTTTTAATCAATCGGTGTGTGTCTTTTATGCATGGATCTTGCACAATGTTGGAAGGTTTGGAACTTGGCCACTTGAATAACTAACAATGTGGTTCCTGGGCTGCAGGCAGGTTACAAGGAAAATGACCCTACACTAATAACAGTAGGGATGCATTAAATGGATGCATCCTAAAATTAGAGATTTATGAGGCAGGGCTTGGTAATGTCACAAGTCTGCCAGCACTGGAAAAAATTGGGGGAAATCTGATACCAAGGAATAACTCAGTGATAAAGGGATGCAGCCCAGGGATAAAGCTGTAGGGCTCAGCAGTAGCCCAAAAGTGGCCTGTGAGTAACTTCACTGCAAACCTACCTGAGAAAAGAACAAAAATGCTGGTGAAACATAGTCACAGCCCAATCCTACCTAAATCCCTACGTGTTATGCAGTGGTACCAGTGCAACTTCCACTGCATTCCACATGGGATTTTTAGCTGCTGGAGGTCACCTCAGGATAAGAAGATATTTGTCCCCTTGCCCTGGAGTCAGCCTCAGCAATTACTATGGGGCAACTTGGACCTGCATCTGCTCAATCACCAGCGCAAGTCCCCATTGCTCCATGCAGGTGGATCAGGCCCAGAAGGGGGTTGGATTTAGCATGTGAACTGCCACTGAACCCTTCCCTCTCCCAGGCCTGATCCACCCATCCCTCTCCCTCAGCTCCTCCCTGTTCTGTTCATGTCCACCCTGTTCCACTGTCTCCTGCCCTGCTCCACCCCCTGCGCTGGGGCTTACCTGCTTCTTCAAGCCTCCAGACATCTCCAGGAAGGCTCGAACCTTCCTGTCAGCATGCCGGCTGCTAGCGCTGCTGTAAACACTTTGTGGCAACCTGTGCCAGTGGAACACATGTTTCTCCAGTGGTACTGCTGGTTTGGATTGGGCTGTCAGTCTTGGTGAAGTGGCAACCCTAATTAACAGCACACACAGAGTGCATACCAAGAGGCTTGAAAAGGTTCCCCACCCCTACCTGTTTACAGCCTCTACCTTTCCTTATTCCCTCTGAGAAAGACCAGTCAGTATTCATAGTTCATCCTCCTTTCCAGAAATATCACGTATATGGGTTGTCAAGTAGCGTTTACAAAAAGGAATTGGCAGAATGATGTGGAGGTAGGAGAGCTGCAGATATTATTATGGATTATTTTATCAACAGTGCAAAGGGTTGACAACAGAAAACACATACACACAACGAATTCCCAAGTAAGCTCAAGAACACACAAAATTTGCATTATAAAGACAGAGGCTTATTATGATCAATATGTGATCCCTGAGTTGCTGACAGCATAAACCTTTATAGGCTCTGTGGCATAACTCTTAGCAGATCATTGTGCCATTTGCACAACGTCCAACTGTTGCAATTTGTAACTTCTACAGAATAGATACAATTTCCACACCTCCAATATTTAATATGTGTCACCTAAGAAAATGAGAAAAACCCTGCGGGATCAGGCCACAGGCTCTTCCATCTAGTCCATCCTGTTTCCCTCTGGGAAGCCAAATTCACAAGCAGGAGTGAAAGCACACATTTATCCCTCCATCTACTGATTCTGAACCTAAGGTAAAGCATTTCTGGGTAGACACAGGAGCTTGTAGCTTCTCTTCGGGTATGATTTTATGGATTTGATTTGGCTTATATGTGTCCTTCCAGGAGCACACAAAGGCTTGACTGCACCCTAACTGGACAAGTTCCTGAGGGACAAAAGGCATGGCAGGGTGTATGCTGTACCCAGGCTCTGGTCATTGATGGGAGAGGCATCTTAGCATAGAAATCTGGCCTGGCCACTGGGCAGTTTGAAACTTTAATTTCTAATGCAGCAGGACTTGTGCTTGCAGCAAAATTCTATTAGGGTGTGGAACCAAAATTTGCAAGACCTTAGAGCAGCGATTCCCAAAACGTGGGTCGAGGACACACCAGTATATCATGACTCAATTTTTGTCGTTAAACAGAGCAGATTAGGCTATGTGCATCAAGGTTAAACACGTTGCTGCTTGCAGGGAGTGCACTGCTGCCCAGTCTCCATTATAGCCACACCCCTTGGCATTTATAAATCAGGCAACAGCCTAGGGCAGTGTTTCTCAAAACGTGGGTTGGGACCCACTAGGTGGGTCGCAAGCCCATTTCAGGTGGGTCCCCATTCATTTCAATATTTCATTTTTAATATATTAGACTTGATGCTACCATGGTATGTGACTGCATTAGGGGAAACGTTACAGACCTGAACTTTTAACAAGTTACTATGTATATTCTTTTAACAATGACAGTAAATGGGACTTACTCCTGGGTAGTTGTGGGTAGGATTTTAACCTAGGATTGTTAAAAAATTTTCTGCTTGATGATGTTACTTACAGTCATGACATCAAGTCCAGTGGGTCCTGACAAATTCTCATTCTAAAAAGTGGGTCCCAGTGCTAAATGCATGAGAAAAACTGGTCTAGGGCCTCTAAAATGTTTGGGAATCACTATCTTAGTGGAGACAAACAGATGCAACATAGTGCTACAGCCTTCCTTCCCCTAATGATCCTTAATTGGCATGACCTCACCTAAGAGTTCAGCCTTTCACTCCCTTCCAGAATGAAGTCCTGCCTAGCTCTCAGATGTGTCAACCAGAAACCAAAATGGAGTTGAGTTAGAACCCAATCCTGTCGCAAATATGCCGTAAGGCACATTTGTGAGCCTCACCGCTGGGATCCCGCCTATGCTAGCTCAGCACCGGCTGGTGCTGGGCTAGCTCAGGGTGGTCGCCCAGCTTCCATGGCTCGGCAGTCTTCCAGACTGCTGAGCCACGACATGGTAGGCAGGGGTGGGGATAGGGACAGGGAGGAGGCATTCCGGGGGCGGGGGGAATGGCGGGAGGTGAAGAGAGGGTGGGGAGGAGGCGTGACAGGGAGGTGTGACACAGGGAGGGGGCAGGCTGGAGGCGTGCCTGGGGGAGGGAGGGGAGGCAGGTCCGCAGAGCTCAGCTCCGCAGGATCCAAGGCACTCGTGTAGGGCTAGAAACCTATAAGGTGAAGGCAGTTTGGGTAAAGTGAGTAGCCCCATTGCGGGGCTGCTTACCTTACCTGGGAGAAGGGGACTTTCATAGCCCAGGAGGCGCAAGATCCAGCGGCAGCCCTTCTTGGTGCCGCCGAGCCTGGGTGCCCCAGGCAGCTCAGAATTGGGCTGTTAGACTGCTCGCATGTTGGAAAAAAGAGGATATTTATAACAATGTGCAGTCCTAATCAAGTTTACTCAGAAAGTGTTATTGTGTTCAACAAGATTTACTCACACTTAAGCCTGCATAGCAGTGGCGTAGCTAATGATCATGTAGCCCAGTACCAAGCTCAAAATGTTTCCCTGGAAGTGATGTCACAACCGGAAGTGACATCACACCAGGCTTTTTAAAAAGTGAAAATTGTCAGGAACCCACCTTCTCCCCCTAGCAGCTCACCACCCACTTGCTCCGCTACCTCCCCCCCAGTCAGTGGTATAACTAAGGCATCTATCTGCTACCTGGGGTCAAATAACATTTTGTAGCCCCCCCTGCGTGACAAAATCAAATTTAATTAAGTAAATAAATAAAAAGTTATTAGTTCCACACTGTATCATATTAACATCTCATTGGCACTCAGAACAAACAATCTCATAGGTCAGTTTGGAGTTAAGCAAATCCACTTTTTGTTCCACAAGGCAGTTGTGTTTCCATTTTCTGGTTAATTGGCCATAACATTTGATAGCAAACAGATATTCCAGTGCGGTTTGTTTCATTGTATTCTAAATTAAATTACCTTTCCAAATATATAACATGATGGCATTATTCATACCTACTAAGATTTCCACAGTTTTGGTCACTAGTGTCAAGCTCAGCTCGTTGCCCCCCTAAAGCTTGATGCCCAGTGCAACTGCTACCCCTGCACCCCCTTAGCTACGCCACTGCTGCATAGGATTGCACTGTGAGGGACTGACAATGCAATCCTATGAAAGTTTATTTAGAATTAACTCATTTCTGCCCCAGCCTACAGGTGTACACATTTGATCCCTGTTGCATATATGCAGCAGTGGGCAGAAAAGGCTTAAGTCACAGTGTTTTCAATGGGACTTATTCCCAGCTATGTATATATAGGATTGCAGCCTGATTGTGTGATGTACCCATCATTACAAGGGCACACACAGTCCAGCTGTCTTCCTGTTAGGGACAGCCAACTCCACTCCATGATTCATCTCCTTTAACAGAATAATTACAATCAATATTTTTTTAGAGGCCAAAGCTGTTGACAACTTACATTTGTGCTACATTCTCCAAGTGAAAATGGCTTTTCTTTTCAGATTCCTTTTCATGCATTCTTTCTTTGAAGACCCCAGCAAAACGATCTTACAGTTTGGGAGCAATTTTTCCCTTCTGAAGCCTATACTGTTAAAGAGAGAGAAACTCATGTATCCAAGGAACTAATAAAATGGACTTTTTAAACCTCCTTAATGAGCAATAAGGCCAATTTTTTCTCTTTCAAACAATAAAAGAGATAAAAAACCTCAGCCGTATGTAGAATGTTATATCCCAGAACAACTGTTGAAAGAGAATTCAATTTGTTTATATTGGACTATAATAAAAACCTGTTTGTGATCCTAAAGAAAACCAATTTAACAAATAAGGTAAACAAGCAGTTCAACTCAATATATATTTTGGAGACACACTGCCCATTCCTCAAAGGAGTTGTCCTGCTGTGGTTATTGTCAAGACCCAAGTAATGAAAAACTGCTGGGTACAAAGTAGACAGTCTTCATGGCAATACCCATGTCTTGATGTCCAACTCCAGTCATTATTAGTTTCAACATGATGGCTCCTATAGTGATTAAGAGTGATGTTAGAACATAAGAACATAAGAACAGCCCCACTGGATCAGGCCATAGGCCCATCTAGTCCAGCTTCCTGTATCTCACAGCGGCCCACCAAATGCCCCAGGGAGACCTCATCCTGGTGCCCTCCCTTGCATCTGGCATTCTGACATAACCCATTTCTAAAATCAGGAGGTTGCGTATACACATCATGGCTTGTACCCCATAATGGATTTTTCCTCCAGAAACTTGTCCAATCCCCTTTTAAAGGCGTCCAGGCTAGACGCTATCACCACATCCTGTGGCAAGGAGTTCCACAGACCAACCACATGCTGAGTAAAGAAATATTTTCTTTTGTCTGTTCTAACTCTCCCAACACTCAATTTTAGTGAATGTCCCCTGGTTCTGGTGTTATGTGAGAGTGTAAAGAGCATCTCCCTATCCACTCTGTCCACCCCCTGCATAATTTTGTATGTCTCAATCATGTCCCCCCTCAGGCGTCTCTTTTCTAGGCTGAAGAGGCCCAAACGCCGTAGCCTTTCCTCATAAGGAAGGTGCCCCAGCCCTGTAATCATCTTAGTCGCTCTCTTTTGCACCTTTTCCATTTCCACTATGTCTTTTTTGAGATGCAGTGACCAGAACTGGACACAATACTCCAGGTGTGGCCTTACCATAGATTTGTACAACGGCATTATAATATTAGCCTTTTTGTTCTCAATACCCTTCCTAATGATCCCTGTAATCATGTAATCATGTTGTCAGGACTGGCATGATTACATAAGCATTTCCAGGGCATCCTTGTTTTAGGGACAGCACTCACCCCTCCATTAAAGTAGTAGCTGCAGTGCATCATTCTCTAATGTATCCCACAACCGCCTGCAAAGGATGATGGGACTCAACTCTCATCTCAAGCTCAGCAGCCATTTTGTGCTTTGATCACCTTCGTATATGCGGTCCATTGTTAGGTGGAAGGTTGGTCAGCGACATGCACCTGTACGTAAGAAAAAAAACCACAATGCAATTTTCCCAAATGTCTGAAAAACTCAAATCTTATCTGCAGTGCTTATCTCCAGCCAGGGAAGCAATGTGTCTTCCTAAGATAAGTGTGGAATGTACACTTTTTTTCTTTTCTCTCCATCCCAGCTTTCAATCACCCCAGGTGAGGTGAGCAGAAAGAAGGATATGGACAAATTATTGTTGCTGCTCAAAGCTTCTCCAAGTTTGGACTACGTGACCCTATGTTTCACCAAGTCAGACCTCTGGTCTACCTAGCTCAGTGTTGTCTGTAGAGGTTCAGTACTAGAAGACAATTATAATCTCAAGTTCGTGATGTTTCACAGTTTCCATATTCTCATCCCACATTAGAAAGACCTAGGGCTCAAGGCCTCTAGCTGTTGCTTTACTTTCTTACTTCTCCCTTGCCTCCCACATTCAGAGCAATGTTCAGTGTTTCTTCTCTTGCCTTGCATAGTTTTGGTAATGGCAAGGTGAAGTCTAGATGTGATAGCTGTCCATGGAATGAAGAATCGCTGCTTCAATAGCTGCCCGAGGAGAAGGCAGCTTTTGTATTAGAAGCAGCTCTTGAGGCTTCTAGAAACTGCTTTGCATATGGGATTATATACCCAGGGTATATAACCTACAAGAGAAGGCCAATGTACTTTGGATTGCACCAGTGGACAAGGAACTATACAGGAATGACTTGGAAACTGCCCCACTGGAGTCAATCCGCAGCTGTGCGAATGTTTCTGTTTTGGGTTTCTGGTACTGCCAAGGGACCTCTTGGCATTAAAGTGTGGTGTTGCAAAACTGGCAGAAAGGCACAATTTGGATTGATCCTAGCAAACAATCAGGAAACATATTCTCTATGTTCCTCTAGACTTGACGGATGTTAGTCTTTATTGTATTATAACTACAGCATCTCACTACTCCAGCAATGAGTAGTTATAACAACTCCTTGAGCAGAGGAAAGTTCATGTCCAGAATTATATCCAGTCTTGGTTGGTTCTCTTCTGTCCTAGTGTGATTGAGGGTTCACTAGGAGTTGTTTCTTGATTTGTTTCTCCACCTTGCTATATGTCTCTCTCCCCCCCCCCCAATGGACTTCTGATGGTGGAGGAACACAGACAGGACCCTGGTGACCAAGAAAAATGGCAGGCAAATTCATGTGAGAAGAGATAGACATTTAAATATCCTGGTCCCAAATAGTAAAGGATGTTAAAATGAATAACCAACCAAATCATGGCACAGTAGATCTGGTATTTTGTTGATATAGCAGTGTTATCTAACATGCTTCATGTCACTTTTCTGACCCTAGCAGTTCATGACTGCTTGCCAGAGAGTGCTCGGAGCTTGGAAAGGCTGTCCTTAAAGAGGGTCTAACTTCCCAAAGCTATGAAAAGTCTTCTGAGCTTAGACAAATCCTGCACTTGTTCTTGCAAAGCCTCCACCCTCTTCTTACCTGTCTCAGAGAACAGCAATGGCGCTGTCAAGTACAGACCAAAGGAGGTTTTATTCTTCCTCCTCCCTACTCTGCTACTGCTCTCAGCAAAATAAAACTACGCTAGCCCTTGGGATTTGGTGTCTTCCCAAGGGCTATAGTCATGTCACTCTTCTCTTGGAGCATGTGGCAGCAACAGGAGAGTGAGGAAGAAGGAGACAAGGAAATAAAGTCTCTTTCCTCCATACACAGATGACACTGCTGCTGCTATTTTCCTACTGTCACCTAGACAGGTGAGAAGAGGGGTGAGGACTGACGCGAAACGTCTCAGATTAGTTCAGCAAGGTACCAAATTTTTCCTGATGTGGAGAGTGGGAAGGACTTAGATATTTTCTGAGCTGAGCCAAGGCAAGTTTGCCCATCTCTGGGTTGTGTGCACTACGCGTTTTCCCTGCCTTTGTTTTAATCTCAAAGGCTGAGTAAGCCCTTTGCTAGCACTTGACAGCCAGCCCAGTGGTGATGCCGAAGCCTTAATCGGAATTTAGTAGCCATGGAGACTCGCACAACTGCACAGCAACAGCACATCCTGTTTCAAAGGACGAAGAATTAAATTGTGATACTTCCGTTGGCTGCGAGTTGAACTAGATCATCCATACTTCATGAGTTGTTTTAAGTCTCTGACTCCTCTGATCCTTTGATCAATAGATGGAAAGACCTCTGAGTGAAGTCACAGCCTGGAAGAATCTGGGCATTTCTTCAGGCTGCTCATATCAGAATGGGAAATCAGGGTCAACTTACGGTTAGAAAAACCTTGTGTGTTTGCTCACTCAGGTGTTTAGGAATTCAGAACATTTTTCAGATGATGCAGGGGTGGAGCCAATTGCCTAAACACGGATACTGATCCCCAGGAGCCTGAATTATTTTTATAGCACTGCTTATTAATCTGAGTTACATGTTTGGTTGCAATGGCTCTTGCTGCAGCACCTTCTTTCCAAGCAAATTAGCTTGTAATAGTAGTCCAAGCTAACTTATATTACTCACACTTGCTTTAGATGTTTTGAGTGTGAAGAACACCATGCTGCATATTTGCTTGCTTCACTGTAGTTTCTACTCTGAGAAAGTAGTATAATATTTGGGCTGTGTTAGGTGTATTGTTAACAAAAGTCCACAAGATTTAGAAGCCTGACGCCTAAACATTGGTCCTACAGTGATAAAATCTAGGCATATCTACCCAGAAGTAAGACGCATTGAACCAGGCAACACCAATTCTCTTAGCCTAGCCTGCTCAGAAGAGCAGCAACAATGGAGAGGCAGGATGTCGATTGAATGGAGACCAGAGCCATCTTGATTCCAGCTTGGGCTGAGAATCGTCCTTAGTTAGGGCTAAAGTCCAGTCTCTTGCTGCTACTGATTTAAGAAGGCAGGAGGCAAACAGCACTGGCAGAACTGATGCACAGGGTTTGGTGTTTTTACTACAAGTTTAAAGATGTGCATCTGTCCAGACTTTGTGCACTTAAAAACAGGAAGTGATTTTAAACCTCTCTCATCTCTCAGCTCATCTCTCATTTAAACCTCTCAGCTGTGCCACTCTCTTTACTACAGCTTGTCCCCTGCTGTTGTGTGCCACTGCAACTTTTATAAAATGCTACTTGGTCACCAGCACATCCAGGCACCTTTGCTCTCACCTGTTCTTAGGTAAGAATTGTGAGGCTGTACAATGGTAGAATTAAAATAAATAAATAAATAAATCCAGACTTAGCATACATAGGAAGCTGTCTTATACTAAAGAACTCTTCATGTATTAAACTCTTATACTGTCTTAAACTCTTATACTGTCTTATACTAAAGAACTCTTCATGAAGAACTCTTCATGTATGTCCCCACATACATCTGTGTCCCTGGATACAGTCATTGGTAATTTGTGTCTGGAGACAGTTCTTCACATGTTCCGTTCTATGCAGGTAAAATCTCTACCCAGATACACTGATTCACATATAGTGGCTGCTCATTGACTAGCTAGCTCAATGTTGTTTTGGAAAAGATTGCCAGTGACTCTCAGATAGGAAATTTTCTCTGTCATATATGAACGAAGCTAGGACATTCTGTACTGAGCTATAGTTCCTCCCATCGAGTTACTGTTGGAAAAGGGGATGGAAGAAGCAAAGCAGTCAAAGGAAGGATGCTTTTCATATGGTGAAATCCACCATCCAGCTAGGCTGTTGCTATCAATTAATACACAGGAGCAGTAAAAGTTTCAAAAGAAATACAGTTTCCAGGATTACATATCTTCGAAGTGGTCAGTGGTTCCTGTTACTTGTGGAACAGAGAACCCTAAAAGTCATTTACCTCATATGAGAGTGTGTGGGACGATGTGGTCTGCTGTTGTGGAGAGATAGCATACATCCTCGTGCTTCAACGGTATGGAAGAGAAAGAGAGGAGGAGGAGAAAGGGCAGGAAAGAAATAGTATTTAGGACTACACCTCCTGCAAGGATCATAAGGGCAGGAAAAGGGGCTCAAGTTTCTGGACAGTACACTGCCCTCCAGAGTCCTGCAGGTGGCATTGCATCCAAATACCAACAGTTACAGCCTCCTCGCCCCTCTGGCAGGAATCAAACCAGTGGCCCTAGGACCATGAAGTGGTAGAAATTTGCCAGGAACCACCATGGTTCTCCAGCATGTACTTTTGTGCCTACATATTAATGATCAACTATATGGAAGGCAGTGGAAAGGTCAAGGAGGATGAAGACCAAGTTCCATTAAAAATCTAAAGAAAAGGCGGGATGCATCACATTAAGAGTTCAGTACAGTGAATACACAAGAGGGAACTTGTTTGTAATGATACTGCATGATCTGTATTATTTCTAAGGACATATACTGAATGTTGTTCTTTATGATTCTGGAGTCTGATTCCTCCTGGTAAATGTTAGCTTCCTGTTTCCTTCCATTGCTTTGCTTTGTTGGAACTAGCTGGTAACTTCTCCATAAGACGCTAACATGTCAGTTATCACTGAATGCATCTTCTTGTACTTGAAAGCTGTCATCTGTCTACACTTTCCCCAAGAACACAGGAATGACACTAAGTGAAGCGAGTTTTCAGTTTTCAGTGTCCACAGCGCAATTAGAATAATATGTAGAAGGAATCTTACATGCAGTTAATTGAGCAGAAACGGTGCATAGGAAAGACAGTGAGTCAGACAGCACATCAGAACACCATAGTCCGCAACAGCACCTTTTACAAACAGCGATGGCATTTGTCACAGAGTAAGAAAAGAACCACTCGCAGGCTCTGTATATCTCTGTGCATAAATAAAACTCAGGGAATGCAAGCTGTGTCACTCCAGTTGACACAGTGTGGCCTTTAGAGTTTGATAAATCTGTGCGAAAGCACACATTTTCGCTTATGCTTTGCTCACTCACTGCTAGTTTTATACAACGCTGCAATATTTCTAAGTGCCAAACTACACATTGCATTAAGGCAAACCTGTCTTTAGCCATGATATACTTATGCTCCCACCCCCCCACCCCCCATAGCAGCCTGATCCACATGGTTGTGACAGGGAAACTTTAATGCATTGTCTCCCCGTGGTCCCAATCTTCCCTCTCCCCTGTTATTTGACAAGGGAAAACACATTCAATGGGAATTTTGTTCCTTGTCAGTTGTGAGTGGGGGGGGGGGAGTGGTTTTACATGGATTTGGAGTGCTGATTCAAAAAATGGCATCCATTTCCCCCCATCATATCTAGTTTTGGAGATATAGCACAGCCTTATTAGGGAATGGTTCAAGCAGCTTCCTTGTGGGAAGCCATGCTATGGGCTTCCTCATAAGGAAGCTGTCTGAAACACTAATGAGGCTATACTGTATCTCTGAAACTAGATGTGATAGGGCAAAACGAATGCCATTTTTGTAATCAGCACCCCAAATATACCCAAGAATAGGTCAAACTTTTAAGACAGCAAACTGTGTGTTGGCCTGTGTTATTTTTCCTTCTCCCAGCTTTGGAAATTTTCTTACACAAAACAAGCAGAGGGCTCAACTGGAAACTCTTGTGGGCTGAATCTGGCCCATGGACTTTATTTTGCCCACCTGCACCTTAAGGGGTGGCCAGCTTCATATAGGTGGAGGTTGCCTTTCAGGTATTCTGCTCCTAAGCTCTTTAGGGTTTGTTAAATCAGAGACATCATATCATATTTGATGGTTGCCATGCAATTGTACTTCACACTAGGCAGTGCTTGACAGTTGACATGTAGTGATATTATTTATTTTGTAGCATTTAGAACATGTAGCTTGATAACATTTGATAACATTTGATGAATGTCACACAATGGCAAATCTTAATTAGTCGTTGTTTGGAAGATTTCCCATCCCATTTGATAAGATTTGATGAATGTCACACAATGGCAAATCTTAATTAGTCGTTGTTTGGAAGATTTCCCATCTGAAGCCTGCCAAAATCAAAAGAATCAAGAGATGCCAATGAGAATTATTGATTTGAATTTGAAATCTTGAGGTAAAAAATTCACACTGAAGATGTGAATTTAAATTAACATTTTTCATTCAGAAGTTTAACTAACTAATTAATTAACTAATTAACTAATCAATCAATTAATTAATTAACTAACTAACTAATCCTATCCTGCACTGGAACAGGCAAGCCAAGTGGCTTGTGCTGTATCCAGCATGGGATAGGGGCCCAAAGTGGCTCAGCCAGATTTAAGGGAAAACTTTTCCCCTTACCTTCGGGTAAGGCACCATGGCCCCTATGGGTCTCCTCAGACTTACGCCACCTCCTGAGGTGGCGCAAGTCCAAGGAGAGCAGAGCAGCTTGAAGGCGCTCTGAACTCCCTGGGACAGGAGTTGGAATCCGGCATAACTGCAGGGTCCTAGCCCAGCCCCGCCTCCTGCTCCCAACCCACCCTGGGGCCACCCACCACCTGCCCTCCCCCTGCCCCAGAACGCCTCCCTCCTGCCTACTCCCCGCACACCCCAGAGCCTTGCATTGACCCAGCTGGGCTGATGCAAGGCTCAGTGGCTTATGGCACATTTGTGCCGGTCCATGGGTGCCTCTGGATTGTGCCCGAAGTTGAAAAATCAAGTGAATATGCATGAACATTAATTTCAGCTCTGGTGAATATTGTACTTATTTTGCAGAAAGGTGAGGAAGAGTTGCAAATGCTGTTTTTCTTACTTCAAGGATGCAGCCTCCTGCGGCAGAACGACAAGGAGAAAATGATTAATCCTTCACATATGGTGTGTTTCTGCTTTACAGGTAAAGCAAACCTGCCTGCTCTACATTCTCAGCTTAGAGATGCAATTTATGAGAGGGTGCACAGGCATAAATGTTTTTTTTTCTGTATTAATTAATCTGAAATAAATAACATTCCCTGGCTAACACTGATTAATTTAAACCACCCCGTATACTAAATGGAGCATTCAGTAGGTCAGGCTTTTGAACAGGTGAGCTAATGCTTCAAATGTTCAAATGAGTCACCCTTTTGTTTGCATCCTAGGGGTGACCGGAGCTTTGTAGAGGGGTAGATATTACCCATTAACTCAGTCTATGTTTAGGGAACATTAGCATAATCCTGTATTTCATTCTGGTTCAATTAACCTGCCGCATTCTCAGAATCACAAATACGGCTTAGAATAATTAATCAGCCCAAAAAGACCATTTCGGAAGGTTGGAATAATTGCACTTTTTTGTCACTCTGGTTGTGTGAACAAAGTGGAAGAAATCATCCCAATCTGGGGCATTCTATGGTCATGGGAGCTCTTGCACTTGCAGAGACATCATGTATTTAGAAGATTTTCAATGGACTCTAAATAGAAGACCCCTTCTCATGTCATTTGTTCCCACCACACATTCACTAAATGTGGGGAGGGGGTGAGATTGCACCTGCTGACCTTCCTCCAGTACCACCGCACCTGCTGATAGTGCCCCTCCTGTAGGAACACTGTTCACAGGGAGTCTATAGTTATGGTTCTTTTTCCAAGAAGAGGGCTATATTCACTGACAACCATATGCAGCAGACATACACAGAAAAGTGGGGACACATGAACCTGAGTGAAGCCTTTCCAAGTGCCTGGAGATAGAGATTGATTGTCTGACTACTGCCAGCTCTCCCCCATTACAATGGTATACAAGACTGTTTTTGAAAGGGACATTTTCCCTTTAATTTCTCATCATGTTGAAATAAAACTGCAGGTGACAAGTCCGTGGATAATTAGGTTATACCTGTAGTTGTATTTTTCTCATTCCTGTTGTTTTGTGCTGTAAACTGTCTTGAGCACCTCCACTAGGTGGAGAGAGGCCGGATATAAATATTTTAAATAAATAAATATGGTTGGCAAATATTGTTTCTTACTCTGCTCTCCCCCTTCCACCAATGAAGCTTCTGGACCAGCATAAGGCCCACAGCCTGAATGTGGCCCCTGGACACAATTTCTGCGGCCCCCACAATAATTGGGCTCTCTATCTTGAAAACATGAACAAGATTTGCACATTTTCTCTTCCGTCATTTGCAGCTACCGAGTTTCTATGTGAGAACAATGTGCTTATTTCTGGCTATCATCTACTTAATGATGTCACTTTCTGCTTAATTGTGTCACTTCCGGCCCTCAGCAGGTCCCATGAATGCTAACTTCGCCCCCTCTATGAAACGGGTTTGACATTCCTGTTCTAGACTGTTCATGTACACACTCCAGTTTACTAATACAGAGAGTGATAGTAATGCAGTATTTTCTTGAAATGTTTAGTTTTCTTTTTAAAATTAAAATCAAAATATTTCAGTGGTATTAAAAGAACTAATACTTTAGTTTGCCAGATTTATCTGCAATGCCTTCCCTCCCCCCCATCGACAAGCAAAACAACTAATAATATTGTATACATTAACACCTTTTTATGTAGCTTGCAGTTGGCACAGAGTCTTCATGTTGAAAGTTCTCGGTAGACTTGCAAATTTCTGAAGTGCTGTTAGAAGCCAGTGTGTTTATTAATAACCTGTATTAGAGTAACCCAGAATAAAATATTTTTCTAATTACTAATGTTCAAGTGCCTTTTCCATTATTCATTGGAGGGGGGGGGGGAGAGAAAATGGGTTAGCTCTTTATAACCTCTCCCAGAGCATAGAGATGTTAAGGTTTCTCTGTTACAGTCCTGACACCTACAGATGCAGCTGTAAAATTTTGTTCAGCATAAGCTGAGGAATGGAAAGGGGAGGGGAATAGAAGCTTGCTTATGCTGCAAGAAAGGATCATTGCAAAAAAGCTTTCCCTTCCTCACAGTACCCACAGTGAGCATACAGTATGTGTATGCACACAAAGACAAGTGAGCACATGCACATGGCACATGTAAGGAAAAGACCTTGGAGCTTTAGTTAATGTGTCGCTTTAAAAGGAGCAGCAGAAACATGGCTTATCTTTTTAAGAACAGTTCTTTCTGACTAACATGGATAGATTGGTTTGCAATCTAGATTGGTTTATGCAATCTTAGCATAAACTAAGGAATGCTAAGCCTCTCAAAAACCGATCATAGTTCTGCCCCCCAACTCACTATTCATGAAAATATTGACAGATATGAGAGGGGAGGAAGTTTTGAACCAGCATTAAATGGTTGGCCTGTGATGACTGTCACCAAGAGGTCAACAAAATAAGGATGCTTCCAAGTGAATTTCATGTGTAGTCTACTAAGGGTGGGGGGAGAGATAGAGTGCATCAGCTATCCACAACTCCCACACCAATATGCTCACTGGCCATATCCTTGGGCCTCCACACACTTGACAGTTCTTTGCAGAGGGCAGCACCAGGAACTCCCAGTAACCTGGCAGTGGCAAATTGCCCCTTGTGCAATGACATCCACTGGAGACAGAAGTCTGGGCAGGGTTCATGTCTCCTGAAAATAATGACCAGGTGAAAAACATGGTTACACACACACACACACACACACACACACACACACACACACACACACACACACACACACACACACACACCCTGTCTACCATCAATTAATGGAGAAACAGAGCAGACAATAAGGCATTTCCTGGTTTATGTATTGACTTCTTTTTAGACAGATGTCGGAGAGGTCTAGTCCAGGCTATCCAGGTTTATTCAAAAGTCCTCCTGATTTGAATAGGTCTTATTCCAATTTAAGTGTGCAGCAAAATGTAATTAAAGAGAAAGGGACAGAGTGGAGTGGGGACAAGCACCTCCTTGGCTTGCATAACTTTAAACTTTGCTTCTGTTCTATTTAGGGCACAATCCTAACCCACTTTCCAGCCCTGGGCATTGCAGCTCTGAGGTAAGGGAACAAACATTCCCTTACTTTGAGGAGACCCCCATGAGTGACACCCAACTGCAGGATGCAGCACATGTCCCATTGGCACGCTATGCCAGTGCTGGAAAGTTGGTTGGGATTTGGGCCTTAGTCTTACAACTCCCACTCACAGATAGAAAAAAATAAAATTCATGACAAGAATTGCAGGTGATGACTTCGGGGAACAACATTCATTCATATGTTGATTGTTCTGGGCTCAGTAATTGGCTTCTTCTGTTATTCCTTTTAGAGTATTCCATCACCTAACTGGAAATGATCTACTTTCAAGTGTGGTAAGTTCTCTACAGACTTTGTGACAGAAACATACTACTTATCCCTTCCAAATGAGATGTAACAATGTAAGTGATGTTGAACAGGGCTCTATACAACACTGCAATTTAATGTATTAGGATGGGTTCTTCTGCAGCAAACTGACAGGGTTTAATGGAGCTTTTTTTTTTTCTTCTGAATTATGGTTTCTTTTCCATGGTTCGGTCTGTATATCCTCCCCCAAATCAGGGCTCATGTGTTTTTAAAAGCTGCATGACATGCAGAAACTCAGTAGGCACAGTGTTCCACCAACACATCTCCGCATCAGGAATTGTTGCATCTGTTGAACTTCTGAAGCAGGATTCCTGCCAGCGGTAGCAGCCCAAGCCATTTTTGCTTTCCCCACATGTTTACACTCATCCTGCTCAGCTCTCTAGAAGGCTGGAGATCACTTACCTTCTACAGCTGGTCATGTTGGGCAAATCAACATGGAAATAAGCATTAGGACAGAGAAATTAAAGTTAATGGTGACTGCTGCTCTTCTTCATGGGGCAGCAGCCACAGAAACAGCAGAAGAATTGGGATTTCTGCTCATGGGGCTGAACCAGAGTAGGACTAGGAGTGACGCTGCTGGCTGTAGTGAGCGGGTGGTGGTAGTAATGGAGTGTTCCAAATCTTGAGACAACTTCCTTATTTCATGGACAGGTTGACCCACCTACTACTAAAAACAAAATGGCACCCCTAAGTCCCATACTGAGGGTTACCAGACACAAAGTGGGACCGAGTGCAAAACAGAACATTACACAAAGTTCTTAGAGAAGCAGAGTGGTAGGTACAGCTAGGGTTACCAGATACAAAGTGGGACAGGGTGTCTGTACCTTTAAGTTAACCATTGTATAGAAGAGGGAATTTTGGCATGCGTGGCTCAACATGGAAGGGTTTAAAAAGTTGCACGTGCCAAAATTCCTTCTTCTATATAATGGTTAAAGATATAGACACTCTGTCCCACTTTGTATGTGGTAACCCTACCTATACCTATCATTCTGCTTCTCTAATAACTTTGTGCCGTGCCGTTTAGTACAATGGTATTGCTGCTGTTTGGCAAAGGAGGATATTTCAGATATAGCCTTGACTTGTGCCACTTTGCTATCACAACCCTCCTGGGTCACCTTGTGATACCAGCACAACCTCACCAGGCATGCTCTAGCTAGGCAGTTATTGTGTCCCATTGAAAAGACCTATTTAAAGATACAGCGACCGTATTGTGAACTAGGTACAAAGGCAGCAAACCGCTGGGAGGGGGGAACTATTGTCTTCATGTTGTCTTTCTGTGTTTCCCAGAAGCAAACATCTGGGTGGCTCATGCTGGAAACAGGTGCTAGATTAGAAACATTGTTGAGCTGATCCAAAAGAGTTCTTATGTTCTCAACCGCAGCATATAGGATCCAGCCCTTCACATTAACTTCCAAGGGTTACAGTTGCCAGACTGATATAGACTAGATTCTTACATAACTTCTCAAAGTTAATATTTCTGCCTTGGAAAAAGGTGTAGCTAGTACAGTGGAGCCTCCTGAATTCCTGCCATTTGTTCACAAAAGCTGTAGCTTGTATTAATTAGCCCACTCTTATGTGGCATTTTCTGACATGTGAATCATTTGTAGCAGGAGCACATTGTGTTGCACAAGGAGGAGGCATACTTCCTGATTTGGTTCTTTGAAAATGAGCTGTCATCCATTTTCTAGATACACTTGATACATCTTGATCCACGCTGGAATATTAACATAAGAACATAAGAACAACCCCACTAGATCAGACCATAGGCCCATCTAGTCCAGCTTCCTGTATCTCACAGTGGCCCGCCAAATGCCCCAGGGAGCACACCAGATACCACAAGAGACCTCATTCTGGTGCCCTCCCTTGCATCTGGCATTCTGACATAGCCCATTTCTAAAATAAGGAAGTTGTACATGCACATCATGGCTTGTAACCCGTAATGGATTTTTCCTCCAGAAACTTGTCCAATCTCCTTTTAAAGGTGTCCAGGCCAGACGCCATCACCACATCCTGTGGCAAGGAGTTCCACAGACCAACCAGACGCTGAGTAAAGAAATATTTTCTTTTGTCTGTTCTAACTCTCCCAACACTCAATTTTAGTGGATGTCCCCTGGTTCTGGTGTTATGTGAGAATGTAAAGAGCATCTCTCTATCCTCTCTGTCCATCCCGTGCATAATTTTGTATTCAAGGCCAAACATTTATTTTTCACCATCCACCAACATTCATTATTAAAATACATCATTCCTCTGCTATCTGCTGGCTTCATTCGTCACTGAGTATTGGTGATGGAACCCCCCCCCCCCCAGTCATTTCTTGTTCCTTGCTCCAAAATGTCAGTGACCCTCCATTGTCTTCAAAAAACCAAAGAAGGTATAAAGCAATGGAATTAAATCCTATTGTGCAATTACATTATGATGATGGCATAATATGATTAGCTGAAGTTGACTATGTGATGGTTTCTCAAAATAGCTGGTGTAGAACCACAGAGACCCATCAGAACCCAGGTGGCCTACAGGGAGGTAAGTAAGTAAAGGTTTCACTTACCTTTCTGGAGCCATCTGGTCACTTCCAATAGCATGCAGGGCATGCTCCAGCAGTAGTGCTGTGGGATGGCAGGGGATAGGATTGGGCTGTTAGACTACAATCTAACCATTGGTATAAGAAGGATTTAGGCATTCTTTGGCATGCCCTTTTTCTCACTGCAGTGTTCCAGTTTGATCCCAATCTGTTCTTGGTTGTCTGAAGGCAATGTGCATCTGTGTGGCCTTCTACCTTATCCAGAATGGATGTGGGTCAGCTACAGTCATCACAGCAAATTCCCTGGGCGAAATCTACCTGAATGATGTATCTGCAAATAGCATGGGGCCAAAGTTAGGTTTATATCAATTTTTGATAACCATTTGGGGCCAAAACACAAACCCAGTGCTTTCCTGTGCTCAAATATTTGATGGAATCTTTCATTCTTTGTTCTTCCTGCCCTTCACCTCATCTACTCTCCTTTCTGTATTCCTGATTTTGTACATGGTAAAATAGCTTATTTATCAGATGAACAGGTTTCCCAAGGTATATAATCCGCCAGGCTTTTCTTTTTCACAGATGAGCTGGCATCTTTCTTTTCCCATTTAAGCCAGCCAAATGCATCCAACTGCAGTTCTGTTCATTTATGGTTCTCTTTGTGTGTGCTGACACGGCCTTTGTTTACCCCACTCTGGATGCTTTTCTTTTTAACGATGTCCTCTTCTCTTGCCTGTTCTTTACAATGCTTGTGGGGATACATTTGTGCAGTCTTTATTCTTCCTTACTCAGGTAAAAATCCAGTGAAAATCAATAGGCATTTTGCTTATCATGGCACTCAAGAGCACAGAATAAATTAGAAATATAAAATATGTGCTTTAGGTGTTTGAAAGCACTTACAACTGACCCTTTTTACACCTTAGGAAAGCACCTGAAAGATCTTTTTTTCTTCCTTGCATGTTGCCCTAGCCAAAGTCACTCAGATAAATTTTTATTGGGGGGGGGGTAGGGGGTTCCCTTCAAATGTGAATTTGGTCCCAGTCCCCCTTTGGCTCCTGGGACTACTTTTTGACCCAGGGCCCATGTATGGTGTACCCCCTGTCTCTGACTTATAAATCCTGTCCCCAAGCAAATATCCTAGGTGCGATTCTGGACAGAGAGTGGGTCTTGTGCAAGGGACCCATTTCAGGGTGGTTTTGTCCTTGCCTGCTTGGCGTGCAGAAGGTTGCAGTAGCCATCTCTGGCATCTCCAGGTAGGACTAGCAAGGACCCTTGCCTGAAACTCTGGAGAACCTCTGCCAATCAATATAGTCAGGACTGGACAAAAGGTCAATCTCAACACAAGGCCACTTTCTATGCTCACTGTGTGACTTTCCCTTCCCTCCTTTGTGTCATGTGCAACGAGTCCTTCTCCCAAAGTATAAGACGGACAAATCGCTTTGTAAAGTAGTGTGGCACGAACACTGAACAAGTTGAAAATGTAAAAAAAAAAAATTAGAAATATTGCTACATGTTGTTCATTATGCCATGAAAACTCTCCTTTTTTGAGCTTTGAATCTGATGTGTATTTCCATAAAACATGCTAGATTAGTGATGCTAGATTAGAAAATCTAACTCTTTTGAAAATTGTGCCACAAAAAAACCCCGGTGTATTCCTTTCTCCTCATTCCCCATCCTATTTGCTCTCTTTTTCATAGCTTGCCCTTTGTACTTAGAATTCCTGGGCTATCATTTCAGCTCTTCAAAAATAACTTCAAAGTGGCAATCGCTTGGTTACATCTTCTGCTTGTTTGTTTGTCAGGTATAAGGGGGATTGGTTTGTCTTTTGCACTTTGAAACAGCTGCAGCGTTTGAGTCAGGACCCGAGGTGGCATTAAAAAAAATCATCAAATCTTGAGGGATTCCCAAAGCACTCTTGCATGTATGGTTTTGCTTAAGATATGAAGGCGATTGGAGAGTTTCAAGATATAAATTATTGGTTTAGAAGTGGTGCTTGGAAGATAGCAGTGAGGAAAGACATGGGAGGGCAACCGTCCTCCTTGAAGTGGCTCTAACCACATCCATCTGGGGAATAGTCTCTGTGGACTTCAGACAGCATGTTCAGGCAGATCCTGAATGTGAGAAAAACCTGTGGGCTCAAGATGGTTGTTTATTCAGTGCAAATCCAGTGTGATGTCATCAGAGTGGAGACTTAGGCAAAAGAGGCTTGGGCCAAATTCCAACAAAGCTACAAATGAAGTTATTTTTGCAGAGGAGTACGTTTCCTCTCAAGCGGAAATGATCGCCCAGGTCTAAGTACATGATTGCCTTTCTATGATCGCCTTTTAATGATCACCTTTCTAAGTACAAAGGGCAAGCTATGAAAAAGAAAACAAATGGGATGGGGACAAGGAAGAGGGAGAACACTGCTTCTGTTTTTTGTGGCAAAGTTTTGCAGCAAGATAGCCTTCCAAATTTAATCCAACTCTTTGCTGCTTCAAGTGTTAGTTCTATAAAACAAACTCTGCAAATTAGTCATTCAAAAAAATCATAAAAGTTGCTGTTCTCTACCTACCCCTCTACATTCATAGCTTTGAACCTCAAGACTCACAATTCTGCCACTTCAGACAATATAAAAAAAACCCAATATAGCCTCCCCCATTTTTTCTGAATAATGTCAATAGAAATTATGAATGGCTGGCATATCTATTTTTTCTCAACCTAAGTTCTTCATCTGAATTGTAGTAATAAGAGTAATGACCTACTTGCACAATTGTAAAGATGAATGAGAAAAGAATTGTAAAGCAATTTGTGTGCTCTGAATACTATCTAAATGAAAAATATAAGGCACTCAAACCGGTCCTCACAGTGGTGGAAATCAAGAGAAGCTCCAGTATAATTAATGGGATTAACATTGGTGGGGAAAGTGTGTAATGACGTTGAGACATTTTAAGCAGAGACCTCCATTTGTAAAAGATGAGGAAGATCAGGGGCTCAATGAAGGTAGAGATTAGTTAAAATACTGAAGACATATGATTACACCTCCTCATATATCAGCCGAACACACCATTTTACTCAGAAAGTGTAATTCTGTCTAGATCATCAACAGGATTTCCTGCAGTTTACTTTTCCACATTTCCTTTGAATGGAATCAGCTAGAGAGCTTTGTCAATTTCAGGGAGAGGAAAGTAGTATGATCGAACATTAAAAATTCCCTACCCATGGAAATCTAGCATGTCAAGCAGAAGGGTTCTACTTTAACTTTACATTGCTTGAATTACTGGGAGGTCAGAAGGGACTTCCTAGCTCCACATTTTGAGATGCCCCTCTTAGCTACTGATAAGAATGATTTCTCACATTACATTGTATGCACAAAGCTGTGTCCAATGTATAGGGGTCATTGATTTATGCACACATGCATGCATTCACATACTATGTTCAATGCATGTATAATGCTACATACAATGCTAATCTACAATATGAAAGGCAGATTTGAGGAATCCAGTCTTACTTGATTTATTTACTATTTACTTAATTGAACCAATGTATAATCATTCAAACAAAAACATGTACAGACACCTGCATGGATATAAAATATAATACATGAATTGCCCATAAACATGTGCATAATACTATCAACTATTAGATACCTTGGTCAATGGTTGATGCATACATTATGTTTCTTACTTGTACCCCTAAGATATTTTAAGTATATACTTGAAGATATAAAGTAAGAATAAATGGGGATAAGCTAGTTCTTGCCAGCACATGTATTCCACAGAATCACTCAGAGAGCCAGGGAGTGTTTGTGGCTCCTGCTGAGTCTACTATCAGTGGCAAACTCAAAGGTGAAAAAGGTTGTAGTTCCCTCCCAAGGTTGTAGTTCCAGATCCTCACTCAAACTTGTGGCAAGCTTCAGCTCTTAGCAGGGGTGGGGGGGGGGGAATCAAAGCATTTTGAATCTAGGTATTCTTGAACATCAGCCAGTGAACTGAATTCAGCAATGCAAACTCCTTTTAAAATGGGAATACTCATAAACAATAGCACGTTCAGTTCTTGGCATGCTGTTGGCTATTTAAATAGTTTTTCAAATCAAAGAATATTTCTTTTTTGGAAATATATGTTTATGATCTAGGAAATGAAATACTGTAATGTAAAAATAGACAGAAGAGGGAAAAACCAGTTTTCCTTTTAGTTTCTTTGAGCTCAGAAGAACAAAGGCATTTCTAAGTTCTTTTGTACTTATCTTTTCTCTGGAAATTGTGCTTGTTTCTTATGTAAAAAAGGGTATGCCAATTTCTTGTGCAAAGTTTTGAACGGTAGATTATTGAAGCCCATATTGGGCAGGGTGGCGCGAGAGGTTGGCCAGATTGGGCATTGGATGAAGGCCCATAAGCTTCCCAGGGTGCTTGGCTTACCCATAAGCACTTGAGCATTCTCCTTTACAGGGGAGTGATGCAGTCAGCCAGGAACGTCACTCGATTATAGCTGCTTTCTGGGTGGGTTGTTCTGGAGAGCAAACACAATTGCCTGGGGGTGGAGGAAGGCTGCCTTCTTCCTTCATCCCCACCTATTCATGTTAATCTTTAGGGACCATGGCCCCTGAAGGAGGCCAGCTATTTAGCTGTCATAGCTCCAAGTAGACCACACACACACACATACACACACGTGGAGGTGTAGAAAAAGATCAAAGGTGTGAAGCCAATGCAGCAAGTGTGTTACGTGAAAATCCCCTTTTTCCCTTTAAGTTGTGATTTTTGTATCTGGTTATGTTTCAAAAACATCATGCAGGCCACATCTCCCCCAGCACATGTTTCCAAAGGCCCTGGTCAAGCCACAAGCACATGAATTACACAACCCCCACTTCCTTGCAGGTCCATGTATGCATTGCATTGTTTCTATGCAAAGTGTCTCCTGATCCAATCACTGTTATGCAAACCCATTAAACCTCAACACACAGGACAATCAAGTCAAGTCAAGCTCACAATGACGACAAGGAGTCTGGCATAGCTCCTATTGTTGTAGCTTAATCACCATATGCAGATTTGAACAGCCAGCTACCCCCCCACAGGAGGCCAGCCTTTGCTGATAGCTGACTCCTTGATCATCCTGTTTTTTCTTGCATGTGTCTCAGTGTGGGTAGTGAGCATGCACATCCAGGAGGCCACATCCGGGTCATTTCAGGTCAGCAAAAACCCTTAAAAGAGAAAGGCTGCCATGTGCACTCTCTCTCTCTGGCTGCCCTCCCAAGGAAGAGGTCCTCCATAGGACTCTCCACCCCCCCCAACTGCTTCCCAGGACAGGTAACTATATCTTTCGTCTGGAATCTTTTCCCTTCTCCCCCCTTTTTTTTCTCCCATTCTCTCCCCATCTTAGTTAGCAACTGGGTTATGCAGACCAGGGACCCCTAAAATCCTTCCCTACAACCTATCCTTTTCTGATTCCTTCTCGGATGCACCAAATACACAGCACATGCAACCACCATAAAGCTAGGTACACAAGATCCAAGTACTAGGAACCAAGAAACATATACTTACCATTTTCCATGTGCATTATGTTTTCCTGTGTGTTTTTTTGTAATAAAAATATAATCGTTGATTGAAAGTTATCTTTCTCCCAGTCTCCTCTTTAAGCTAAACAAGGGATTATCTCTGCATTACGCTGTCTTGTTATCTAGCCTGCGATCCTGAAGTTTCCAAAAGGGTAATATAATAATTCCCCTTAAAACATAACAGCCCTTTTTGGTAACAAGTGCCTCTCCTTGGGGGTGAATCCAGAAGTGACTGCCTTGCGCTGCATGTACAGTATGCCAATTACTAGAGAAAATAGGAAAATGTGACATTTTAATTTGGGATTATGAAGATTACCTCATGCCACAGGTTAGCATTCCAGTCAAAGATTTTCATCTTTAAACCAGACAACCCACCAATAATCGGTGCATGACCCAGTGGTGGGTTCCAATCCACAGTTTGGGAAACACTGGGCTAGAGATAATGATGAACCTCTCAGCTTCATCTCAGAACAACTCAGCTTCAGCTGACAACTCAACACAAATCGCTCTGTAAAACTGCAATCTTTAATAGTACTATCATCATTCATTTGAGAATCTATGCATTCTATGCACATTCATTACCTGAGCAGTGTTCCTTTTTTGCAAGGTAGAATGGTGAGCATACCCTCTGTCTGACTCCAACATGCAGAAGCAGCATGCCTGATGGCACATAGGGATGCTTTGTCCAGTTTATCTCTTTGAAGGACAGAAACTGCCAGAGTGGGCAGCATCAAGAAAATTGGGTCTGTACATCTGCATCATCTGGGGTGTAGTGGAAGGGGAGGAAGTGCACCCACCCACTCCTCACCAGCAGAAAAAAGTACATTGCCTTTGAGAATGTGAGAAGCAGCACCATGTCAACTGAGAAAAGGAAGGTAATTATTTATTTGCACCATGAAAGACAGAATGGCGTTAACAACAGCAGGTCAATGCAAGTACTAGGATATGTTGTCATATGATAATTTCTGGAACTCCTAAGAATTTTATCCAGAAGTCTTGTCTTTTCTCAGGCACTGCTCATCAACTAAGATTCTGCATTCTTTTATATCTATACATCTTTATTTATTCTTCCTACCTTATATCTTGGGAAAAAATGATGTTGCTTTGTGCAATACACTGCAAGGCTGTTGACATAAATTTTTTTCGGGTGAATGGGCTTCCTTTTCCTCTCCAAATACATATATTTCTTGTTATGAGTTCAGCGTGGAGTTTGATTTGCCTGAATTCAGCAACACAGCAGTCAAATGTCAGCTCTCATCCCATCACTAAGTAATGAGGACAGAGAAAGGACAAATAGGTTACTTGGCACTTTGGCTACAGGAAGAAATCAAGTTTGCTGTTCCCTCCAGTGCCATCAGAGATGAGTTGAAGATAATTCTACCCTGTGTCTAGAGTTCATTTCAGGAAATAATTTTGCTCCACTTCCTTGTTTCTAGTTTACAGGAGTCCTTTAGCAGCAGGTGATGCTTTGACTACTTTTTTTTTTTCCTATATGTGCTCTTTTTTATCTGGACATGTGATTTGAACAGTTCTCAAAAAGCAAACTAAGTTATTGATAGCATTGCAAAATACTTCGTGTGGTACACACACACACACACACGCACGCACGCACGCACACACACACACATATGCAGACAGGCAGACACAATAAGTATATATACACACACACATGGTCTGGGAGCCCAATCCTATGCATGTCTGCTTAGTCCTGTTACAGTCAATGGGGCTTACTCTCAGGTCAGTGTGGATAGAATTGCAGCCTCAGCGATGTAATGATATAAAGACCACCCAGGGCGAGCCTCAGGCCTGCCCTTTTACCTGCTGACATACCGGCCTCTCCTCCACACATCCTCTTCTGCTCTGTTCCTCTTCTTCATTTTCCAGTGCAGGGAGTGAGAGGAGCAGCAGCAGCAGCAGGTGGATGGAGGTGGGCAGTCCTAGCCAATCTGCTGCCTGAGGCAACGGCTTCAGTTGGCCTCATGAATGAACCAGCCCTGAGGGCATCCAGAAAAAAAACAACACTCAGGTACATCATATTCACACAGTACTTTTTCCAAGCGATCAGTGCATTTCAAGTATATCGTTTCAGTAATCATCATGGTAATTCTGTAAGGGAAGGGAGTATTATTTTTCCTAGGAGAGTAATGGGGGCTGAGGCTAACAGACAAAGGACCAAACTTCATGAAATCATTTTACAAGCACCCCAATATAAAAGCTTTTAGAAATGTTGTTATAACATTAGGCCCTGTTTGGAAATACACAGAATTGGAATGTGAGACAAACTTCAGTTAAGTGCATTGCCCCCGAGAGACTGTCAAAATAACTGCAACTCAGTAGAGAACATCACTACATTCACAACTGTACTAAACAGATATTCCCACAATACACCACTTCAGGCCAGACAAATAATTCATTACGGAACTAGTACTTAAGTTTGGGTATTTTAGCACACAAAACAAGCCTAGTCATGTCTACTCAGAAGTTAGTCCCATTGTATTAATGTATTGTTCATTCAGGAAAGAGTGTACAGGATTACAGCCTTAGCTATAGTGCTACATCAGCTTAGTGATGACAATTCCGTTTCTATGGGCAGAACAGATGGAGTGTGACTAGGGTTGCCTGGTTGGATGGAAGCACCCCAAACCTGAGATTCAGGAAGTGGGGCCTGATGATGTCCTAAAATGGGGACCTGGTAATGTCACATAGCACACTACTGAATGGCCAAAACACCTGGTGCCAAGGAAGAGATCAACTACAAAGTGGTAGAGAAAAGTGGGGGAACACTCTGTGTGAGTGAGTGAGTCCTACTTTTAAAGTTATTTTTCCAGTGGAGAAATTGCGATATTTCTCAGATTTCTGACTGATGATTGAAATACGTTTTGAAGGAGTGTTTTATAACAATAATTTTACAGCCAATTGCACTGCTATAGAACTTGTGCTGCCACATCACTCCACTACCTCCACCTCCTGTCTTTCCAGGCGAATGGGAGGCGATGGCATGCCATATCATCAGTGCACACAATAGTGTGGGCCATCCTGTCAGCCATGCTACTTCTGCTCTGCAAAGTGACACCTTGGCAGAAGTGGTGCTGCTGAAAAGGCAGCCTGCACTGGGAGAGCCGAATTATCATAGGGAGTTCTGCAGGCCATATCTGGCCATGGGCCTTATGTTTGACAATCCTGAACTAGATGGATAGGCTTGGTTACCCAATTGCTAAACTCAGGCCAATCCTGGGGAGTGGTAGTCATTCTAGCCAGGAAGAAAAGCTGCATCTACAAACAGCACATGTTTGGGGAATAATGTAAGAAAGGGCAAAAGCTGATTGCAAAGGATGCCCCAGTGGCTTTTTAGGCTGCTAAATCTGCACAGGAGTGTCTGGGGAGTTCAAAGGATCCAAAAATAAATAGGCAGTGGGGGGGAAAACAGGGCAATCATTGACCATTCAATACAATAATTGTATTCAAAAATCAAAACTGTGTTCTGTGGGACCCTGTGCACATGTTCACAGAGACCTCCCCATGGATACACCTTCCCCCCCTGTGATGTCCTTCTCCTTCCCCCCAACTCTTACCTGCATTGATAGTGGTGGAAGAAATGAGCAAGTGGTTGGTCAGTTATCACTGCCACTGGCTGCCTTGCCTTGAACCTCTCGAGACCAACCTCATTGGTGGGGGATAAGCAAGGAGAGGAATAGTCCTCATGAGACTTTCATGGACATTTCTTTCTTCCCCTTGCCCCCACCAAATTGGTCAGTCCTAGGCTCCTCCTGTGATTATTCTACCCTGTTACTAGATGCCATTTCAAGAAATAATTCGGCTTCACTTCCTTGTTTCTAGTTTACACAAGCACTTAGCAGTGGTTCTTTGTCCTCTTTCCATTCTGGTTATGATCCGAGCTCTATCCTATTCCCTTTCCTCCCTGCAAAACATATGTAGCAACTCAAGTTATGGTCAGACCTTATGGAATGCCTCTCAATAGGTTGTCATTGCACCATGTGGCAAATGTAGTTCCTAGGTGTTAGGAACCCTGGAACATGTAGCCTTCCAGTTCCTCTATTTAGCAAAGTAGCAGAGAGGCCAGGTACCTGTAAACTATATGTTCCAAAGCTCCTTGCACTTAATATGCTATTGTGTGTACATCATTATCCCAGGTACAAGGAGCCTTGGGAAATTTCACTTTCAGATTTCCTGAAGCCCCTGCCAAGTTTTTCAAAGGCCTGGTAAACTATGTCCTAGAGGCCCTGGCATCACTGTGCTGCCATTGAACCATACCCTCTTTGTATGCATGTGCACCCCCTTTTCAACCCACTGTGTAGCCACAGCTAGAAAAGCACACCAAGAACATGTGTGAGTCATGAAGTTGTATTCTTCGATGCCTCAACACTGTCATCTTCCAAGTCTGAAACAAACCCCAAGCACAAGAATGTGTACTGGTGTTTTGAACTTCTTATATTTCTATTGCCCATGAGCCACTACATCTTGTTTCATTGGATGTATTCCATTTTCCAACTACTACCTCAATGTATGTGACAAAGACACCGATACGGAATGTGCTTACACATTAGGGCTGGCAATCTTCCAGGATTAGCCTGAAGTCTCCTGGAATTGGCACCAATTTCCAGGTGATGACTGAAGCAATCTTGGAGCTTTGAACAGGGCCACCAGGAATTTCCAACATTCCATCCTGTTGGGAAAAAAAATCTCCATTAATAGCTTCAATCAAAGTTGGCAGCCTTGTTGCACATTGACACTAAATATCACAAGAACCACCGACAATTCTCTGTTCTGATCTTGGCAGAGCAAGAGAGAGAAATGTTTCCCAATATTTTGCTTTTAGCCAAGTATGTGCCTTGTGGTTAGGGGGTTTTTGTGGGGCTTTTTATTTTTTATTTTTTTACCTAGCTAAGACAGCTGGAGGAGGAGTGGCATTTTTAACTGTTATCTCAAGGTACACACCAGCACTACAAATTGTCAGCAACCAAGCAATGGTCAGATGAGGGCACAGAACCGATGTCTAGAGGCTATCTGGCTTGGCGATACAGGCGCTTTGGACAGGCATTAACAAACTAACCTCAAAGACTGCTGAGCTCAGGGTAAGTGGTAGAATTTAGCTTCTTCAGTCCAAATCCAGAACCATTCTCGAGTGGCCTTCTTATGCAGGGACACAGGCTGGTAGACCCTCAAGCTTGGATTGTAGTGGCAGCCTTAGTTTCTCTCCGGTGCAGGGCTGGCAGGTCAATTCCACTTCCTTGACTCCCTTTCACAGGGGATAACAGTAAGAAAAGTAGGAGTGCCACAAGGCAATCTTGGATTCTGATCCAGAGTGCCTATGCCAGAAGAAGGGCTTCAGGCAGGTAACCAGTCTCCTCTAGGTTAGATGCCTGCACAGGGTGGAGAACAATTAGGCAGAATGAATTCCTATATTAGACAAACAATAAATATGACCCTTAATTTTCTCCAGACCTGTATCATGTGTACTTATGGGGAGGGGGGTACCTGAGTAACAGTCCAATCCCAATCCTATGGTTCCTGGTGACTGCTAAATCCCATGGGCACGGGAAAGCCACTGGAGGACCTGTTCAGGCTCTGCAATGAGGCTTCTCAAGTCTGCATCAGCTATTTTGCAATATTTTTGCAACCAATTTTCATATACTCTAACTAGGCTCAAGTCAAAAAGGAAATTGTTCTGCCAAATGGTTGGAATGACATTGACATTATTCCACATTAATCCGGTCACATTTCAGTAGAATTTGAGTGCTCCAGGTGGAATGCTGAGGCCGATTCCTATAGGGAAAGTTTAATTATGTTCTGTTAATTGTCTTTAAATCATATTTATTTGACTCTAATGGACCTGCAGAAAGTCCCACATTGCTAGATTACTATCCAAAATCCTCACCTTCACCTTTGTTGTTCACTCTTATTCAGCTAGGAATTGGAGAGGATGGAAAATAGCTATTGTGCGTGGTGGGAATTAATGTCTCTCTTCATCTAGTTGTTTTCCATTACAAGTGGAATATGGAATAGTCAAACACAAAACTCTGAATGGAACAGAAACAACAAATAAGGCATTCCCATTTGCAAATTTTATGCTTTATTAAACCTAATACTTCAAACGCTTAAACACTTGGAACCCAACCACTTTAAAGAGTACCTATATATAAATCCATCCGTTCTTAAGGTCATTATCAGTGAGCTGCACAACCTTTCCAGTAGAGGCCCTGGAATTCTGGGCTTCCCTAGAGAAGAGTGTAGAGATGTAAAACACATATGTCCTGGCTTTTAGACATACTGAGCAGGCAGAGCTATGTATCCAAGGTTTTCACTGCACAAAAAGCCTACTTGTCGGCCTGAAGCCTCTTACCTCCATTTTCAAGATCATGTCGGGTGATCAGAATCCAGAAATAATCAGTGATGTCATTGCCACTTTCTTCCGGGTGCTGAGCATCGTGCCTGCAACATGGAGGGCATAGCAATGCAGGTAAGTTTGAGGACCACTCGCTTATGGTGATAACCAATATTACAACTGATGGCCCAATTCCAAGGGTCTGTTATGCCAGTGGGACACACACCAACATAATGCACTTTCTAGTTGTTGCAAATGGGATACCGCTAGAGTGTGTATCTTGGTTGCTGCTGAAAGTGGTAAATAGCCAGGTCTGTGCGACAGTGGACTGAGGACATGCACCATTGTCTGGAAGGCCATACAGGGGGTGGGAGGGAGATGGAGAGGAGGTAGAACAGGGTGGGGGTGGATGGAACAGTGAGGAGATGAGGCAGGAAAGCAAACGGATAAGGCTCAGAAGGGGATGGGTTCAGCAGCAGCACCTGCCAAATCCTAACCCCCTTCCTTGGCCCCATCTGCCTTCACTGGTCAACGTGTACTTACGCCAGTGACACCCCTGATGCAGATCCGAGTTGACCTATGGCAGCAGCAGAGACTTACCCTGGGAAAAGTGAATTAATGTTCCCTACTCCTGAGGAAGCCTCAACATACAAAAACTCCTCCACAGGAAAGAGCGGGCGCCATGTTGGCGCTGAATCGCTGCATAGGGAGTTGTGGTGGATTGGGTTGTGAGTGTCAGTTATCACCAAAAAATTTCAAAAAAGATTAAAGTTCTTTACTTATATCAATTTTAACAGCAATTGATCAATGTCACGATGCCCATGTCACAAAGCCCTGAACAAGAGCTGGCATTTAGTACCAAAGCCAGATTCTAAATAGAACCAACTGGAAATATGGAGATAATTTGCATATTTTAGTTTCCTGTTAAAAGTATAATATAGTTAATGCCAAGCTATAAGAACATAAGAACAGCCCCACTGGATCAGGCCACAGGCCCATCTAATCCAGCTTCCTGTATCTCACAGCGGCCCACCAAATGCCCCAGGGAGCACACCTGATAACAAGAGACCTGCATCCTGGTGCCCTCCCTTGCATCTGGCCTTCTTACATAGCCCATTTCTAAAATCAGGAGGTTGCACATACACATCATGACTTGTACCCCGTAATGGATTTTTCCTCCAGAAACTTGTCCAATCCCTTTTTAAAGGCATCCAGGCCAGACGCCATCACCTCATCCTGTGGCAAGGAGTTCCACAGACCAACCACACGCTGAGTGAAGAAATATTTTCTTTTGTCTGTCCTAACTCTCCCAACACTCAATTTTAGTGGATGTCCCCTGGTTCTGGTGTTATGTGAGAGTGTAAAGAGCATCTCTCTATCCACTCTATCCATCCCCTGCATAATTTTGTATGTTTCAATCATGTCCCCCCTCAGGTGCCTCTTTTCTAGGCTGAAGAGGCCCAAACGCTGTAGCCTTTCCTCATAAGGAAGGTGCCCCAGCCCAGTAATCATCTTAGTCGCTCTCTTTTGCACCTTTTACAGCTGCTGGATACAGTGTCTATTATCAGGGCAGTTTCCTTTAAAAATATATTTTATTTCCTCCTCTCTGGATTCTAAATTATTCTGTCTGAAGAAAAAGAGAAGCTCACAATAGGCATACAGTTTAAATCTTGGAAGCATTCTTCTTTTCTTTTCTCTCCTATCTTCTGTTCAGAATTCTGCAGGGCTAGAATGTTCGTAATCTGTGCAATTTCCAGTGAAATGCTCTTAGCAACTTTCTTCACGGCTAGAAGAAGGTTAGTGGGCAGCCAAATATCTTTCTCCTTTGTCCATTTATGGCTATTTTGTCATCATGAGAAAACTCGTGCACGTTGTCCGAGAGCATATTGTTGCCTATTTTCCAAGGATCATACATACCATCTGGAGATAGTGCAAGGAATGAGCTTGCACCATAATGTCTGGTGTTAAACCTGTTAACCTATTATTGATTCATTTTACTATGTTAAAGCTTCTTGCTATGATGAGCTAGTCTTGTTGAAAAGCAGTATATAAATATTATTAACACTAATAATAATATTGGGGTTGACATGCTTGATTCTTGCAACTTAACTATCAGTGGTAGTGGAGGAGGACTGATCAGGACCAGGACCATGACTGAACAGAGTGATTTTAACCCTTTGCCTCCAGAAATGCTCCAATCCAAATATCTCCCCCCTTCTCTCTCTCGTCCTCTCTCTCTCTCTCTCTCTCTCTCCCACCCTCCTTCCCAGACGTACACACCAGCAATGTCAGCAAATCTATGATGCCAACTTAGGGTGCAATCCTAACCCCTTACATCAGTGCTTTCCAGCACTGGCATAGCGGTACCAATGGGACATGTGCTGCATCCTGCAGTTGGGTGTCACTCACGGAGGCCTCCTCAAAGTAACGGAAAGTTTGTTCCCTTACCTCAGAGCCGCATTGCCCTTATGTCAGTGCTGGAAAGCACTGATATAAGGGGTTAGGATTGTGCCCTTAAGCAGCTACTCTAGACAGCAGATGGGTGGGGGTGCCCATGTCTTTGCCTCCATTGCTCTTCTCCTTCTACTCCCTGAACTGGAAATGAAGAGGGGGCAGAGGGGAAGAAGAAATGTGGGGGGGGGGGGAAGAGAGGACTGAGTTCAAACATTGGAAAGTGAATATAAGAGTCCTGCTGGATCAGGCCAAAGGCCCATCTAGTCCAGCTTCCTGTATCTCACAGGGGCCCACCAGATGCTTCAGGGAGCACACAACAGAACAAGACACCTATATCATGTGGCCACTCCTTTGCACCTGGCAAGTGGGAGGAACAGAGTCTGGCACATCAACAGATAAGGGGGATCGGCATTTGGCATTTCCTCTCAGGCTTCAGGAGGTCTTGGCCGTGCACACAGGCGCTACTGTTTTCCCTGATAAGGAAGCTCTCATTGTTCATTGAGATAGAAGCTTCTTCTTCTTCTGCTCCTCATTTTGTGATACCAGGCAACTGAAGCACAAGATGCATTCCAGGAGAAGACTCCAACTCCTGAGGAGAGCACAGGAAGTGGCCAGCAGCTGGGGAGAGCAAGAGCATTGATTGTGTGGTTGGAAGCACTAAAATAACCAATCTCCTTCAGAAGAGACTTATGGTCCAGTTCTTAGGCAGACTGCAGGAGGATGCACTCATAGCAAACGTAAGAACAGCCTCACTGGATCAGGCCATAGGCCAATCTAGTCCAGCTTCCTGTATCTCACAGCGGCCCACCAAATGCCCCAGGGAGCACACCAGATAACAAGAGACCTGCATCCTGGTGCCCTCCCTTGCATTGGTATTCTGACATAGCCCATTTCTAAAATCAGGAGGTTGCGTATACACATCATGGCTTGTAACCCATAATGGATGTTTCCTCCAGAAACTTGTCCAATCCCCTTTTAAAGGTGTCCAGGCCAGATGCCGTCACCACATCCTGTGGCAAGGAGTTCCACAGACTGACCACACTCCCTTTTCTGCAGTAGAGGACGAGGTGTGAGGGATAGTGTCCAGGATGCTCTAGAGTGGGGTCATGGCATTCCTCCTCAGTTTAGAAGAGACTGCATTTTCTCTTATAATTCCTTCTGTTACCTCAGTGGGGAGGGGAGTTGAAATCTCCAAGCACAGCAGCTGACGAATGGCATGAATAATTCATTCCATCTAATTTCACACCATTTCAGCTTCTTTGCTGTCTTGTAATTAACACGTGTAGATTATTTAAGGAAGAGAGAAAATTGCTTTTAAATGCAGGTAGAAGGGCACATCGAATGGCCCCTTGAAATAATGCATAATGATACCTTCTGGGGGGGGGATCAGCTGTGTTGATTGAGTTTCCTGTGGTCACCCTTGCAAAAGAAGAAAAGCGCCTTTGTTAGGAAAAAAAATAGGTAATGACAACACTCAAAGAGAGCAAGAAAAGTCTTCCTTTGATCGAGATTTTTTAAAGCTATGTTTTCCACTTCAGCAGCCTGCCATAATAGCAGGGACAAAACCTGCTTCAATCAATGCTACCCATTCCCACCCGCCCCCCCATCTCTCCGCCCCAATAAATCTTAGCAGTTTTTAAAGCCCAATATTGAATTTAACATGGGGATTGGGTATTTACTCCAGTCCATGAACAATAGAAGGAATTACTCTTGGATCAGTATACAAGAACAGGTGAGTTCAAAAATAATTTCACAAGGCAGAAAAACAACTTTACTTAATTCTGGCGTTGCATTCATGCTAGACCTTTTCAGCCAGGCTACTGTTTAGTCATTTATCCTCTCCTCTGAATTTATTATCCTTCCCCCACTTTTCTGCATATAGGGACAATACTACTGTACAATTGTATTTTTTTCTCCTGGTGCATTTCTCTCAGCCTGGCTCTCCCGTTTGTCTTGCACCGGCTGAGGAGTGTCACAAACATGTCGCTGAGTCATGTCTGCGACAACTCAGGTGTTGGGGAGGCCGGTGCAAGGATGTGCGCCAGCCTCCCCATGCCAGGGCAAGCCCTGGGACAGGTGAGTCACTTAGGCTGGATCCCAAGCCCCCTCCCTGGAGACACAACCTAGTGCTGGGCTGCTCAGATCTGTGCCACCTCTTATGTGGCACAGATCCAAGTAGCCCCATTCAGGTTGCTGCCCTTTATCCAGGGTAAGGTGAACTGATTCCACTTACCCTGGGTTGTGCCGCAGCCAGCCCCAATCCTGCCCTGGATACAGCGCAGACCAGGTGGCCTGCCTGTTCCAGCATTGGTTAGAACTGGGCTGTTGGAATGCTAGTTCAACCTGCTAAACTGTTGACAGTTTTTCCAATTGTGTGTCATCTGCAAATCTGACAGGAGTAGCCTGTGCTCCTCATTCTAGATGATTAATAAAAATGTAGAAAGCACAAGATCTCAAAGCATCACCTTCATGTTTATTAGGCATGCCTCATTTAGCATGAATCTATTTAAAATTTCTCTGTGCTAAATGAAGACTTCCACTTCATAAAACCTGAGGACAGTCCTGAGGGATCAGACCAAAGGTCCATCAGGTCCAGCCTCCTGTTTCCCACAGGGGTCAACAAGATGCTTCTGGGAGGCCCACAAGTAATAGATAAAGGGATGCACCTCTCCCAAAATGACTTCCTTACAGCTGCTACTGAGATGCTGTTGAGCACACAAAAGCGTTGCTGCTCCAGAGACCCAAGGTCAGGGCAGTTACTCCCAGAAAATACTGTTTTGCCAGATTCCTGGTCCAGACTTCACTTAAAAAATTATGCCCACTTTCAGCTAATTAGCTCCCCTTCTTTCCCCCAAAATGACCCTAGTTCTGCCTTGCAGCACTGCTAGACCCCACCATGAGGGTAGCTCACCTGTTTAACCTGCAGAGGTCCTCCTTCCTCCCTCTCCTGCCTAATAGCAGTATTTTGGTCCTCAGCAGTACTTTGGTCCTCAGCAGGCCTTGGGCATGGCAGCCAAACCCCAATCTCAGTGTCTCCAGCAGTCTTTTCCAGCAGTCTCCAAAGTCCATTCACCAATCGGTCCATCAGCAGTTCCTGTAGTCCATTAGCCATTAATCCAGTTTCCAAGCTTTCTTCCTTCTACTACCCACACCAAACTCTCCCTTCATCAGGTGCTTTTATGCCTGAGGGCCCTATTGCCTTCAAGTGACTGAAGGGGTGCAGCACACTCCCTGCTGAATGCCCAGGCCTTCATCCTTAATGGAGCCACCACTGTCACCACATCCTATCTCCTCAAGGTATCTTGCACATTTCCATTACAATACAATTTCCATTACAAATAACGAGGCAGTGCACCACCACCAGATGTCCTTTTACTGAAGTATGTACAGAATATGGACTGCTGAGGCAGCACAGCAAAGTAGATCAGCAAAGATAGAACTTGCCACAATCTCCAATCACCAACTCCACCAACGTAGCTTCCTGCAGACCCACAACCTGTACAGGCCCAAATAAATACTGGCACTGGCCAATGGGAAGTGGGTTATGGTCTGGTGACAGTATGACTCATAGTCTTGCGACATGGTATTGCAGGCTGTTGCATCATCCATACTGTGACCTGTTGCATTAACCAATCCCATGATGCAACAGGGCTACACTGTTTGCACTCAGGCCAAGACATCAGGGCCTAGCCTTGCCCTATCCAGCCTGTAAATTCACATATGATGTCACAACAGATGCAAACTGCCTCTGAACCATGCTGTGGAGAACCCCGCTGCTCCTTCTAAAACACCCTACCCCTCCATGTCTTGCCCAGCTCCTTCATCTCTCCCTATGAGCTTCCAACTTCACATTCTATGGCTGGAAAAAGGGTTTAACTTTTACTTGGAGTGATGCAGCTTTTATCATTTGTGTATCCACTTCCTGGAATTCTAGTGCTGTTTCTAATAAGTACTGGAACCAAGAAAGCATTCCCCTATCAACAGAAGAAGACTCTTTACATGACACAAACATATGTGTCCAAAAAAGATTCTTATCACTGCTCCTTCTCCAGCACACTGATGCTACTGGTTTTCTAGCAAGATAGGATCACCAAAGTAGACATTCTAGGCCAACCTAACCTACTAAGCACCTGGACTTTCTGATGCAGAGGTGGCTTTAATGGCTTGGACGTGTGCACAGAATATAAGGGAGATGCTTCAGAACATGCTTTATGATGATATATAATGGCAAGGGACCCACAGATCACCTAAAGTTTCAGTGTGAAGATGTTCATAAATATGGGTTACAGCCCAATCCATTTGGACGCCGCACTGATGGTGCGCCAACACCAGTGCAAAATGCTGGTTGGGAGGAAGGGGAAACAAGAGCCCAGGGAATTCTATGTTGCTACAGCCCTACCAGGAATGCTAGCAGCATCCAGGGATACCTTGATACAGCTGTCAATCATGAAGTGGAAGTCTGACATCAAAGTAATGTTTCCCCAATGACAGCATGATGTCCACTTGATGGTCATGTGCAATATCAGCCTGATATCAGCCTTACATGAAAAGAGCCAGTCACTGCACCTACCCAGCCCAAGTGCTAGTGATCAGGGAAGCCCCTTTAAGGGTGAACACAGGTGCTGTTTCAATGAATGGTCACCCTTGGGTGTGACACACCCCCTGGCAGCTCCTACAAATGAGAACCACAGTGACAGTCACCACCACCAACCATGGAAAAATGCCAGAATGACATGACACACACATGGACGCCATAACATCTCCAGCATCTACTGGAGCTATTGTGACACAGATAGCAAGGTGGCAAAAGCAGAGAAATGCTAGGAATTTCAGCACCCAGGGCTTAAGTCTCCCATCATGCTACACATAGAAACACAGTTCTCCTTTCTGTGCTCTAAATGCGAACAACAGAAGGCCAGAGAGGTATAGCTCCATGCCACACAACTAAGCACCTGAGCTATTTCTCCCTGGCAAGGTTGTATGTACTGGAGTTGGTGTGCTGTGATTGACTGCCAAACATAGTCTCTATTGTATGCTTCACTGAATACAATGAGACTTACTTCTGAGTAAATGTGCATAGGATTATGCTGAAAATTATCTGACAGGTTCTCAGCCTGGATACTGTGAGAGGTACGTGTGCATAGGAGTTCAAAGAGCAGTTTAGGTGTTGCAAGGTGCAAAAACCAAGATGTGTTATATGTTACAAGAGATCACAGATGTTGCACTGTAATCCCAGGTACCAAAGCAAACTCAGTAGACAAAAGTGATCAGATCCAGGCTTTTATTGTAAATCCATCAGCAAAAGATTGTAAATCCATCCACGTCCCCAAAGGAGACTGTGAGCATAGGAAGTGTGAAGAAGAGAAGCCTCAAAGGAGACTGCTTGCATAGGAAGTGTGAAGAAGGGAAGCGTGTAACGCCTCCGTTAGCTGACTTTTATTACAATCTGGGGTTCCCTCCTTGAGACACATTTGGAGACAATTCATTGGTGGGTTCAAAACATCCGTTGTTTTATAATAGGCCATCTCATACATCCATCATATACAATATACCCCCAGCAGTTAGCCAATGGCACTGCACACAAACCTGACCTCATCCATAACCATCGGATGATGTTCTGTGGCCTTCATAAGGCAACCCGGGAAATGCAACATACTTGCTATTGACGTCACGGTGTGTGAGTTCATCTGAAAACCGCTGCAAAATGATTTTCTGTGGGAATCTGACCGTTGCAATGTGTTAATCCGGAAGTGCTTTGATATCATGTCTCTTTAAACTCTAGAATACAGTTAGTCCACTAAAACTCAGTTAAAATATTACTATTTGTTAGTCACACTTATGTGTACCCCAAAACTGATTTCAAAATGAAAAACAAAGAAATATAAAAAGCTAGGCTTACTAGTGTTCTTTTATGAGAGCTGGTGTGAATACTTGCTTTCTAGCATGTGTGTGTGCAAGTGGTGCTCAGACAAATATTGTATAGCTATCTACCTGTATATGAAGTCTGAGCTTAAAACTATGCTGCTAAGCCTGTATATTAGAGACAGACCGAATTCTAAAAGTACCCAGAAAAGATTTTTTTTCCCCTGTGGTCTGAAAACAAAGGAGCTTCTTCATTGTGCTGGCTAGTCTTATCAGTATGTCCTGAGAACAACTGTCTTTCTGCCAAGTCCAGCCAAATATGTGAGTTAAAACCGAAACCGTTTGTGAGAACCAATTTTTTACTCAAGTTGAACTTGCTTGGACATTCAGAGATGGACCATGCTATTTACGTTTCAGGTAAGCATTCTATACCATAACTTCTACTGATAACACCTTGCATCATAGGCACTGTAGTAGTTAGGAATGTCTTCTAAAAAGGATGTTCCTGGAGAAACTCAGGAGTGCACACACTTATCTGAATCTTGGCCCTGATCGTTTGGTTTATTATGAGATGGTCTCAGGGCTGCCCTGTTTTCTTCAGGATGTCTTCTTCAGATGTTTTCTTCAGAGTTCTAGCCAGTGAGGTTTCTGATTACGGTAGTGGGATATATGCAGTTCAAGGAAATAAAATAAAGATAAGTGAAATTTTTCTGAAAGGATTTTTATTCCTATAAGTTTGCCCTGTTGTTATAACTGTGAATGGATCTATTGCTATAGTTAGCCTGAAATGAGAGCCAGCTAGGAATCTGGGATTTGACAGAATAATTCATGTTCTTTGAATGGTTGTGGACGTTTCTGGAATGGGAATTAACTTGGAGTGAGCTGAAACTGGAGGTGCAGCCTTGGGGAACTGCCCAGATTCCTCTCAAGAAGATCTTAAGATTGCAATAGAAGTATTTACTTGACTCCACTTGTGCTCTGTGAGTGTATTTGTAAATAAAGCAAATATTACTAATACACCAAAAGTCTCCAGTGGTCTCTGGAAACTAAAGGTGCAATCCTATCCACACTTACCTGGGAGTAAGCCCCATTTACTGTATTGGGACTTACTTCTGATTAGGCATGCATAAGATTGAGCTCTTCCAGTCCTATCCCCCCCTTGCTGGTGCAGTCATGACAGAAAGGAGCAGGCTGTATCCTTCAAAGGGGGGGGGGAGTGCAGATCAGGAGGCTTCAGCGTAGAAAAGGGAATGATTTCCCCTTACCCCTCCGTAAACCTCCCACTCCATGATGGATCTGAGAGTCCACTTTGATTAGGGGGTCCACCTGGAAAGGCCACCCCTGAACCCTCAGTAACTGATGCAGTGGGTGGAAGGGGCCAACATTGGGAGCCCAGTGCAGGGCTTTTCCCTATGACTCCCAGCAACCTGGTGCAATCTCTGGCCCTTATGATTGACAGGCAGAATGAAGCCTTTAAATATATCAAGTCCGGCATAAATACTAAGTGCAAGATATTTTGTCTTTGCCTAGTCAACAGAGTAATATCTTCAGAATGTCTTTGCTGCATTCCAGTCACTGACTTCAGGAAACCGTATGAGAGAGTGATTTCTACATTGGCCAAAGACAGCAGATTACCCAGCTCAGACCAAGACCAGGCTTCAGACGATGTAGGCTGCTCACTGGTTCTTAAAAAACCTCCACTTGTATTCAGGACAGTCCTTAACATAGTGTCTGTGAGGAAACCGGCCTGCTACAGTAGCTCTTTGGCTACTGTACTCCTTCATGGTAAGCAGATTCACAAGCCAAAGAGCTACTGCAGCAAGCCAGTTTCCTTGCAGATTTGCCACTGTGTTAAGGAGTGTCCTGAACGCATTCCTCGGCCTGGTGCATATGGCTTGCAACAGCAGCCACCGTCATGCACCCACAGTAGCGCCCCCAGGATCCTGTGCAGTCAGAATCTGGATGGGAAAGGAAAGTAAGATCCCAGGAAATTTCTGGGCCCACTCTTTTGGCTCCTGGGCCCCCTTTTTGACCCTTATCCCGAGTACAATTTACCCCCTGCACTCCCCTCTCATGTGCCTTGTGCTCCTGAAGCTGCTGCTGCTGACATGTTTTGGTCAGTCTCCATTTACATTTAAATTGTTGATTTTTTAAAAAATTGTAAATTGTTCTGTGTGCTTTTATACTTTGTGTGAGCTGCCTTGGAACTATCCTCTGGAAAAAAATAACGTAGGAACATAAGAACAGCCCCACTGGATCAGGCCATAGGCCCATCTAGTCCAGCTTCCTGTATCTCACAGCGGCCCACCAAATGCCCCAGGGAGCACACCAGATAACAAGAGACCTCATCCTGGTGCCCTCCCTTGCATCTGGCATTCTGACATAGCCCATTTCTAAAATCAGGAGGTTGCACATGCACATCATGGCTTGTAACCCGTAATGGATTTTGCCTCCAGAAACCTGTCCAATCCCTTTTTAAAGGCACCCAGGCCAGACGCTATCACCACATCCTGTGGCAAGGAGTTCCACAGACCGACCACACGCTGAGTAAAGAAACATTTTCATTTGTCTGTTCTAACTCTCCCAATACTCAATTTTAGTGGATGTCCCCTGGTTCTAGAAATGAACTAGAAATGAACAAAAACTTCTTTTCATTTTTTTTAAAAGAAAGCTACTGAAACACCAAACTTCAGGGAGAAAAGCAGGAATTGATTTTTATGTGAATGGACTGTGTGAGCGCAGTTCTGGTCCTGAAGACAAATTCCTAGGTTGAGCTGGTTTCAGGGGCACCTGGTTGGTAGTCCTTGAGATTCTACTCAAAAACAGAATTGATCCTGCAAACTTGTAGTATATTCACATGATCACATGATTCACATTGAATGTAGTGTGCGTAGCTGAGTGCACTGTACCACTGTTCACTGCTGACATTGTGACCAATCCTGATTCATTCCTGGCAGGATGTATGGTTAAAGGATAGATCACTTATGGCCCAATTTATTCTATTCTTCAGTGACAGTGCAGCATCTCTGTAAATGGTGCACCACTGCTAAGTGGTGAGACAAACGGGATGCAGGGGGGAGGGGCACGAGAGGGGTTTGTGTGTATCAGGAAGTTGAAAAGGGAGCAGTGGTGAGGCAGACGGGATGCAGGGGGAGGGGCACGAGAGGGTTTTGTGTGTATCAGGAAGTTGAAAAGGGAGCAGTGGTGAGGCAGACGGGATGCAGGGGGAGGGGCACGAGAGGGGTTTGTGTGTATCAGGAAGTTGAATAGGGAGCAATGGTGAGGCAGAGGGATGCAGGGGGAGGGGCACGAGAGGGGTTTGTGTGTATCAGGAAGTTGAATACGGAGCAGTGGTGAGGCAGACGGGATGCAGGGGGAGGGGCACGAGAGGGGTTTGTGTGTATCAGGAAGATGAATAGGGAGCAATGGTGAGGCAGACGGGATGCAGGGGGAGGGGCACGAGAGGGGTTTGTGTGTATCAGGAAGTTGAATAGGGAGCAGTGGTGAGGCAGACGGGATGCAGGGGGAGGGGCACGAGAGGGGTTTGTGTGTATCAGGAAGTTGAATAGGGAGCAATGGTGAGGCAGACGGGATGCAGGGGGAGGGGCACGAGAGGGGTTTGTGTGTATCAGGAAGTTGAATAGGGAGCAGTGGTGAGGCAGACGGGATGCAGGGAGTAGGGCACGAGAGGGGTTTGTGTGTATCAGGAAGTTGAATAGGGAGCAATGGAGAGGCAGACGGGATGTAGGGGGAGGGGCACGAGAGGGGTTTGTGTGTATCAGGAAGTTGAATAGGGAGCAGTGGTCAGGCAGACGGGATGCAGGGGGAGGGGCACGAGAGGGGTTTGTGTGTATCAAGAAGTTGAATAGGGAGCAGTGGTGAGGCAGACGGGATGCAGGGAGTAGGGCACGAGAGGGGTTTGTGTGTATCAGGAAGTTGAACAGGGAGCAGTGGTGAGGCAGACGGGATGCAGTGGGAGGGGCACGAGAGTGGTTTGTGTGTATCAGGAAGTTGAATAGGGAGCAGTGGTGAGGCAGACGGGATGCAGGGGGGAGGGGCACGAGAGGGGTTTGTGTGTATCAGGAAGTTGAATAGGGAGCAGTGGTGAGGCAGACGGGATGCAGGGGGAGGGGCACGAGAGGGGTTTGTTTGTATCAGGAAGTTGAATAGAGAGCAGTGTTGAGGCAGAGGGGATGCAGGGGGAGGGGCACGAGAGGGGTTCTTGTGTATCAGGAAGTTGAATAGGGAGCAGTGGTGAGGCAGACGGGATGCAGTGGGAGGGGCACGAGAGTGGTTTGTGTGTATCAGGAAGTTGAATAGGGAGCAGTGGTGAGGCAGACGGGATGCAGGGAGATGGGCATGAGAGGGGTTTGTGTGTATCAGGAAGTTGAATAGGGAGCAGTGGTGAGGCAGACGGGATGCAGGGGGAAGGGCATGAGAGGGGTTTGTGTGTATCAGGAAGTTGAATAGGGAGCAGTGGTGAGGCAGACGGGATGCAGGGAGAAGGGCATGAGAGGGGTTTGTGTTTATCAGGAAGTTGAATAGGGAGCAGTGGTCAGGCAGAAGGGATGCAGGGGGAGGGGCAAGAGAGGGGTTTGTGTGTATCAGGAAGTTGAATAGGGAGCAGTCGTGAGGCAGACGGTATGCAGGGGGGAGGGGCACGAGAGGGGTTTGTGTGTATGAGGAAGTTGAATAGGGAGCAGTGGTGAGGCAGACGGGATGCAGGGGGAGGGGCACGAGAGGGGTTTGTGTGTATCAGGAAGTTGAATAGGGAGCAGTGGTGAGGCAGACGGGATGCAGGGGGAGGGGTACGAGAGGGGTTTGTGTGTATCAGGAAGTTGAAAAGGGAGCAGTGGTGAGGCAGACGGGATGCAGGGGGAGGGGCACAAGAGGGGTTTGTGTGTATCAGGAAGATGAATAGGGAGCAGTGGTGAGGCAGACGGGATGCAGGGGGAGGGGCACGAGAGGGGTTTGTGTGTATCAGGAAGTTGAAAAGGGAGCAGTGGTGAGGCAGACGGGATGCAGGGGGAGGGGCACGAGAGGGGTTTGTGTGTATCAGGAAGTTGAAAAGGGAGCAGTGGTGAGGCAGACGGGATGCAGGGGGAGGGGCACAAGAGGGGTTTGTGTGTATCAGGAAGTTGAAAAGGGAGCAGTGGTGAGGCAGACGGGATGCAGGGGGAGGGGCACGAGAGGGGTTTGTGTGTATCAGGAAGTTGAAAAGGGAGCAGTGGTGAGGCAGACGGGATGCAGGGGGAGGGGCACAAGAGGGTTTTGTGTGTATCAGGAAGTTGAAAAGGGAGCAGTGGTGAGGCAGACGGGATGCAGGGGGAGGGGCACGAGAGGGGTTTGTGTGTATCAGGAAGTTGAATAGGGAGCAATGGTGAGGCAGAGGGATGCAGGGGGAGGGGCACGAGAGGGGTTTGTGTGTATCAGGAAGTTGAATACGGAGCAGTGGTGAGGCAGACGGGATGCAGGGGGAGGGGCACGAGAGGGGTTTGTGTGTATCAGGAAGATGAATAGGGAGCAATGGTGAGGCAGACGGGATGCAGGGGGAGGGGCACGAGAGGGGTTTGTGTGTATCAGGAAGTTGAATAGGGAGCAGTGGTGAGGCAGACGGGATGCAGGGGGAGGGGCACGAGAGGGGTTTGTGTGTATCAGGAAGTTGAATAGGGAGCAATGGTGAGGCAGACGGGATGCAGGGGGAGGGGCACGAGAGGGGTTTGTGTGTATCAGGAAGTTGAATAGGGAGCAGTGGTGAGGCAGACGGGATGCAGGGAGTAGGGCACGAGAGGGGTTTGTGTGTATCAGGAAGTTGAATAGGGAGCAATGGAGAGGCAGACGGGATGTAGGGGGAGGGGCACGAGAGGGGTTTGTGTGTATCAGGAAGTTGAATAGGGAGCAGTGGTCAGGCAGACGGGATGCAGGGGGAGGGGCACGAGTGGGGTTTGTGTGTATGAGGAAGTTGAATAGGGAGCAGTGGTGAGGCAGACGGGATGCAGGGGGAGGGGCACGAGAGGGGTTTGTGTGTATCAGGAAGTTGAATAGGGAGCAGTCGTGAGGCAGACGGGATGCAGGGGGAGGGGCACGAGAGGGGTTTGTGTGTATCAGGAAGTTGAATAGGGAGCAGTGTTGAGACAGACGGGATGCAGGGGGAGGGGCACGAGAGGGGTTTGTGTGTATCAGGAAGTTGAATAGGGAGCAATGGTGAGGCAGACGGGATGCAAGGGGGAGGGGCACGAGAGGGGTTTGTGTGTATCAGGAAGTTGAATAGGGAGCAGTGGTGAGGCAGAGGGATGCAGGGGGAGGGGCAGGAGAGGGGTTTGTGTGTATCAGGAAGTTGAATAGGGAGCAGTGGTGAGGCAGACGGGATGCAGGGGGAGGGGCACGAGAGGGGTTTGTGTGTATCAGGAAGTTGAATAGGGAGCAGTGGTGAGGCAGACGGGATGCAGGGGAAAGGGCATGAAAGGGGTTTGTGTGTATCAGGAAGTTGAATAGGGAGCAGTGGTGAGGCAGACGGGATGCAGGGGGAAGGGCACGAAAGGGGTTTGTGTGTATCAGGAAGTTGAATAGGGAGCAGTGGTGAGGCAGACGGGATGCAGGGAGTAGGGCACGAGAGGGGTTTGTGTGTATCAGGAAGTTGAATAGGGAGCAGTGGTGAGGCAGACGGGATGCAGGGGGAAGGGCAGGAGAGGGGTTTGTGTGTATCAGGAAGTTGAATAGGGAGCAGTGGTGAGGCAGACGGGATGCAGGGGGAGGGGCACGAGACGGGTTTGTGTGTATCAGGAAGTTGAATAGGGAGCAGTGGTGAGGCAGACGGGATGCAGGGAGAAGGGCAGGAGAGGGGTTTGTGTGTATCAGGAAGTTGAATAGGGAGCAGTGGTGAGGCAGACGGGATGCAGGGGGAAGGGCATGAAAGGGGTTTGTGTGTATCAGGAAGTTGAATAGGGAGCAGTGGTCAGGCAGACGGGATGCAGGGGGAGGGGTACGAGAGGGGTTTGTGTGTATCAGGAAGTTGAATAGGGAGCAATGGTGAGGCAGAGGGATGCAGGGGGAGGGGCACAAGAGGGGTTTGTGTGTATCAGGAAGTTGAATAGGGAGCAGTGGTGAGGCAGACGGGATGCAGGGAGATGGGCATGAGAGGGGTTTGTGTGTATCAGGAAGTTGAATAGGGAGCAGTGGTGAGGCAGACGGGATGCAGGGGGAAGGGCATGAGAGGGGTTTGTGTGTATCAGGAAGTTGAATAGGGAGCAGTGGTGAGGCAGACGGGATGCAGGGAGAAGGGCATGAGAGGGGTTTGTGTTTATCAGGAAGTTGAATAGGGAGCAGTGGTCAGGCAGAAGGGATGCAGGGGGAGGGGCACGAGAGGGGTTTGTGTGTATCAGGAAGTTGAATAGGGAGCAATGGTGAGGCAGACGGGATGCAGGGGGAGGGGCAGGAGAGGGGTTTGTGTGTATCAGGAAGTTGAATAGGGAGCAGTGGTGAGGCAGACGGGATGCAGGGGGAGGGGCACGAGAGGGGTTTGTGTGTATCAGGAAGTTGAATAGGGAGCAGTGTTGAGGCAGATGGGATGCAGGGGGAGGGGCACGAGAGGGGTTTGTGTGTATCAGGAAGTTGAATAGGGAGCAGTGGTCAGGCAGACGGGATGCAGGGGGGAGGGGCATGAGAGGGGTTTGTGTGTATCAGGAAGTTGAATAGGGAGCAGTGGTGAGGCAGAGGGATGCAGGGGGAGGGGCATGAGAGGGGTTTGTGTCTATCTGGAAGTTGAAAAGGGAGCAGTGGTCAGGCAGACGGGATGCAGGGGGAGGGGCACGAGAGGGGTTTGTGTGTATCAGGAAGTTGAATAGGGAGCAGTGTTGAGGCAGACGGGATGCAGGGGGAGGGGCAAGAGAGGGGTTTGTGTGTATCAGGAAGTTGAATAGGGAGCAGTGGTCAGGCAGACGGGATGCAGGGGGAGGGGCACGAGAGGGGTTTGTGTGTATCAGGAAGTTGAATAGGGAGCAATGGTGAGGCAGAGGGATGCAGGGGGAGGGGCAGGAGAGGGGTTTGTGTGTATCAGGAAGTTGAACAGGGAGCAGTGGTGAGGCAGACGGGATGCAGGGGGAAGGGCAGGAGAGGGGTTTGTGTGTATCAGGAAGTTGAATAGGGAGCAGTGTTGAGGCAGACGGGATGCAGGGGGAGGGGCAAGAGAGGGGTTTGTGTGTATCAGGAAGTTGAATAGGGAGCAGTGGTCAGGCAGACGGGATGCAGGGGGAGGGGCACGAGAGGGGTTTGTGTGTATCAGGAAGTTGAATAGGGAGCAATGGTGAGGCAGAGGGATGCAGGGGGAGGGGCAGGAGAGGGGTTTGTGTGTATCAGGAAGTTGAATAGGGAGCAGTGGTGAGGCAGAGGGGATGCAGGGGGAGGGGCACGAGAGTGGTTTGTGTGTATCAGGAAGTTGAATAGGGAGCAGTGGTGAGGCAGACGGGATGCAGGGGGAGGGGCACGAGAGGGGTTTGTGTGTATCAGGAAGTTGAATAGGGAGAAGTGGTGAGGCAGACGGGATGCAGGGGGAGGGGCAGGAGAGGGGTTTGTGTGTATCAGGAAGTTGAACAGGGAGCAGTGGTGAGGCAGAGGGGATGCAGGGGGAGGGGCACGAGAGGGGTTTGTGTGTATCAGGAAGTTGAATAGGGAGCAGTGGTGAGGCAGACGGGATGCAGGGGGAGGGGCACGAGAGGGGTTTGTGTGTATCAGGAAGTTGAATAGGGAGCAGTGGTGAGGCAGACGGGATGCAGGGGGAGGGGCACGAGAGGGGTTTGTGTGTATCAGGAAGTTGAAAAGGGAGCAGTGGTGAGGCAGACGGGATGCAGGGGGAGGGGCACAAGAGGGGTTTGTGTGTATCAGGAAGTTGAATAGGGAGCAGTGGTGAGGCAGACGGGATGCAGGGGGAGGGGCACGAGAGGGGTTTGTGTGTATCAGGAAGTTGAAAAGGGAGCAGTGGTGAGGCAGACGGGATGCAGGGGGAGGGGCACGAGAGGGGTTTCTGTGTATCAGGAAGTTGAATAGGGAGCAGTGGTGAGGCAGACGGGATGCAGGGGGAGGGCCACGAGAGGGGTTTGTGTGTATCAGGAAGTTGAATAGGGAGCAGTGGTGAGGCAGACGGGATGCAGGGGGAGGGGCACGAGAGGGGTTTGTGTGTATCAGGAAGTTGAATAGGGAGCAGTGGTCAGGCAGACGGGATGCAGGGGGGAGGGGCATGAGAGGGGTTTGTGTGTATCAGGAAGTTGAATAGGGAGCAGTGTTGAGGCAGACGGGATGCAGGGGGGAGGGGCACGAGAGGGGTTTGTGTGTATCAGGAAATTGAATAGGGAGCAGTGGTCAGGCAGACGGGATGCAGGGGGAGGGCCACGAGAGGGGTTTGTGTGTATCAGGAAGTTGAATAGGGAGCAGTGGTGAGGCAGACGGGATGCAGGGGGAGGGGCACGAGAGGGGTTTGTGTGTATCAGGAAGTTGAATAGGGAGCAGTGGTCAGGCAGACGGGATGCAGGGGGGAGGGGCATGAGAGGGGTTTGTGTGTATCAGGAAGTTGAATAGGGAGCAGTGTTGAGGCAGACGGGATGCAGGGGGGAGGGGCACGAGAGGGGTTTGTGTGTATCAGGAAATTGAATAGGGAGCAGTGGTCAGGCAGACGGGATGCAGGGAGGAGGGGCACGAGAGGGGTTTGTGTGTATCAGGAAGTTGAATAGGGAGCAGTGGTCAGGCAGACGGGATGCAGGGGGAGGGGCACGAGAGGGGTTTGTGTGTATCAGGAAGTTGAATAGGGAGCAGTGGTCAGGCAGACGGGATGCAGGGAGGAGGGGCACGAGAGGGGTTTGTGTGTATCAGGAAGTTGAATAGGGAGCAGTGGTCAGGCAGACGGGATGCAGGGGGAGGGGCACGAGAGGGGTTTGTGTGTATCAGGAAGTTGAATAGGGAGCAGTGTTGAGGCAGACGGGATGCAGGGGGGAGGGGCAGGAGAGGGGTTTGTGTGTATCAGGAAGTTGAATAGGGAGCAGTGGTGAGGCAAACGGGATGCAGGGGGGAGGGGCAGGAGAGGGGTTTGTGTGTATCAGGAAGTTGAATAGGGAGCAGTGTTGAGGCAGACGGGATGCAGGGGGGAGGGGCACGAGAGGGGTTTGTGTGTATCAGGAAATTGAATAGGGAGCAGTGGTCAGGCAGACGGGATGCAGGGAGGAGGGGCACGAGAGGGGTTTGTGTGTATCAGGAAGTTGAATAGGGAGCAGTGGTCAGGCAGACGGGATGCAGGGAGGAGGGGCACGAGAGGGGTTTTGGTGTATCAGGAAGTTGAATAGGGAGCAGTGGTCAGGCAGACGGGATGCAGGGAGGAGGGGCACGAGAGGGGTTTGTGTGTATCAGGAAGTTGAATAGGGAGCAGTGGTCAGGCAGACGGGATGCAGGGGGAGGGGCACGAGAGGGGTTTGTGTGTATCAGGAAGTTGAATAGGGAGCAGTGTTGAGGCAGACGGGATGCAGGGGGGAGGGGCAGGAGAGGGGTTTGTGTGTATCAGGAAGTTGAATAGGGAGCAGTGGTGAGGCAAACGGGATGCAGGGGGGAGGGGCATGAGAGGGGTTTGTGTGTATCAGGAAGTTGAATAGGGAGCAGTGTTGAGGCAGACGGGATGCAGGGGGGAGGGGCACGAGAGGGGTTTGTGTGTATCAGGAAATTGAATAGGGAGCAGTGGTCAGGCAGACGGGATGCAGGGGGAGGGGCACGAGAGGGGTTTGTGTGTATCAGGAAGTTGAATAGGGAGCAGTGTTGAGGCAGACGGGATGCAGGGGGGAGGGGCAGGAGAGGGGTTTGTGTGTATCAGGAAGTTGAATAGGGAGCAGTGGTGAGGCAAACGGGATGCAGGGGGGAGGGGCAGGAGAGGGGTTTGTGTGTATCAGGAAGTTGAATAGGGAGCAATGGTGAGGCAGACGGGATGCAGGGGGAAGGGCACGAGAGGGGTTTGTGTGTATCAGGAAGTTGAATAGGGAGCAGTGGTCAGGCAGACGGGATGCAGGGGGAGGGGCACGAGAGGGGTTTGTGTGTATCAGGAAGTTGAATAGGGAGCAGTCGTGAGGCAGACGGGATGCAGGGGGGAGGGGCACGAGAGGGGTTTGTGTGTATCAGGAAGTTGAATAGGGAGCAGTCGTGAGGCAGATGGGATGCAGGGGGGAGGGGCACGAGAGGGGTTTGTGTGTATCAGGAAGTTGAATAGGGAGCAGTGGTGAGGCAGACGGGATGCAGGGGGAGGGGCACGAGAGGGGTTTGTGTGTATCAGGAAGTTGAATAGGGAGCAGTGGTGAGGCAGACGGGATGCAGGGGGAGGGGCACGAGAGGGGTTTGTGTGTATCAGGAAGTTGAATAGGGAGCAGTGTTGAGGCAGACGGGATGCAGGGGGGAGGGGCACGAGAGGGGTTTGTGTGTATCAGGAAGTTGAATAGGGAGCAGTGGTGAGGCAGACGGGATGCAGGGGGGAGGGGCAGGAGAGGGGTTTGTGTGTATCAGGAAGTTGAATAGGGAGCAGTGGTGAGGCAAACGGGATGCAGGGGGGAGGGGCACGAGAGGGGTTTGTGTGTATCAGGAAGTTGAATAGGGAGCAGTGTTGAGGCAGACGGGATGCAGGGGGAGGGGCACGAGAGGGGTTTGTGTGTATCAGGAAGTTGAATAGGGAGCAGTGGTGAGGCAGAAGGGATGCAAGGGGAGGGGCACGAGAGGGGTTTGTGTGTATCAGGAAGTTGAATAGGGAGCAGTGGTGAGGCAGACGGGATGCAGGGGGGAGGGGCAGGAGACGGGTTTGTGTGTATCAGGAAGTTGAATAGGGAGCAGTGGTGAGGCAAACGGGATGCAGGGGGGAGGGGCACGAGAGGGGTTTGTGTGTATCAGGAAGTTGAATAGGGAGCAGTGTTGAGGCAGACGGGATGCAGGGGGAGGGGCACGAGAGGGGTTTGTGTGTATCAGGAAGTTGAATAGGGAGCAGTGTTGAGGCAGACGGGATGCAGGGGGAGGGGCACGAGAGGGGTTTGTGTGTATCAGGAAGTTGAATAGGGAGCAGTGGTGAGGCAGAAGGGATGCAGGGGGAGGGGCACGAGAGGGGTTTGTGTGTATCAGGAAGTTGAATAGGGAGCAGTGGTGAGGCAGACGGGATGCAGGGGGGAGGGGCACGAGAGGGGTTTGTGTGTATCAGGAAGTTGAATAGGGAGCAGTGGTCAGGCAGACGGGATGCAGGGGGAGGGGCACGAGAGGGGTTTGTGTGTATCAGGAAGTTGAATAGGGAGCAGTGGTGAGGCAGACGGGATGCAGGGGGGAGGGGCACGAGAGGGGTTTGTGTGTATCAGGAAGTTGAATAGGGAGCAGTGGTGAGGCAGACGGGATGCAGGGGGAGGGGCACGAGAGGGGTTTGTTTGTATCAGGAAGTTGAATAGGGAGCAGTGGTGAGGCAGACGGGATGCAGGGGGAGGGGCACGAGAGGGGTTTGTTTGTATCAGGAAGTTGAATAGGGAGCAGTGGTGAGGCAGACGGGATGCAGGGGGAGGGGCACGAGAGGGGTTTGTGTGTATCAGGAAGTTGAACAGGGAGCAGTGGTGAGGCAGACGGGATGCAGGGGGAGGGGCACGAGAGGGGTTTGTGTGTATCAGGAAGTTGAATAGGGAGCAGTGGTGAGGCAGACGGGATGCAGGGAGTAGGGCACGAGAGGGGTTTGTGTGTATCAGGAAGTTGAATAGGGAGCAGTGGTCAGGCAGACGGGATGCAGGGGGAGGGGTACGAGAGGGGTTTGTGTGTATCAGGAAGTTGAATAGGGAGCAATGGTGAGGCAGAGGGATGCAGGGGGAGGGGCACAAGAGGGGTTTGTGTGTATCAGGAAGTTGAATAGGGAGCAGTGGTGAGGCAGACGGGATGCAGGGAGATGGGCATGAGAGGGGTTTGTGTGTATCAGGAAGTTGAATAGGGAGCAGTGGTGAGGCAGACGGGATGCAGGGGGAAGGGCATGAGAGGGGTTTGTGTGTATCAGGAAGTTGAATAGGGAGCAGTGGTGAGGCAGACGGGATGCAGGGAGAAGGGCATGAGAGGGGTTTGTGTTTATCAGGAAGTTGAATAGGGAGCAGTGGTCAGGCAGAAGGGATGCAGGGGGAGGGGCAAGAGAGGGGTTTGTGTGTATCAGGAAGTTGAATAGGGAGCAGTCGTGAGGCAGACGGTATGCAGGGGGGAGGGGCACGAGAGGGGTTTGTGTGTATGAGGAAGTTGAATAGGGAGCAGTGGTGAGGCAGACGGGATGCAGGGGGAGGGGCACGAGAGGGGTTTGTGTGTATCAGGAAGTTGAATAGGGAGCAGTGGTGAGGCAGACGGGATGCAGGGGGAGGGGTACGAGAGGGGTTTGTGTGTATCAGGAAGTTGAAAAGGGAGCAGTGGTGAGGCAGACGGGATGCAGGGGGAGGGGCACAAGAGGGGTTTGTGTGTATCAGGAAGATGAATAGGGAGCAGTGGTGAGGCAGACGGGATGCAGGGGGAGGGGCACGAGAGGGGTTTGTGTGTATCAGGAAGTTGAATAGGGAGCAGTGTTGAGGCAGACGGGATGCAGGGGGAGGGGCACGAGAGGGATTTGTGTGTATCAGGAAGTTGAATAGAGAGCAGTGTTGAGGCAGACGGGATGTAGGGGGAGGGGCACAAGAGGGGTTTGTGTGTATCAGGAAGATGAATAGGGAGCAGTGGTGAGGCAGACGGGATGCAGGGGGAGGGGCACGAGAGGGGTTTGTGTGTATCAGGAAGTTGAATAGGGAGCAGTGTTGAGGCAGACGGGATGCAGGGGGGAGGGGCAGGAGAGGGGTTTGTGTGTATCAGGAAGTTGAATAGGGAGCAGTGGTGAGGCAAACGGGATGCAGGGGGGAGGGGCACGAGAGGGGTTTGTGTGTATCAGGAAGTTGAATAGGGAGCAGTGGTCAGGCAGACGGGATGCAGGGAGGAGGGGCACGAGAGGGGTTTGTGTGTATCAGGAAGTTGAATAGGGAGCAGTGGTCAGGCAGACGGGATGCAGGGGGAGGGGCACGAGAGGGGTTTGTGTGTATCAGGAAGTTGAATAGGGAGCAGTCGTGAGGCAGACGGGATGCAGGGGGGAGGGGCACGAGAGGGGTTTGTGTGTATCAGGAAGTTGAATAGGGAGCAGTCGTGAGGCAGATGGGATGCAGGGGGGAGGGGCACGAGAGGGGTTTGTGTGTATCAGGAAGTTGAATAGGGAGCAGTGGTGAGGCAGACGGGATGCAGGGGGAGGGGCACGAGAGGGGTTTGTGTGTATCAGGAAGTTGAATAGGGAGCAGTGGTGAGGCAGACGGGATGCAGGGGGAGGGGCACGAGAGGGGTTTGTGTGTATCAGGAAGTTGAATAGGGAGCAGTGTTGAGGCAGACGGGATGCAGGGGGGAGGGGCACGAGAGGGGTTTGTGTGTATCAGGAAGTTGAATAGGGAGCAGTGGTGAGGCAGACGGGATGCAGGGGGGAGGGGCAGGAGAGGGGTTTGTGTGTATCAGGAAGTTGAATAGGGAGCAGTGGTGAGGCAAACGGGATGCAGGGGGGAGGGGCACGAGAGGGGTTTGTGTGTATCAGGAAGTTGAATAGGGAGCAGTGTTGAGGCAGACGGGATGCAGGGGGAGGGGCACGAGAGGGGTTTGTGTGTATCAGGAAGTTGAATAGGGAGCAGTGGTGAGGCAGAAGGGATGCAGGGGGAGGGGCACGAGAGGGGTTTGTGTGTATCAGGAAGTTGAATAGGGAGCAGTGGTGAGGCAGACGGGATGCAGGGGGGAGGGGCAGGAGACGGGTTTGTGTGTATCAGGAAGTTGAATAGGGAGCAGTGGTGAGGCAAACGGGATGCAGGGGGGAGGGGCACGAGAGGGGTTTGTGTGTATCAGGAAGTTGAATAGGGAGCAGTGTTGAGGCAGACGGGATGCAGGGGGAGGGGCACGAGAGGGGTTTGTGTGTATCAGGAAGTTGAATAGGGAGCAGTGTTGAGGCAGACGGGATGCAGGGGGAGGGGCACGAGAGGGGTTTGTGTGTATCAGGAAGTTGAATAGGGAGCAGTGGTGAGGCAGAAGGGATGCAGGGGGAGGGGCACGAGAGGGGTTTGTGTGTATCAGGAAGTTGAATAGGGAGCAGTGGTGAGGCAGACGGGATGCAGGGGGGAGGGGCACGAGAGGGGTTTGTGTGTATCAGGAAGTTGAATAGGGAGCAGTGGTCAGGCAGACGGGATGCAGGGGGAGGGGCACGAGAGGGGTTTGTGTGTATCAGGAAGTTGAATAGGGAGCAGTGTTGAGGCAGACGGGATGCAGGGGGGAGGGGCAGGAGAGGGGTTTGTGTGTATCAGGAAGTTGAATAGGGAGCAGTGGTGAGGCAAACGGGATGCAGGGGGGAGGGGCAGGAGAGGGGTTTGTGTGTATCAGGAAGTTGAATAGGGAGCAATGGTGAGGCAGACGGGATGCAGGGGGAAGGGCACGAGAGGGGTTTGTGTGTATCAGGAAGTTGAATAGGGAGCAGTGGTCAGGCAGACGGGATGCAGGGGGAGGGGCACGAGAGGGGTTTGTGTGTATCAGGAAGTTGAATAGGGAGCAGTCGTGAGGCAGACGGGATGCAGGGGGGAGGGGCACGAGAGGGGTTTGTGTGTATCAGGAAGTTGAATAGGGAGCAGTCGTGAGGCAGATGGGATGCAGGGGGGAGGGGCACGAGAGGGGTTTGTGTGTATCAGGAAGTTGAATAGGGAGCAGTGGTGAGGCAGACGGGATGCAGGGGGAGGGGCACGAGAGGGGTTTGTGTGTATCAGGAAGTTGAATAGGGAGCAGTGGTGAGGCAGACGGGATGCAGGGGGAGGGGCACGAGAGGGGTTTGTGTGTATCAGGAAGTTGAATAGGGAGCAGTGTTGAGGCAGACGGGATGCAGGGGGGAGGGGCACGAGAGGGGTTTGTGTGTATCAGGAAGTTGAATAGGGAGCAGTGGTGAGGCAGACGGGATGCAGGGGGAGGGGCAGGAGAGGGGTTTGTGTGTATCAGGAAGTTGAATAGGGAGCAGTGGTGAGGCAAACGGGATGCAGGGGGGAGGGGCACGAGAGGGGTTTGTGTGTATCAGGAAGTTGAATAGGGAGCAGTGTTGAGGCAGACGGGATGCAGGGGGAGGGGCACGAGAGGGGTTTGTGTGTATCAGGAAGTTGAATAGGGAGCAGTGGTGAGGCAGAAGGGATGCAGGGGGAGGGGCACGAGAGGGGTTTGTGTGTATCAGGAAGTTGAATAGGGAGCAGTGGTGAGGCAGACGGGATGCAGGGGGGAGGGGCAGGAGACGGGTTTGTGTGTATCAGGAAGTTGAATAGGGAGCAGTGGTGAGGCAAACGGGATGCAGGGGGGAGGGGCACGAGAGGGGTTTGTGTGTATCAGGAAGTTGAATAGGGAGCAGTGTTGAGGCAGACGGGATGCAGGGGGAGGGGCACGAGAGGGGTTTGTGTGTATCAGGAAGTTGAATAGGGAGCAGTGTTGAGGCAGACGGGATGCAGGGGGAGGGGCACGAGAGGGGTTTGTGTGTATCAGGAAGTTGAATAGGGAGCAGTGGTGAGGCAGAAGGGATGCAGGGGGAGGGGCACGAGAGGGGTTTGTGTGTATCAGGAAGTTGAATAGGGAGCAGTGGTGAGGCAGACGGGATGCAGGGGGGAGGGGCACGAGATGGGTTTGTGTGTATCAGGAAGTTGAATAGGGAGCAGTGGTCAGGCAGACGGGATGCAGGGGGAGGGGCACGAGAGGGGTTTGTGTGTATCAGGAAGTTGAATAGGGAGCAGTGGTGAGGCAGACGGGATGCAGGGGGGAGGGGCACGAGAGGGGTTTGTGTGTATCAGGAAGTTGAATAGGGAGCAGTGGTGAGGCAGACGGGATGCAGGGGGAGGGGCACGAGAGGGGTTTGTTTGTATCAGGAAGTTGAATAGGGAGCAGTGGTGAGGCAGACGGGATGCAGGGGGAGGGGCACGAGAGGGGTTTGTTTGTATCAGGAAGTTGAATAGGGAGCAGTGGTGAGGCAGACGGGATGCAGGGGGAGGGGCACGAGAGGGGTTTGTGTGTATCAGGAAGTTGAACAGGGAGCAGTGGTGAGGCAGACGGGATGCAGGGGGAGGGGCACGAGAGGGGTTTGTGTGTATCAGGAAGTTGAATAGGGAGCAGTGGTGAGGCAGACGGGATGCAGGGAGTAGGGCACGAGAGGGGTTTGTGTGTATCAGGAAGTTGAATAGGGAGCAGTGGTCAGGCAGACGGGATGCAGGGGGAGGGGTACGAGAGGGGTTTGTGTGTATCAGGAAGTTGAATAGGGAGCAATGGTGAGGCAGAGGGATGCAGGGGGAGGGGCACAAGAGGGGTTTGTGTGTATCAGGAAGTTGAATAGGGAGCAGTGGTGAGGCAGACGGGATGCAGGGAGATGGGCATGAGAGGGGTTTGTGTGTATCAGGAAGTTGAATAGGGAGCAGTGGTGAGGCAGACGGGATGCAGGGGGAAGGGCATGAGAGGGGTTTGTGTGTATCAGGAAGTTGAATAGGGAGCAGTGGTGAGGCAGACGGGATGCAGGGAGAAGGGCATGAGAGGGGTTTGTGTTTATCAGGAAGTTGAATAGGGAGCAGTGGTCAGGCAGAAGGGATGCAGGGGGAGGGGCAAGAGAGGGGTTTGTGTGTATCAGGAAGTTGAATAGGGAGCAGTCGTGAGGCAGACGGTATGCAGGGGGGAGGGGCACGAGAGGGGTTTGTGTGTATGAGGAAGTTGAATAGGGAGCAGTGGTGAGGCAGACGGGATGCAGGGGGAGGGGCACGAGAGGGGTTTGTGTGTATCAGGAAGTTGAATAGGGAGCAGTGGTGAGGCAGACGGGATGCAGGGGGAGGGGTACGAGAGGGGTTTGTGTGTATCAGGAAGTTGAAAAGGGAGCAGTGGTGAGGCAGACGGGATGCAGGGGGAGGGGCACAAGAGGGGTTTGTGTGTATCAGGAAGATGAATAGGGAGCAGTGGTGAGGCAGACGGGATGCAGGGGGAGGGGCACGAGAGGGGTTTGTGTGTATCAGGAAGTTGAATAGGGAGCAGTGTTGAGGCAGACGGGATGCAGGGGGAGGGGCACGAGAGGGATTTGTGTGTATCAGGAAGTTGAATAGAGAGCAGTGTTGAGGCAGACGGGATGTAGGGGGAGGGGCACAAGAGGGGTTTGTGTGTATCAGGAAGATGAATAGGGAGCAGTGGTGAGGCAGACGGGATGCAGGGGGAGGGGCACGAGAGGGGTTTGTGTGTATCAGGAAGTTGAATAGGGAGCAGTGTTGAGGCAGACGGGATGCAGGGGGAGGGGCAGGAGAGGGGTTTGTGTGTATCAGGAAGTTGAACAGGGAGCAGTGGTTTGGCAGACGGGATGCAGGGGGAGGGGCAGGAGAGGGGTTTGTGTGTATCAGGAAGTTGAACAGGGAGCAGTGGTCAGGCAGAAGGGATGAAGGGGGAGGGGCACAAGAGGGGTTTGTGTGTATCAGGAAGTTGAACAGGGAGCAGTGGTGAGGCAGACGGGATGCAGGGGGAGGGGCACGAAAGGGGTTTGTGTGTATCAGGAAGTTTAATAGGGAGCAGTCGTGAGGCAGACGGGATGCAGGGAGAAGGGCAGGAGAGGGGTTTGTGTGTATCAGGAAGTTGAATAGGGAGCAGTGGTGAGGCAGACGGGATGCAGGGAGAAGGGCAGGAGAGGGGTTTGTGTGTATCAGGAAGTTGAACAGGGAGCAGTGGTGAGGCAGACGGGATGCAGGGGGAAGGGCAGGAGAGGGGTTTGTGTGTATCAGGAAGTTGAATAGGGAGCAGTCGTGAGGCAGACGGGATGCAGGGAGAAGGGCAGGAGAGGGGTTTGTGTGTATCAGGAAGTTGAACAGGGAGCAGTCGTGAGGCAGACGGGATGCAGGGAGAAGGGCAGGAGAGGGGTTTGTGTGTATCAGGAAGTTGAACAGGGAGCAGTGGTGAGGCAGACGGGATGCAGGGGGAAGGGCAGGAGAGGGGTTTGTGTGTATCAGGAAGTTGAATAGGGAGCAGTGTTGAGGCAGACGGGATGCAGGGGGAGGGGCACGAGAGGGGTTTGTGTGTATCAGGAAGTTGAATAGGGAGCAGTGGTGAGGCAGACGGGATGCAGGGGGGAGGGGCACGAGAGGGGTTTGTGTGTATCAGGAAGTTGAATAGGGAGCAGTGGTGAGGCAGACGGGATGCAGGGGGGAGGGGCACGAGAGGGGTTTGTGTGTATCAGGAAGTTGAATAGGGAGCAGTGGTGAGGCAGACGGGATGCAGGGAGAAGGGCATGAGAGGGGTTTGTGTTTATCAGGAAGTTGAATAGGGAGCAGTGGTCAGGCAGAAGGGATGCAGGGGGAGGGGCAAGAGAGGGGTTTGTGTGTATCAGGAAGTTGAATAGGGAGCAGTCGTGAGGCAGACGGTATGCAGGGGGGAGGGGCACGAGAGGGGTTTGTGTGTATGAGGAAGTTGAATAGGGAGCAGTGGTGAGGCAGACGGGATGCAGGGGGAGGGGCACGAGAGGGGTTTGTGTGTATCAGGAAGTTGAATAGGGAGCAGTGGTGAGGCAGACGGGATGCAGGGGGAGGGGTACGAGAGGGGTTTGTGTGTATCAGGAAGTTGAAAAGGGAGCAGTGGTGAGGCAGACGGGATGCAGGGGGAGGGGCACAATAGGGGTTTGTGTGTATCAGGAAGATGAATAGGGAGCAGTGGTGAGGCAGACGGGATGCAGGGGGAGGGGCACGAGAGGGGTTTGTGTGTATCAGGAAGTTGAATAGGGAGCAGTGTTGAGGCAGACGGGATGCAGGGGGAGGGGCACGAGAGGGATTTGTGTGTATCAGGAAGTTGAATAGAGAGCAGTGTTGAGGCAGACGGGATGTAGGGGGAGGGGCACAAGAGGGGTTTGTGTGTATCAGGAAGATGAATAGGGAGCAGTGGTGAGGCAGACGGGATGCAGGGGGAGGGGCACGAGAGGGGTTTGTGTGTATCAGGAAGTTGAATAGGGAGCAGTGTTGAGGCAGACGGGATGCAGGGGGAGGGGCAGGAGAGGGGTTTGTGTGTATCAGGAAGTTGAACAGGGAGCAGTGGTTTGGCAGACCTGATGCAGGGGGAGGGGCAGGAGAGGGGTTTGTGTGTATCAGGAAGTTGAACAGGGAGCAGTGGTCAGGCAGAAGGGATGAAGGGGGAGGGGCACAAGAGGGGTTTGTGTGTATCAGGAAGTTGAACAGGGAGCAGTGGTGAGGCAGACGGGATGCAGGGGGAGGGGCACGAGAGGGGTTTGTGTGTATCAGGAAGTTGAATAGGGAGCAGTCGTGAGGCAGACGGGATGCAGGGAGAAGGGCAGGAGAGGGGTTTGTGTGTATCAGGAAGTTGAATAGGGAGCAGTGGTGAGGCAGACGGGATGCAGGGAGAAGGGCAGGAGAGGGGTTTGTGTGTATCAGGAAGTTGAACAGGGAGCAGTGGTGAGGCAGACGGGATGCAGGGGGAAGGGCAGGAGAGGGGTTTGTGTGTATCAGGAAGTTGAATAGGGAGCAGTCGTGAGGCAGACGGGATGCAGGGAGAATGGCAGGAGAGGGGTTTGTGTGTATCAGGAAGTTGAACAGGGAGCAGTGGTGAGGCAGACGGGATGCAGTGGGAGGGGCACGAGAGTGGTTTGTGTGTATCAGGAAGTTGAATAGGGAGCAGTGGTGAGGCAGACGGGATGCAGGGGGGAGGGGCACGAGAGGGGTTTGTGTGTATCAGGAAGTTGAATAGGGAGCAGTGGTGAGGCAGACGGGATGCAGGGGGAGGGGCACGAGAGGGGTTTGTTTGTATCAGGAAGTTGAATAGAGAGCAGTGTTGAGGCAGAGGGGATGCAGGGGGAGGGGCACGAGAGGGGTTCTTGTGTATCAGGAAGTTGAATAGGGAGCAGTGGTGAGGCAGACGGGATGCAGTGGGAGGGGCACGAGAGTGGTTTGTGTGTATCAGGAAGTTGAATAGGGAGCAGTGGTGAGGCAGACGGGATGCAGGGGGAGGGGCAGGAGAGGGGTTTGTGTGTATCAGGAAGTTGAATAGGGAGCAGTGGTGAGGCAGACGGGATGCAGTGGTAGGGGCACGAGAGGGGTTCTTGTGTATCAGGAAGTTGAATAGGGAGCAGTGGTGAGGCAGACGGGATGCAGTGGGAGGGGCACGAGAGTGGTTTGTGTGTATCAGGAAGTTGAATAGGGAGCAGTGGTGAGGCAGACGGGATGCAGTGGGAGGGGCACGAGAGGGGTTTGTGTGTATCAGGAAGTTGAATAGGGAGCAGTGGTGAGGCAGAGGGGATGCAGGGGGAGGGGCACGAGAGGGGTTTGTGTGTATCAGGAAGTTGAATAGGGAGCAGTGGTGAGGCAGACGGGATGCAGTGGGAGGGGCACGAGAGTGGTTTGTGTGTATCAGGAAGTTGAATAGGGAGCAGTGGTGAGGCAGACGGGATGCAGGGGGAGGGCCACGAGAGGGGTTTGTGTGTATCAGGAAGTTGAATAGGGAGCAGTGGTGAGGCAGACGGGATGCAGGGGGAGGGGCACGAGAGGGGTTTGTGTGCATCAGGAAGTTGAACAGGGAGCCGTGGTGAGGCAGAGGGGATGCAGGGGGAGGGGCACGAGAGTGGTTTGTGTGTATCAGGAAGTTGAATAGGGAGCAGTGGTGAGGCAGACGGGATGCAGGGGGAGGGGCACGAGAGGGGTTTGTGTGTATCAGGAAGTTGAACGGAGCAGTGGTGAGGCAGAGGGGATGCAGGGGGAGGGGCACGAGAGGGGTTTGTGTGTATCAGGAAGTTGAATAGGGAGCAGTGGTGAGGCAGACGGGATGCAGGGGGAGGGGCACGAGAGGGGTTTGTGTGTATCAGGAAGTTGAATAGGGAGCAGTGGTGAGGCAGACGGGATGCAGGGGGAGGGGCACGAGAGGGGTTTGTGTGTATCAGGAAGTTGAAAAGGGAGCAGTGGTGAGGCAGACGGGATGCAGGGGGAGGGGCACAAGAGGGGTTTGTGTGTATCAGGAAGTTGAATAGGGAGCAGTGGTGAGGCAGACGGGATGCAGGGGGAGGGGCACGAGAGGGGTTTGTGTGTATCAGGAAGTTGAAAAGGGAGCAGTGGTGAGGCAGACGGGATGCAGGGGGAGGGGCACGAGAGGGGTTTCTGTGTATCAGGAAGTTGAATAGGGAGCAGTGGTGAGGCAGACGGGATGCAGGGGGAGGGCCACGAGAGGGGTTTGTGTGTATCAGGAAGTTGAATAGGGAGCAGTGGTGAGGCAGACGGGATGCAGGGGGAGGGGCACGAGAGGGGTTTGTGTGTATCAGGAAGTTGAATAGGGAGCAGTGGTGAGGCAGACGGGATGCAGGGGAGGGGCACGAGAGGGGTTTGTGTGTATCAGGAAGTTGAATAGGGAGCAGTGGTGAGGCAGACGGGATGCAGGGGGAGGGGCACGAGAGGGGTTTGTGTGTATCAGGAAGTTGAAATGGAGCAGTGGTGAGGCAGACGGGATGCAGGGGGAGGGGCACAAGAGGGGTTTGTGTGTATCAGGAAGTTGAATAGGGAGCAGTGGTGAGGCAGACGGGATGCAGGGGTAGGGGCACGAGAGGGGTTTGTGTGTATCAGGAAGTTGAAAAGGGAGCAGTGGTGAGGCAGACGGGATGCAGGGGGAGGGGCACAAGAGGGGTTTGTGTGTATCAGGAAGTTGAATAGGGAGCAGTGGTGAGGCAGACGGGATGCAGGGGGAGGGGCAGGAGAGGGGTTTGTGTGTATCAGGAAGTTGAATAGGGAGCAGTGGTGAGGCAGACGGGATGCAGTGGTAGGGGCACGAGAGGGGTTCTTGTGTATCAGGAAGTTGAATAGGGAGCAGTGGTGAGGCAGACGGGATGCAGTGGGAGGGGCACGAGAGTGGTTTGTGTGTATCAGGAAGTTGAATAGGGAGCAGTGGTGAGGCAGACGGGATGCAGTGGGAGGGGCAGGAGAGGGGTTTGTGTGTATCAGGAAGTTGAATAGGGAGCAGTGGTGAGGCAGAGGGGATGCAGGGGGAGGGGCACGAGAGGGGTTTGTGTGTATCAGGAAGTTGAATAGGGAGCAGTGGTGAGGCAGACGGGATGCAGGGGGAGGGCCACGAGAGGGGTTTGTGTGTATCAGGAAGTTGAATAGGGAGCAGTGGTGAGGCAGACGGGATGCAGGGGGAGGGGCAGGAGAGGGGTTTGTGTGTATCAGGAAGTTGAATAGGGAGCAGTGGTGAGGCAGACGGGATGCAGTGGTAGGGGCACGAGAGGGGTTCTTGTGTATCAGGAAGTTGAATAGGGAGCAGTGGTGAGGCAGACGGGATGCAGTGGGAGGGGCACGAGAGTGGTTTGTGTGTATCAGGAAGTTGAATAGGGAGCAGTGGTGAGGCAAACGGGATGCAGGGGGAGGGGCACGAGAGGGGTTTGTGTGTATCAGGAAGTTGAATAGGGAGCAGTGGTGAGGCAGAGGGGATGCAGGGGGAGGGGCACGAGAGGGGTTTGTGTGTATCAGGAAGTTGAATAGGGAGCAGTGGTGAGGCAGAGGGGATGCAGGGGGAGGGGCACGAGAGGGGTTTGTGTGTATCAGGAAGTTGAATAGGGAGCAGTGGTGAGGCAGACGGGATGCAGGGGGAGGGGCACGAGCGGGGTTTGTGTGTATCAGGAAGTTGAATAGGGAGCAGTGGTGAGGCAGACGGGATGCAGGGGGAGGGGAACGAGAGGGGTTTGTGTGTATCAGGAAGTTGAATAGGGAGCAGTGGTGAGGCAGACGGGATGCAGTGGGAGGGCCACGAGAGGGGTTTGTGTGTATCAGGAAGTTGAATAGGGAGCAGTGGTGAGGCAGACGGGATGCAGGGGGAGGGGCACGAGAGGGGTTTGTGTGTATCTGGAAGTTGAATAGGGAGCAGTGGTGAGGCAGAGGGGATGCAGGGGGAGGGGCACGAGAGGGGTTTGTGTGTATCAGGAAGTTGAATAGGGAGCAGTGTTGAGGCAGACGGGATGCAGGGGGAGGGGCATGAGAGGGGTTTGTGTGTATCAGGAAGTTGAATAGGGAGCAGTGGTGAGGCAGACGGGATGCAGGGGGAGGGGCATGAGAGGGGTTTGTGTGTATCAGGAAGTTGAATAGGGAGCAGTTGTGAGGCAGACGGGATGCAGGGGGAGGGGCACGAGAGGGGTTTGTGTGTATCAGTAAGTTGAATAGTAAGTTGAATAGTAAGTTGAATAGTAAGTTGAAACATACCAAGATCCAGGTCTACAGAGCTTGCGTCCTGAGTACACTTCTGTACTGCAGCGAGTCATGGACTCTTCACTCACAACAGGAGAGGAAACTGAATGCTTTCCACATGCGCTGCCTCCGACGTATTCTCGGCATCACCTGGCAGGACAAAGTTCCAAACAACACAGTCCTGGAACGTGCTGGAATCCCTAGCATGTATGCACTACTGAAACAGAGACGCCTGCATTGGCTCGGTCATGTCGTGAGAATGGATGATGGCCGGATCCCAAAGGATCTCCTCTATGGAGAACTCGTGCAAGGAAAGCGCCCTACAGGTAGACCACAGCTGCGATACAAGGACATCTGCAAGAGGGATCTGAAGGCCTTAGGAGTGGACCTCAACAAGTGGGAAACCCTGGCCTCTGAGCGGCTTGCTTGGAGGCAAGCTGTGCAACATGGCCTTTCCCAGATTGAAGAGACACTCGGCCAACAGTCTGAGGCTAAGAGGCAAAGAAGGAAGGCCCATAGCCAGGGAGACAGGCCAGGGACAGACTGCACTTGCTCCCAGTGTGGAAGGGATTGTCACTCCCGAATCGGCCTTTTCAGCCACACTAGACGCTGTTCCAGAACCACCTTTCAGAGCGCGATACCATAGTCTTTCGAGACTGAAGGTTGCCAACTACCACTGCTAAGTGGAAGTGAGCCACCAGCTGGTGGCTGCCTAGATGTGTCAACTGGTCACTTGGTGTGTATTGGAGGAGGTAAGGCAGTGGAGGGGGGAGGTTGTGGGTATGGAGAGGAGGATTGAGGTGGGCAGGGACAAGGGCAGAAGACAGGGGGTGGGGATTGGGCTGAAGGGGTGGATCTTGCCTGGAAAAAAAATACACACTGTATCCTATCCCTGATTTTCCAACCTTTCTCTCCTTAGGCTTACACCAGCAAGATAGCTAGTGTGGGACTGAGGAACCCCACAGGTGATCAGATGGCCTACTAGGAGCCAAGTTAAAAAGTTTTTTACTTAGCTCTCTTTGGATGTCTGATCACACACCCTCCCATGCATGCAGCATGTTCTCTGGCACTGTGATTGCATGCTGTGGAGTGGCAGGGGATACAACTGGGCTGATACAGTTATTTGTACTACTCCCATAACATCAAGTACTCTACTACAATTAAGCCAGTTAAAATATGCAGACTAATGATGGTCACTTGGCAAAGGTTAAGTATCAGGTATGATCCTTAGGGTGCAATCGTATCCTGCGCTGGAACAGGCAAGCCAAGAGGCTTGCGCTGTGTCCAGCACAGGATAGGGGCCATAAGCAGCTCAGCCGGAGGCAAGGGGAAATATTTAAGGGCCCCTGGGCCCTTTGGGTCTCCTTAGACTTGCGCCACCTCTTGAGGTGGTGCAAGTCTGAGGAGAACGGAGAGGCTTGGAGCCTCTCCGTTCTCCCCGTGAACGGGGGTTGGGATCCTTCATAACTGCCAGATTCCAGCCCTGCCTCCCACTCCCCGCCCACTCTGGGGGCTGCTCGCCACTCTCCCGTCCAGGAATGCCTTCCTCCCACCTCCTCCCCGCCCCCGCCTACCACAGAGCCTTGCGTTGGCACAGCTATATCGATGCAAGGCACTTGGAGGAAGTCGGCGCAGAGGCTTCTGTCAGCCTTTGAAGGCTGGCACTTCTCTGAGCGCTGGCTGGCTTCCTCCTGAGGACATGCAAACATGCCTTACAGCATGTTCGCAAACCTCCTGGGCCAGCGCGGCCCAAGTCCAGGGCTGAATTGCGCCCTTAGTTCTTTATTCACATTATGAAATATATTTCACCAGGGAAACATTTATTTCAAGCTCCCATGCAAGCAAATACACACAGACACACATCCCTGTCTAGTCCAAATGCATTCAACCTTGGCCTGCATGGCAGCATTGGCAGTGTAAATTACAAAGCCACCTGCTCATAAGCAGAGTAATTATATCTGAATTGCATTCTGTAATTAAAAAGGTATGATAAATGACTCAGATCTTGTCTTCAAATGGAATGGTACCCGAGGACTTGGGTCCGACTTGTTGCCAAACGAAATTTTGCTTATTGAATTAAGACCAAATGCATTTTGGGGCTGATTAACTAAAAACAAAATAAACAAACCAAACAAACACTTATGAAAACTGAAAAGGAAATGGAAAGCTATTTATATAGAACAAGCATCTTGTTTTCATACTATTAAGTAAAAGGGAGACTAGTTAGATCTCATTAAGCTGTTGTGGCTTTGGTGATTTCTCTTTTCCCCCAGCAGGTACTTAAATTAAAAAATGGCAAAACTTGGAATCTTTCAAGATTTTAATTCCAGCCAGTGAGCATGCGTATTACCAAGCCATGGTAAATTTTGAAGAAGCTCCTTTCTATAGCAACGTATAGCACAGTGTGAGTGAAATTCCTGCAGTTAACTCCACCTTTGCTGCACCTTAAAAGAGTTCAGTGATATAACCATTATAAGAAGATTTTTACATTATTCTCCCCCCCCCCCAAAAAAAAACCAAACAAACACACCCCAAACTTCTTCAGACTTTAGGTGCAATATGACAAACTTGAAAAAGAAAGCAGAAGCCCAAAACAGCTGGTGAAGCACAGTGGCAGGCAGCTCAATCCTATCCAAGGTTAGCACAGTAGCAGGCTGGAGGTCTCCTCAGGGTAAAGGAAGATTTGTTCCCTTATCCTGTGTTGAGCCCCAGCCTGCCCAATGGGGCTACTTGGATCAACAGCAGTAAAATTTATGATGCCCAGGATGGGGATTAGGATATGGCAGAAGCCTCCTCAGCTGACCCCACTTCCCTCCTGGGCCTGATCCACCTTCTGTTTCCCCCTTCCCCACCCTGTTACACTGCTCCGCACCCTTCCGCACTCCCACTCCACTTGGTACAGATCTTACCTGCACCAGCAGCTGCATCAGGATTCAGTGCTGGTGAGACAATGTAGGCCTTCCCACCAACATTCCTTTCTCATGTAGTGTCTCAAATGTGCTTTACAGCATGTTTGTGACACACTATGTCAAGGCTGTGCAAGGATTGGGCCATAAAAGACTACAAATTGGGACTTCCCCAGTTTGAATGTTGCCTTTGCCATACATTCACTAATGGTGCAATTCTATGCCCATATCTGTCATATCCCCCTCCCCCTACAGAGACGCCTGCGTTGGCTCGGTCATGTTGTGAGAATGGATGATGGCCGGATCCCAAAGGATCTCCTCTATGGAGAACTCGTGCAAGGAAAGCGCCCTACAGGTAGACCACAGCTGCGATACAAGGACATCTGCAAGAGGGATCTGAAGGCCTTAGGAGTGGACCTCAACAAGTGGGAAACCCTGGCCTCTGAGCGGCCTGCTTGGAGGCAGGCTGTGCAGCATGGCCTTTCCCAGTTTGAAGAGACATTTGGCCAACAGTCTGAGGCTAAGAGGCAAAGAAGGAAGGCCCATAACCAGGGAGACAGACCAGGGACACACTATACTTGCTCCCAGTGTGGAAGGGATTGTCACTCCTGAATCGGCCTTTTCAGCCACACTAGACGCTGTTCCAGAACCACCTTTCAGAGCGCGATACCATAGTCTTTCGAGACTGAAGGTTGCCAACAGCATCTATCATATCCTAAGCCTGTTCAGCACAACGGTGGAGAGTGAAACAAGAGCCCAAAGAACTCCATGGAGCTGCAGCCTTCTCAATAACTCTGCCATCATCCACTCAAAATACTGGCACTATCCACCAAACATAGGGTGGCAGCCCAATGATGGCTCTTACATTGGTCAGATGTAGACGGAGCCAGTCATTGCAATTCACCAACCCCAAGGCTGGCAGCCAGGGAATCACTGCCAGGATGAAACAAGCAGAGAGTGGTTGCAGATACAGGTCCAGTGAGCTGCCTCTGCTGGGGTGATGCTCCTCTGGTAGCCCGGAGAAACACTAACGCAACGGCAGTTGCCACTGCCAATCATGATGAACCACCCCCAGGACAGCAGTGCATCCTACACTCAACCTGCTGACACAAGGATGCCCCCAGGATGGGGGGCATCATTGTATGTCACTCCCCAGAAGTGCCTAACCTGGAAGTAATTAGGAAATGATGACATCGCCACCAATTACTTTCAGGTTTACTTACAGCCCAATACTGAGCAGCTCCGAGCTGCGGGACCCGGCGGCTCCACAAAGGGCTCCCGCCAGATTCAGAGCCTCCCGCGCTACCATGGGAGGCTCCTCGGGAGAAGGGAGCATTTGTCCCCTTCCCCCGAATAAGGGAAGCAGTCCTGCAATGGAACTACTCACTCTAGCGGCGACTGTTTGGTCACCGCTAAAGTGAAGGCGCTCGTGTAGGGCGAGCAGCCTTGCCCAAATGCCCTGGATCCTGCGGAGCTCGGCTCCATGGACCCACCTCTCCCCCACCTCTGGTAACGCCCCCCATGCCCTTTACCATGCCTCCCCCCTCCCCGGAATGCCTCCCCCACACCCCATGCCACACCCCCATTTCCCATTCCACAGCCCAGAGGTCACAGAGACTGCCAAGCTGCAGAACGTGGGCACCCGCCACGTGCTGGCTCAGCGCTGGCCAGAACTGAGCCAGCTCCAGCAGGAGCTCGGCGGTAAGCCCCGCAAATGTGCCTTGCGGCATGTTTGCGACTGTGGTCTGCACCGCGGAGGCGCAGGGTGAACCACAGGATTCAGCTCTTACTTATTTACAATTACTTCCAGTTTTCTTTCACTGTTAAAAAAGCAAAAATAGTGGTCAGCAACCGCTCTGTGTGCCCATGAGTGGGGATTCAGGAGAAGATACTGTAGTGGCAAGGAAGCATCCTCGCTGCTGCAGTACCTTTTCTGCACCCCTCGTGCCTTGGGATCCACCATCAGGGGTGCAGGTTGGCACCCCCTGTAGGTGTGGTACCTGGGGCAATGTACCCTCCTGTTCCCTCTTAGCTATGCAACTGCAGAGTGTTGGGTACATGGAGAACAGAGGAAATGAAAAGAGTGAAGTTGACTGAAAGGAGGAACCCAGTACAACAGCAGAGCATTGAGGTAGGTACAGGTGGAGTCTGTTTATCTGCAGATTTTATGGATGGGAAAGAAGTCCAAGAACAAACATATGCATTGTAAAATCTAACCTTAACGTGCATTTCAGAAAAAAAAAATGAGTGTTGAGTTGTACAAATCTTTCAAACAAAGGAATGGTTATTTTTCTCATTATCTGTGGCAAAGTAGTTATTAGTCGTCATTGTTGAGGCTCTTCAGACTAATTGGCAAATACAATCAGAATGAAAAGATTCCAATCAGGCAAAGGGAGGAGTGCTATAGGACACATTCTGTTCAAGTGGGTTTACTGCCGAAATACAAGTGGCTAATTGCTTATTTAGCCCTGCTTTAGATTAAAATGGTTTTTGTTCTCCAAGCACAAATGAAAGGATGCCAAATGAAAATGCCATTCTTCACAGCCTTTACTTACGGCACATGCACTTGACATTATGTGAGGGCGTTTGCCTGTGATCCTGTTGTGTTGCGGTAGGCAAAAGCAAACAGGTGCCATTATTTTTTCTGCAAGAATCATGCAGGGGTGGATTTTTTTGTTCATGCACTTTTTAGGTATGCAGATATATTCCTTGGTTTTTATTTCAAGGAGGAGTCAGCTGAAAGTTGTGTGAGCTTTCCCCAAAGTTCTCTACCATATTTTATTCTAACATGAAATTAGACCCAGTCTCCACCTCACACAGAGTGAGGTGGTAAATTGAAGTAGTAGAATTCTGGATTGTTCCAACTCAGACTGCAGGTTGGAAGTTGTATTTTAGGATGTGTCCCCACGTGAACAAAAACCTAAATAAAACACACACACATACGTCATTTCATGTAGTCAATGAGCACATGCCAGTTTAGCATGGACCTCTCTCTGATTTGTTGGTTTCCTGCACACAGGAGGCTTCTTGCATGGGGAAGGATGGGGAAGGGTTGCATGTAGGATGGGGAAGCGTTCAGAAATATGTCTTCCCTCCCTTGTGCAGGTGTGCACCACTTAACAACAGGGATACGTTCTCCAATCCCCTTTGTTATGCGATTGGGTCATTAAGTGAACATTCAGTCCAATCTATTGCCTTTGTTGTGTAAACAGACACTCCCTGCCAGACACTAGCTGGTTGCACAGGTTACTGGAGTTAGATTGCCTCTTCTTAAGAACTTCTCTGTTGTGTAAACAGACACTCTGCTGCAGGCTATGAGAGTTGCAATTGCCTCATTAAGAGCATCTTTAATGTGCTTTGATAACTGGTCCATCCATTTGATATGTGGTCCATCATTAAGCGAACCATTGTTAAGCAGCGGGCACCTATACTCTGAGGTGGATCGGTTTAGAATGGTGCCACTTCAGCTTACCACCTCACACTGAATGCATAATGTGAAGACTGGCAGCCCAATCCTATCCACACTTTCCTGGGAGTAAGCCCCATTGACTCTGATGGGGGTTATTTCTGAGTAGGCATGCATAGGATTGGGCTATAAGTTGGCTTTCTGTGATTCAAAGAATGATACAAAATTGATGACACCTTCATTTAACCTTGGGACCCATTTCCATGTCCTTATTTTCAAGCTTTACAATTTTACCTAGGGGAAGGTTACTTAGCAACTACAGGTCATGGTCCTGCAAGCACTCAATTCCCTTCCCTCATACCTTGTGCCTTCAACTAAGACCCCCATCTGTCCAGCTGGTGGTCATGCACTCTCTGGAGAGTTATGGCTTTACAACCAAAGCAGGAACGGTCTCGATGGAGGACAAATACCAATGCCTGCTATTAAGACGAGGCGGGCAAATTGCAGTTGTGTGCACCACCAGATGTACAGGTTTCCTTGATGGGCAATCACCTCTTGCTAATGCCTGTTTACTATCTAATTATTCAGTCTTGGGCGATTGGAGCTCTCTGTTTCCTGGTTCAAGACTACATCAGTTCAAATGAAGCTCACACATCACCATATGTGTCTGATGACCAGGGGGCAAGAGGGGAAAGTTATGCTGCTGACAAATAATTGCAGTGTCTGCTTGCTTAACATTTGCAGCAAATCAACAGTGGCATTTGGAAGGGCTGCCTGGAGGTCTGGAGCTGTCAGGCTGGATAATGGCTCTAAATACCACTGGCTGGTAATAATGCTGGGCTTCAGTGCACAATGTTTAAAAGTGTAAATAGAGCCGTTCTGGGAAGCACTTTTACTCTGCTTTCTCTATGTCCATCTACTGACATTCATTTCTGGAGTGAAGAGAGTCATGGGGACCTCATGGAATGTACTCAATTTCTGACCTTTAGAGGATAGGGCAGCTTATTTCACATAACAATGTTATTCGCATTTAACCTCCAGCCAGAGTCTCCACGGGTTTCATGAGCTAGGCACCATACGAGTTCATTGATGTTTGAGTGGGAGACATAGTTGGCAACCTTCAGTCTCGAAAGACTATGGTATCGCGCTCTGAAAGGTGGTTCTGGAACAGCGTCTAGTGTGGCTGAAAAGGTCGATTCGGGAGTGACAATCCCTTCCACACTGGGAGCAAGTGCAGTCTGTCCCTGGCCTGTCTCCCTGGCTATGGGCCTTCCTTCTTTGCCTCTTAACCTCAGACTGTTGGCCAAGTGTCTCTTCAAACTGGGAAAGGCCATGTTGCACAGCCTGCCTCCAAGCGGGCCGCTCAGAGGCCAGGGTTTCCCACTTGTTGAGGTCCACTCCTAAGGCCTTCAGATCCCTCTTGCAGATGTCCTTGTATCGCAGCTGTGGTCTACCTGTAGGGCGCTTTCCTTGCACGAGTTCTCCATAGAGGAGATCCTTTGGGATCCGGCCATCATCCATTCTCACGACATGACCGAGCCAACGCAGGCGTCTCTGTTTCAGTAGTGCATACATGCTAGGGATTCCAGCACGTTCCAGGACTGTGTTTTTTGAAACGTTGTCCTGCCAGGTGATGCCGAGAATACGTCGGAGGCAGCGCATGTGGAAAGCATTCAGTTTCCTCTCCTGTTGTGAGTGAAGAGTCCATGACTCACTGCAGTACAGAAGTGTACTCAGGACGCAAGCTCTGTAGACCTGGATCTTGGTATGTTCCGTCAGCTTCTTGTTGGACCAGACTCTCTTTGTGAGTCTGGAAAACGTGGTAAAGCAGCTTGAGTGGGAGACTTCCCAGGGAAAATTGGTAATTTGGCAGGTGTGATTTTATTTCCATTCAAACTGACCCAACAGCCATCTTGGATGCTGTATTGGGAGCACGAGAGGATTGAATTTGGTGGACTAGTCTGTCTTTCCTTGCACTACTAAACCCAAATTTTCTTTGACACCAGTGGCAAAATGCTTTTTGTGATATGAAACTATACTGGACAATTATAGGTGGCTTCTTCCCAGTTTATGTGCTGGGTAGTTTATGTGCTGGTTTATGTGCCTTCCTAAACATTGTAGTATTAAATTTCACACATTTATTAACTCTATAGTATATTTCTGTCAGTTATTGGATATTCAGGGAATGAGAAGAGTTCTCAGATGACCAGCATATCCCGTGGTCATGTGCACATTGTAGTACATTTGCGTTTGGCACGTGGTCATCTATATTCATGAATGCCTTCAAGGTTCTGCTTACTATTGTGAAGGGTAGACATAGTAATGGTGGTGAACTGACTTTAAGAATCAGAGATATTGAAAATCCCAATCCCATTATGAGCTGAGCCCAAATCCTCTCAGCAGTTCAGGCTTGGCTTGTAACTGGCTCATCACTGGCTTGTTGCCAGCCAGTCCTTCCTGTCAGAAGCTTTCTTCCAAGGAAAACATAGTCTTGAGAAGAGGAGAACTGGTGATAGGAAAGACTTTGCACAACCTCATGCACCTCACCTCATGCACAACACCTCATGCACAACACCTGAATTATCCTGAGGAAAGACCTCATGCACATCCTTCAGTCTTGGAAGACTATGGTATCGCACTCTGAATAGTGTTCTGGAACAGAGTGTTCTCTCCAGTGCGCAAAGCCTGGGTAAAGTAGATATGGAGGATAGACTGTTACCCATGCAGCAAATCCCCCCTCTCCACGTCGCTGAAATGGTCCAATGGAAAGGCAGAAGCCAATACGGTTGGTTCCAGCGACGTCACAGGAGTTGCCAGAACGTGACTGTGTTCAGCCATGAACTGCCTCAGGGACTCTGGCTCCGGATTTTGCCTCGAGGTTGATTCCTGAAGCCTTTTCCATCACTGGATGTAGCCGCAAGGTAGCGGAGGTTTGGGACCAGAGTTTTCCTTCTCTCAGATGAGCTGCCTTCCCAGGCTGACGAGTCCCATCTACCCGGTGGCTGTTCAGTCACCTCTTACGACAAGTACAGCCAAACTGAGGGCCTATTATCCTGAGGGCCTCATGTGCAACACCTGAATTATCCTGCGGGTGATTCAGAGCCTCAGAGGATGATTATCCTGAGGATGATTCAGATGATTCAGAATATTATTAGGAAAGACCTCATGCACAACACCTGAATCATCCTGAGGATGATTCAGAGCATCTTTGCTGCTGAAGTGCATGGGAGCAGCAAATTTTCCCCACCTCATTGAATCAGAAGCCTTGGGAAACTACAATTCCCATGCATCACATGTTCGGGAGCATCTAGGTCTTAATGATGAAGCTTATAACGCCTCTTCTCTTCCCAAGCACTGACCCCCTCCCTTGCACAAGTATATGTTTGCTATAAATAGTAGGGAGGCTGGAAGCCAACAACCACAAGCTGAATCTTTCCAAGAACTCCCCTACATTTCTCCAAGAGTTCTCTGAGAAATTTCAGGAAAAAACTGATCTAATGGGGGGGGGGGGCTACTAGCTACATCACTAGCTACAGCTGAGCACTTCCAAATGCCAGGAGAGGAATTAATAATATTACATGTAAAAGCCTATGCCCAAAACAATTTTGCTAGAGAAAGGCAACTTCAAGAGGGGATAAATTACAGCAAAGATTTAGTAAGGAGGAAGAAGGGGTTTAATCCTGTTCCTGTTCACTGCATTCTGCTGTTACTGTCCTGCTCCAAGGTACTTCGCACACTGTAAGATTCCGGACTTATGTTTACCCTCACAAGCAAACACAGCTGCTTGGGTTTCATTATGTGCATGAAGTCTACTTTAAGGATTCCATGTACATGCCCATACTTCACAACACAATCATCTCATGTTGTCCAGGTCAAGAATGCGCCGATTTCACAGGCCAACACACATTTTTCTTCCTTAAACGTTACACCGATTCCTGGGTATATTTGGGATGCTGATTCCAAAAATGGCATCTGTTTTTCCCTATCATGTCTAGTTTTGGAGACACGGCAAAGCCTCTTCAGTGAATGGTTCAAGCAGCTTCCTCATGAGGAAGCCTACACCATGGCTTCCTCATGAGGAAGCTGCTTGAACCATTCTCTAATGAGACTATGCTGTATCACCAAAACTAGACGTGATTGGGCAAAATGGATGCCATTTTTGGAATTGGCACCCCAAATTTATATCAAACCACCATAAAGTTTGGGGAAAACGTTTCTGACCCTCAATTTTGTAGGCCTGTGTTTTTAGACCCATCGATGCAAAATGACTTTTCTCATTGGTGCTGATCCATCTTCTATTGCCCTTGCTATTCCTTAGTTCTTTGCCTTCTTCCTGTCTCTAGCCTCAAGCAACCTACAAGTTGTCAATAGTCTTAATTATGCATGGGTAATGGAAAGTGCTTGACAAACAGGGAATATTTGATCTCTTTTTAATTATTAAGCTTTTTAAAAACCAACCAGGCAAAATTACTCTAAGTTTTTTGTTGTTGTTGACTTTGGAGTGACTCTGTGGGACACCCATGGCAAAGACACAAACAAATATAATCTCTTTTTTTTTTCCTCCCAAGAAAGAAGCTGAACTACATTGTGTAGCATAATGAGAGTTCATCATTTTGACTAATTAGTTTGAAAAAAAGCTCTTGCTCCATTTAGCTATGCTGCAGTCCTCTAACACTGCAGTACAAACAACTCAATGACAGCAGGTGGCCTGTTCTTATACATTTTAATAGGGTGTTGCTAAAATATTTATTCTTTCATTGGATTAGTTGAGATCATAGCTAGCTGGGAATGTGTAATAACTTTTCTTACAGCCCCCATTCCAGAGGACTTTCAGAGAGACCAAAAAAGGGGGTATTGTAACTCTCTGTTTCAATATTTGGACATTGCAGTGTATGCTATTCAAATATTTATCTATATCTTTATCTACATTCAGTGTTGTTAATTAAAATACTTTCAATTATAAAACTAGCATGGGCAGTGGTAACTGATACCATCAGCAGTGGAACAATCTCACTCCTCCATCCCTCAGACGCCTGAGGTCCTATATTAAGGAATAAACTACCATCTCTCCCATGATCACATTTCACAAGGCTTGTCTCCACTGTGACCCTTGTGCCTCTCTTAGGGAAAGATGTTCACTGTTCTTCTCAATGACACCTCTGTACCCCATGCTCTTGAGGAGGGCCATTGCTTCTTGCCTTCATGATGGAGTCCTGTTGAAATCTGTGGAAATGTGAGTGCTACACTTTGAGCAAGGAAAGGGTATTTCTCAATTTACTTATAAATTTTTACAACCTCTTCTCCTGTGCTCAGAGTAGTTGGCACTGACGCAGATTAAAACAATATAAAAATAGGAATAATAGCATAATTTTGTCTTTCAAAATTGGTATCAGAGGGTGAAAAACTGCACCAGAGGTTTCATTCCACAGCCTATGGAATGGCCAAAGAGATTGACAAATTCTACTACCCTACCCCAGTTCTTTTATGGTTTTGATGCTTCAGTTCTCTCTTGTTACCCAATTCTATACACCCCTTGCATAATTAACAACAGTGTACTGATTAAACCCAAAATTAATAAATCAAGTAAATCACATTACTCAAAAACAACCAACCTTGACTGAAAAGTGGGGTATAAATGTACTAAATTAACTAGGGGACGTTAATCAGCTTGCATAGTTAATCAGAGGCATGACAACAGTCACTTGACATCTTCATATCTCAGAATAGACTTCCAACATATTCTGGGTGGGGTTGCACTCTCTTTAAAAGGACAAGTTTGAATTTGACGAGTGCTTCTTCTTATGGAGGACCAAGTGGGAGCTGTATTGAGGAGTGATTCCTATAAGCTGCTTCCAGACATGCTTTCCAAACATGCACAATCATGTGCCAGGACCCCGTGTACTGGCCAATGGCACATCTCTGTGATTCGGCTATGAAGTGGTGGCTGAAGCCAAAATAAGGTGCACTGAAACTTTTACTGAAGGGCTCAGGAAATAAAACAGAGAGTATGAATGGAACTCTCTAATTTATCATACCCTATACAGGGGAAATTTTAACAATCACATGCTATGGAGCCCTATAGAAGAAAAAGAGGGGAGGAGAGAAGAACTCCTTAGAAGGAGAAGAGGCAGAAATGGATGAGAAAAAGGAATGTAGTTGGATTAGGTAGGCTCCTAGATATATCTGGGGGAGAAAAGGAAAGGAAGTTGACTGAATGGGGTAGGGGAAAACCAGTACCCCAACTGCAGTACCAAACTGCTACCACCATTCCAGAATAAGGAAACCAGGTGGGGAGGCACCTGAGGAAAGTCAAGAACCCAGTGGTTCTTATTTAAAATCAAATTACAGTTGCACTGGCATACCAAAGGAGGTCAAGGGTGGCAAATGCCTGGGGTGCCATGCCTATGGGAGTGCCACCATTCTCCTTGCCCACTGCCACCCTCCTTGCTCCACCCATAGGCCTTCAGAGGACTTTAAAGTGTACTTTTGGTTTTTGGGAGGCCTTTCCAGCCCTCAAAAAGCCTTCTAAGGGCCCTCCAGAGGTCTCAGAAGGACTTTGGCCTTCCATTTTTCAGGTGAAAACCAGAAGTGATGTTTAAGTCCTTCCAGAGGTCTCCGAAGGCCTTCAGAGGTCTGGAGGAGGCTGTGTACAGTGGGGGAGCATTCAACTTAGGAGCTCACATTCTGTGGTCTTGTCCCCGGGTGGAACAGGGGCTAGGATCACCAGTGTGCAATTGCACCCACAGTAGCCATATGATGTGACAACCCACTGAACTACCAGTGAACATGGATTAGGCAGGCTAGGAGTCAAAATATAACCAGTTTATTAAAACCTCCAAAGAAAAAGAAATTAAACAAACTGGGGAGAGGATGGAGAGAAGAACAATAAGCAGATGTGAAAAATGCCTGAATTGGATTGGATGAACACAAAGAGATGTGACCAAATTGGATGCAGTAAGCAGTAATGCCCAGCAGGGGACACTAGGTAGCTAATTAAGAAAAAGGCTCAAAGAAAAAACACACACAACCAACTGCATTTTCACACAGTGTAGTTTGCAGGTTGGCTTGAAGAAAGAGCATGCAAAACAAAATTATCTCTCTAAAGACCTCTAACTAGATTACAGTCCCTATGTATACCTATGCTGATCTTCAATGCTTATTGGGGAGTAAGTTGGCATATAGAAGCTGGTTCCAACAGTAGACTGGCAAAAGAAACCAAGGTTTGATTATGTCATAGGGTTGCCTGAATGAATGAAGGGAAAGTACGTGGCTACTTCATTCCACCTCTTTACCCAGATAGTTGGAAGATACATGGCCCAGTCATAGAGATAGAGCAATCCGAGTCCAACCACATGTGGCTGTTTAGGAATGGTATTCCAAACAAAGGCTACTGCAGATGATGTCCCAGCAACTTTTAGGATTTGGATCCATTGCAGAAGCCTCTGGGGCATTAGAACTGTCCGAAAATACTTCTCAGGACTCACAGTATATTTCTAAGCTCAATTCAAAGTGCTGGAGCCACAGTGGATCCTTTGGGGGAAAGGATGGTGAAAAACCAACTAACCAACCATGTATCCCATGCTGTAATCGTAAGGTCATGTTTCTTCGCTGTACATACTCTTGTAGTACGTGATGTGCTGACACACTTTGGGAACCACAGAAAGTGGTGGTAACATTTCATTAACCAGTCAAATCATGTGTGGAGTTGAAATGCTAATACTTCTCTAGAAAATTAATGAATTGTGGTCTGATTCAGTTTTAATCTGAATTAATGTTTTCATTCCAACTGTAGCTCCAATAATGTCAAGGACGGTGGTGCATTTCTAATTTCGTTTATTTGCAATAGTCAGCTTTGTCTGCCGAAAACGTCTGAGCCATTGAAAGTTGGTCTCCCCTCCCCCCCCAAAAAAGAGTTTGCAAAAGAAAAGAAGACATGATATCTGTGCTCAATGTTTCCATCAAACAAGGGGGTAGGAAATGGAATTGGAACGTGGCAGTCTGCTTCAAGAAAGACTCGCAGTCTAATCCTAACTAAATCCCCACACAACAATGCAGTGGTCTGATGTGGCTTCTGCTGTATCCATGGGGGATTTATGGTTGCTGGAGCTCTCCTTATGGTACGGGGACATTTGTCCCCTTGACCTGGATAAGCCCCAGCAGTGTCTATGGATCAATTGCAGACCTGCATTAGCTTAATCACTGGTGTAAGTTCACATTGACCCGGGAAAGCAGATCAGATCCTGGAAGGGGTCAGGATTCAGTGTGTATCTCCACTGCCGAACCCACACCATCCCAGGCTAGGTCCATCCTCCTCCCCACCCCTGTCTCTGCCCCATTCCACCTGCACCATCCTTCATACCACCATCCCCTTGTCCTGTTCCACCCCTTGCACATCCTTACCTACTCTGTGAGTCTTTGGTGGTCTACCAGCACATGGGAGGCTACTCCAGCCTCCCTGCCTGCAGCTTGGCTGTGCATGTCAGCAGAAGCTGCTTTGTGACTGCCGTAAAGCAGCCTCTGCCACCACAACACATGGTGCACCAGTGCCTGGCCAGCATAAGATAGTACCATTAATTACTGATGTGTGATTAATTTCTGTCTAGAATATATGCCACCTTGGCAGTTTTTTTATTACACAAGTCTGACCTGCCTTATATAACGGTAATTCCGCAGCAACTGTATGTCATGAGTACACAAAGAAGATGGTGTGGTTCAATGGTTAAATACTGGGGAATCTGAATTTATGCCATAAAACTTCTAGGTGGCCCTGAGAAAGGTATTCTGCCAATTTTTATTCTGTTTTTCATTTCTATCTTACTTTGTGTTCATGAGGAAGTTAAGAACTGAAATGCATAAAGACAATTAGCACTAATTCTTAATGTTCAATAGAACAAATCATATCATCATAATAGTTAGAAACCCGGAAGTAGCATACATATAACTGCACTTAAAATAATTCAGCTAATCACTAGACATGGACTAAAAGCATGGAGAGGTAAGAAGATTTTTCATGTGCTTTCTAAAAGAATGCTGAAGAACTCATGCTCCTAGGGGAAGCAGAGATTGGCGGAATGGTCTGTCGATGTGGTAGAATCTTTGCTTTGCCTGGAGGATGTCCCAGGTATCTCCAGATAGGTCAACCCATTTCTGCCATTTCTGCTATTCCTGCCATTTCATTTCTGCCATTTCTGCTAATTGGCAGATGCGCTTCAATATCAGTAAGTGTAAAGTCATGCACATTGGGGCAAAAAATCAAAACTTTAGATATAGGCTGATGGGTTCTGAGCTGTCTGTGACAGATCAGGAGAGAGATCTTGGGGTGGTGGTGGACAGGTCGATGAAAGTGTACCCAATGTGCGGCGGCAGTGAAGAAGGCCAATTCTATGCTTGGGATCATTAGGAAGGGTATTGAGAACAAAACGGCTAATATTATAATGCCATTGTACAAATCGATGGTAAGGCCACACCTGGAGTATTGTGTCCAGTTCTGGTGGCCGCATCTCAAAAAAGACATAGTGGAAATGGAAAAGGTGCAAAAGAGAGCGACTAAGATGATTGCGGGGCTGGGGCACCTTCCTTATGAGGAAAGGCTACGGCGTTTGGGCCTCTTCAGCCTAGAAAAGAGACGCCTGAGGGGTGACATGATTGAGACATACAAAATTATGCAGGGGATGGACAGAGTGGATAGGGAGATGCTCTTTACACTCTCACATAATACCAGAACCAGGGGACATCCACTAAAATTGAGTGTTGGGCGGGTTAGGACAGACAAAAGAAAATATTTCTTGGTGGTGGGTCTGTGGAACTCCTTGCTGCAGGATGTGGTGCTGGCGTCTAGCCTAGATGCCTTTAAAAGGGGATTGGACAAGTTTCTGGAGGAAAAATCCATTACGGGGTACAAGCCATGATGTGTATGCGCAACCTCCTGATTTTAGAAATGGGTTATGTCAGAATGCCAGATGCAAGGGAGGGCACCAGGATGAGGTCTCTTGTTACCTGGTGTGCTCCCTGGGGCATTTGGTGGGCCGCTGTGAGATACAGGAAGCTGGACTAGATGGGCCTATGGCCTGATCCAGTGGGGCTGTTCTTATGTTCTTATGCCCAGCCCACTGGTGTACACATTTGATTCCTGTTGTGTATATACAACATTGAGCAGAAATGGCTTAAGGAAAGATCCCTGTCTGAAATCCTAGATAGCACCTGTCAGTCAGTGTAGGCAGTATGGGGCTAGGTGGATATATAAAGCACTATACAGTCAGTATAAAACAGCTTGATGAGTTCAGTAGGATTAAGCCGCAATAGAGCAAGCAGATCATAGATACCAACTAACGAAGTTTCTGATGTGATGGAACATAAGTAAGGTCTCATCTGAGGCGCTTAACACAAGGGGTAGCTAATACCCCTACAAGTGTGTTTAGAAAGCTGTATCAAGTGAAGTGACAATAGCCTTAAGTATATTTGGTTAAGTGAAAATCCAGCAAAAGCATACAGCAAACATGCAGAAGATTGCCTTCTAGGGCCTGTCCTTGTAGAGCACTTGTAAAGCAAACATTGTAGTTAAAGATCTAAAAAGTTGTAAGTTTGAACATGAGGGGCATATTTTGGACAGCAAGGCTATAGAAGCAAAGTACTTAAGGGTCCCATGCTTTTGCATGGAGCTTTCTATTTCTGCTGTGCCCAGTAATCACTTGACATGCTGCCTGGATTCTTTGTAAGTAGGGCTAGATGACCGTGGTTGTGATGGGGCGGTACAATGTTCTCCTTGTCACATGGGGTAGGCATGGATGCTGGTGCTGAGTGTGGCCATGCTGTTTTCCTTCAGACTTTCCTCCCTGCACTGAGCTATATGCAACCTCATCCTCATTAGCACTAGTGAAAGTGTCTCATCCTCCTCCTTGAAATCCAGAGTTTGTTCATTGAGTGGGTAAGTGATATTTGATTAGCGGAGGAGCCTTAATTGGAAGACACCAATTCTAAGGGAAGACACTCTTAGAAAGAAAATCGATGGAAGTCATGAAGTCAACATTTAGCTAAACCAGAAGAAAGGGAACGTATTGTGGTAAATGGAAAATCCAAATTCCCAAATATTGCTGCCATGATCTTATAGATTCTAACTTTGAGACATAATACTGTTTTACATTTGTTCATTATTCACTTCTTCCCTCTTACATCAAAAAATGTCTTGAAAAATCACATAGCTCAGAAAAAGTGTTTGCTTGGTGTTCCAGATTTTTGACACAGATTAGAAACAAGCTGTTCATTATCCATGAAGTCATATTTGTGAAATGACAGTGAAATCTGGTAGCTGGCAAAGAATGCTAGAAACTTCTGATATCATATTTAAGAATTTTTCTATGGATCATGCCCCAAAGTCCTCTTAAACAACACTATGAGGAGATGTCTGAGATATGGCCAATATTCACATAAGCCTCTGAAATTCCTGACAGAGTTTCTGACCTGGCATCTCAGCCACTCCCCTGGGATTTTCATTCAGGTCTACCACAGGGGTGGATCCAAGGGAGGGCATGAATGCGTGACACCTTTGCAAACCTGCAGGGCACCTGGCTGTTCCAGATGGGTAGTGGGTGGGGACCCTCCAGTTGTGACATCAACTGCTCTGACCTGGGTAAGTTGCTGGGCAGCGCACACCTCCGGCCTCTCTCTACGCTTGCCTATTGCACTTCTCAGCTCCTGCATGCCCTGACTTTTCTTATACTGTTTCAGGCTGCAGTCCAGTCCACACTTTCCTGGGAGTAAGCCTTATTGACTATAGTGGGACTTGCATCAGAGTAGACATGCCTAGGATTGGATTCTGAGGCTGCAATCCTGTGCACACTTTCCTGGGAGTAAGCCCGATAGACTATAATGGGACTTACATCTGATAGGCATGCCTAGGATTGGGCTCTGAGGCTGCAATCCTATCCACACTTAACTGGGAGCAAGCCCTATAGACTATAATGGTGTGTCTACCCAGAAATAAGTCCCAAGAATTGGGTTCTCTTAGACTGCAGTGCTATCCACATTTACCTGGGAGCAAGCTCCACTGACTATAATGGGGCTTCTGAGTAGACATGCATAGGATTTGGTATCACTCAGACAGTAGTCTGCCCCCCCCCCCCATTGGCAAGAACTGCAGTTAGCCAGCTGGAGCTGTTAGAACACACACACACACACACACACACACACACACACACACACACACACACACTAAAACATAATAGAAACAACTAAAAAGTCAAAGCATGAACAAACATTCCTTTTCTTTTCATTCTCACATTGAATGTTAAGCAGCCCCCAAAAGGGGGGGGGGGTGAATGAGGAAAAAACAAAGGATGTTTCATGGTAAAACTGTGGGGGTAGACATGCCAAAGATTAGGTTCTCTTAGACTGCAAGGCTATCTGCATTTACCTGGGGGGGGGGGGGGCAGCTCTTGAAGTGCTCCTCTGTTCCTTTTGACATGATGAAAGAATGCCAGCCTTTCCTACCTTGTACTGGGGGCCCAATTCTATTCAATTTTCGAACAGTGGTGCAACTGTTCCAATGGGGCATGCGCTGCATCCTGCAGCGGAGGCACAGTCACTGAGGCCTCCTCAAGGTATGGGAAAATGTGCTCCTTTACCTTGGGGCTGTACTGTAATCACTGGTGCTGTAAAGTTGGATAGGATTGGACTCTTAATTAGATTAGCTGGTCCTTGGTGCAAAAAGAACAGCTGCTGAATTCTTGTCTGTCATAGAATGTCACTGTTAAAGGCATAGGAGACCTGTAGCTTTCCACATTAAGTGTGGTATGGGCTTGTTGAAGAAGCAGAAATCTGGCTAAATGATCCTGTTTGGAAATGTTTGTAACTGATTAGCTACACCTTTGTTTTGAGTCTGATTTAAATATGATATGAGGGCAGGGTTATTTTCTGGGCAAATTCACATAGGAGAAATCTGTGTTGATGTCAAATGCAAAACTAGAAATATAGGGAGCTGACCCCCAGAAAAAAAAGGTGGTATTTTTTGACTGGCTTTCAGGATTGGATGCACTGATTATAGTCCCTGAAAAATATCCTATGCAAATGTGCCATTCTGAGTATTACGGATTTCATATTATAATGACGATAAATGAACTCTATGGATCCAAACACCTTTATGTAAATTTAAGGGCGGCTGCTAGAATGGGGAGCAAAGTTGGGAGAAAAGGGAGTGCCCACTGGGCGGGGCATCTGACATAGACTGGGAGCCCTGGTCTACCCATACAGCAAATCTCGGCCATGGAGGCCACAGGTTCAACTGGGTGCCATGGTCGACTTAGCAGGTAGATCAGGGCTCCAAGTCCAGGTAGGAGGCCAGGTCTATCCTCTTGGTTGACCTGGGCTCTGGAGTTAAGCTAGTGCTCTTGGCACCCTCCCCCCAAATACAATCTCTGGATCCGCCTCTGGTCTACCAACACACCTGCAATGAACTTTCTCATTTACAATCCTCTTGTTGCCTCTACTTCTCACAAAAATTAGGAATATTGAGTTCAAATACAAGCATGGAAGTCCTGATACCACACTTGAACTCTTGGATGATGGAGATAATGCTGAATGGCAACATGGGAGAAAACTATCCTCAGTAGGCAAGGTCTGAGTGGAAAATTTGATGAGATTTGGTCCCCATTTTTTATAATTATATGGGTATGACTGAACAGTGAAACAATAGTTATGTGGTTAGGTTTGCTGTGGAAATCTCCTCTCTTAGCCCTTCCCTCTTTTCTTCCATTTTCTTTTTGGTATTCAGTGTTTCTTTTCACTTGTCTTTCTCCCTCATTTTTGATAGGTAACAGGAGGGGGGTAAGGGAGAGTGTAAGTTGTGGGGTTACTTGTTGCATTAGAATATGTTCAGTAAACGTCAAAAATGTTTAAAAAGAAGGAAGTCTGTTATGACAATCTGTCACTGAAGAGTGAACTTTGGAATATTCACACATTAACACCAAATTCATGACACAGGTTTTCATAGTATTGCAGGGTTAGACTGCTGATCTTCCCACTGAATTGCTGACTGGATGGGGGAGTGAACAGTTTTGTCTCACCTCTTTTGGGTGTGAGTGAGACTTGATGGGGTTGTTGCTGTGGATGCATGATATTCATGGCTGGAGGGGAAGGTTGAGTGTAGCCTCTGATGTCTGCCTGTCCCACTCAGTGCCTCAAGGTGGTGCAAGACAAGAACCCACCTACCTAAAGGTTAGCAGTGTGGAATTAGCTGGTCGGCCTTTTACAGGGCACAAAGAAGAATGTTATGTTCTCTAAGAAATGGCCCACAACCCAATCCTGACCAACTTTCTGGCACCAATGCAACTGCTATGTAGCCCCAAGGTATGGGAATAAATGTTGTTTGATCCTGTGGAGGTCTCAGTGACTCCCCCCCCCCAATCACAGGATGCAGTACATGCCCTGTTGGCATGGCTGCATCAGACCTGGAAAGTTGGTTAGGATTGGGCTACCAGTTTGTGGGGAGTGCTGTGTCACCTATTGCACAAGTTATTCATGAACAGGTGTGATTACTGCACAGTACATAGTGTAATTACACAGGCCTACAAAATTGAGGGTCAGAAAAGTTTTTCCCAAACTTCATGGTGGTTTGATATGAATTTGGGGTGCCGATTCCAAAAATGGCATCTGTTTTGCCCTATCACGTCTAGTTTTGGAGATATAGTATAGCCTCATTAGTGAATGGTTCAAGCAGCTTCCTCATGAGGAAGCCATGGTGTAGCCTTCCTCATGAGGAAGCTGCTTGAACCATTCACTAAAGATGCTATGCCGTGTCTCCAAAACTAGACATGATAGGGCAAAACGGATGCCATTTTTGGAATCGGCACCCCAAATATACCCAGGAATTAGGTTAATGTTTAAGGAAGCAACATGTGTGTGGTCCTGTGTTATTAGACACAAAACTGGCAGGTACAGTGGAGTCGGGAAAATAAGAGAAAAATAGTTCTGGAGCACTGTAGTGGTGAAGAAAAGATTATCCCGACCAGATTCTTCAGACTAACAGACATGAAACCTACCAGTGCCCAATGGGACTTCCATTGGGTACTGGAAGCCTCAACTTCAAAGGCTTGACTGAAACTAGTCTTAGCCAGCCTCTTGCCAGGCACCTGACAGAATGGCCCCGAGACATGAAATAGATGTTTCTCAATCACAGGGCAACTTCTAGAAAGGCATGAGATGACTTCCCCAGAGCAGTGAGCCCCGTGACTGGTAAACAGCTCTGTTTAGGGGTCCTCAGTGACCATATTTATATAGCAATAAATCTCCACATGTCATCCATAGTGGAGAACTAGTGTTCTTGTTTCCACCTTTCTTATTTCTCAGGACTGAGGCGCTTTGTGTAAGCCAGATGGTTGAAGACAGAATTATATTGTGAGAACTCTGAAAAATGTTATGTAAGAAAAGATATGGCTGTACTTAGAAGTTTAAGTTCATCGCCAATGCTGCCTCAGAAGAATAATGCCATGTTTGCTCAGTGCTGCTGAACAACAAATCTCACTTTAGAGTTCCCTGGGACAGGGATTGTTTTCTTTTGGTGGCAGAGAAAGAAAGTTCAACAGCTCAGTATTTCTGTTGAGTTCCTCTGCAAACCTACTGGCTTGAATTCTATGGGAAGAAAGCCTTCCTACTGTTGTGTTTGATCTTTTTCTGTCCATTCTTTGCACTGACTGAGTACTTAAACCTATAGTGCAATAAGAAACAAGACAAAAGTAGCTTGGATTGTCAAACAGGGCCCAACTTTGTTCATGTCAACACAGTTGTGCAGTAGGTCCTGACTGACTAAACACTTCACATGCACAGCCCTTTCAGTGTGGTTTGCCTGGTTTGCCTAGTGAGAGAGAGAGAGAGAGAGAGAGAGAGAGAGAGCTCAGATAAAATATCCTGCCTTCTTCCTTTTTGGCAACCCCACCATGATTCTGAGCAGCAGGTCATCCAAAATGTTATCTTGGCTCATTACTGCCAACTCAATCTGAAAAGGAAATTCAGAATTGCATTGCCATCCAGAATTACATCCAGGTGTTGTTGCTCAGTGAGGTCCCATCCCACCTCCTTATGATATGCAATCTCTCAGGATTGTTGGCACCTCCCTAACCAATGATTGCTCACCAAAATTGCTCTTAACATCACATCATACACCAAACCTGCCAGCTAGGACCAAACACATTGAGCAAACAGCATGTAGTAGACAAAATGCAAAACAAGGGGCAAAATTCCAAATGTTTTCCCTCTGGGGACCTGCTTTTCTTCTTCTTCTTTAAATACAGGTTTATGGTAATCCAGTCATGTGAGCACCAGGAACACAAAGGTCATCATTTTAATAGACTGCTCTTAGCCTTTCCACACCATGGATAAGAGTGATTGACAGTGAAATGTTGATATGGGATCTTAATCATTTAGTTTGTGTCAGAATGTGTAACAGATTTAGGGACAGCTCAGCCTTAAGCTTCTGAACAGAGCTGTGAGGGACAAGGAAGCGTCACTAAAATGCTTGTTAAGACAGCATTTCGGAGCATGACTTCAAGGAGATAAGGGAAGTCTTTGTGGATGTGGAAGAGAGTGAAAGAGAGATGCATCAACCCAGAGAGTGATTATATTGTGATTCAGAAGCTCTCCTGAGTTGCTGTGAAGGGAGAACCCTGAAGATCAGAGCTGTCCGATCTGTGGCTTCAGTTCTTGAAGTCATCATGTGCTTGTTCTAAGCATTACCTGAAGCCACACTGGAAACACCCAAAGGGAGAGAGATGGATCTTAGATTGCAAACCATGCTGACAATTAGAAATATTAATTAAGGCTAAATGAGAAGAAAAGCCTGAGAGAACTCCCCAGGGTTGCATGGAGTGGGGAATACCCAAAGCAATTGTTGGGGGAATGCATTCCATATGGCCCATTGCAAAGAGAACACCAGCACAACGTAGTTGATTTCAAGGTGCATGAAGAGGGAACGCAGCAGGTGGTGCAAATACTCTGCTGTTCAGCAGAAAATGGCTCAGCAGGAACTGCAGTGACCTGTGGATGAAGGTGCACTCCTGGACTCATCTCCTTAAGAGAGGTTTATCCTGCTCATTTGGTTCTGGGCATCAGGACGCTGCAGCAATTTCAATGCACCCAGTCTCTCTCTCTCTCTCTCTCTCTCTCTCTCTCTCTCTTTCAGAAAACGTGGCAGGCAACTGGCAACTTCCTGAATTTCCACTCAGAGCTGTAAGGAAGAGCTTGGCAGGTTCCAGCAACTTTATCAAGGACCATAATGATGCCCTCCTAATACCTTCAACTTATGTATTAAACATATTTATACCCCACTTTTCCTTGACAAAATGCTCAAAGTGGATTACAGTGACTGATGGCCCAATACTAATGGTCACTAGTGCTGGCTGGGGAAGCTGATCCAAGAAAGAGGACTCAGGTGACTTGGGTGCACTTTAACCACTTCCTTTCCACTTAACCTCAAAACTTCTGAGGTCACCTGCAAAAGCCAATAGCTGAGATTCTTGGTCTGCCTGCTCCAATCCACTGCATAATAGAGTAGAAGGGACCCATGAGTAACCCCAGAGCTCCAAGAACATGCAAGTACAAACCAGCAATCAAGTGGTTGGTCAATGAATTGTATTGGTTCTTCAATTGGTTCTTCCACATGTCGTCTTCTGGAACCATGTCAAATGAGCTGTAGGGTCTTTATGGGAGGGGAGTGAACTATTTCTCTGGCAATCCCTAGTTCTTGAAGAAGAAAGACATGATGAGCAGAAGAGGTAAGGGCAGCAAATAATGGACAGTTACTGAATGAACATTTTGATCTCTTTTATGATTTTATGCGCCATCTGTAATTCCTTGCTGTTCAAATAGCAGCACTTGGCATCTCTGGGATTTGAGGAGCTCTGTGCAGTAGCAATGCCTTAGTCAGACAGATACTTTTGCTCTTGTGCTTTATGAAGGCAATTGAGCCTCACGGAGGAATTACGACCTTCTGTCCATATAGGTGTGTGTAACTCTATATTATTTATATGTTCATACACTTACACATCGCCCAGAATGAATTTGCTGCAAGGGATCCTGGATCACAGAGGCCTGCAGTCTCCTTGGATTTTATTTTTAAAAAATACATTCTTTGTCCAAAATCATTGGGAAGTGTCGTAAATTGCTCACCAGTTAAGCACCTAGAGCCAAAAGGGTCCAGTTGATGAGGGAGCCACAATTTATAGGAAATGGGATGACAGGTTCAAAGAGGCAAAGAACTCTAATCAATCGGAAGAAAATATCACCTGCTATTTATGGCCTTAGCAGCAGTTGGAAAAAAAAATACTAACACCAAAAGAAATCAAATCCTGTAGAGGCAGCTTGCCTTTTAGAAACCTTATTGTTTCCCTCTGTCTCCAGGCTTCAACTGAGTAGTAGAGTGCAGTACATTTTCTTTTTGTCTAGCCTTTTGAACAGGCAGTCAGGGCTGGTGCTATCATTAGGCCAACTAGGCAGTTGCCTAGGGACAGACCTCAGATGGGCACAGTTTATATTGATTAGTTTTTTTTAACCTGTATAACAAATGCATCTGACAATTTATATTTTTTTAAAGAGAAATACCACAACAGTGCTATGGAATGTAATTAATTATAAAGTTGCATGGGACAATATTTGGAGGGTACAAGTAGTTAGCCTTTCCTATGGTACAAATTATCCTGACACTGACCCTGCAGCTAGTAAGTACTGAAGCACAGGAGCACATCATGGCACCCACCCTAGGCCACAATCCATGGCCATACCCCATTGACAGCCCAATACTGAGCTGCCTGGGGCATGTGGCTGCAGCGGCACCAAAATGGCTGCCGCTGCGTTCTGCACACCCAAGGCAGCCACGGGCGGCACCTCGAAAGAGGGGGACTTTCATCCCCTTTCCCCAGGTAATTGCAGTATCCCCACAATGGGGCTACTCGATTCATCGCCAACCCAAAGGCAGGTGTAACCTCCATGTAAGGCGGCAAGCCCTTCACAGAGGCTTTGGATCAGGTGGAGTGAAGTTCCATTGGTCCCGCCTCCCTCCTTCCCTGATCCCTCCCCCTGGCATGCCTCTCCCTGCCCTCCCCCCACCTCTCGCCTCCCTGACATGTCTCTTCCCCGCCTTCCACCCAGGGTCTAGGAGAGGGTGGTAAAGGGGGTAATTTGTGCCTGGGTCCAGGGTCAGAAAGGGGGCCCAGGAGCCAAAGGGGGAGGCTCAGAAAGTTCCTGGGACCTGACATTTTCCTATCTCACCTGAACTTGCTGCCAGTGCATAATGCTGGGGCACAACCACGTGCATGCAGTGTTAACCGCTTCTGCAAGCCATACACACCAGGCCCAGGAAAGCATCCATGACCCTCCTTAACAGTGTCAAATCTGGGAGGAAACTAGCCTGCCACAGTAGCTCTTTGGCTTGTGGATCCCATAACCATGAAGGAGTGTATAAAAGCTCAGGGACCCAGCTGTGGAACTACAGCGGCTGCAGAAGTTCATTTTGATCCATTCTAGTGTGAGCCTAAATATGATTATGCTATTTTTCTGCAATGGATTTTCTATATTTCAAAGATTTTAGAGAGACTTAGGAGTGTGTTTGGTTTTTCATATTACTTTATCTAGCTGCCAGTGCCACATGGTCGGGAAGACCTGGGCTCTGCATCAAGAAGCCTGGTAGACCTGAGCAACAAAGAATATTGTGGCTGTCAGCACCTTCCCCCACCCAATTTTGTCCCCCGTTGTGGCCATCCCACTGCCCCCCTTCCCCTTTGGGAAGGGGCCCAGAAGAGACTTTGTACCCCCTGCTAAAATCCTCACATAGGCCCTGCCTCCACCCACCCTCCAATCGCCTCCCCCCTCCCTGGAACACTGCCTTCCCCCACGCCCCCATTTATCTCTCCACTGCTCAGCGGTCCATGTGACTGCCTGGCGGTAGCCTGGTGCCAGCCAGCGCTGGGCTACCACAGGCGCTTGCCCAACAGTAAGATCTGCAAACGTGCCTTATGGCACATTTGCAACAATGTGTGCCTGTGGTGAGCTGGTGTGCCAAGCCCAGGATTGGGCTCTAAGACTATAACAATAACAAAAAGGTCAACATTGTGGGCCCAATCCTATCCAACTTTCCAGCACTGATGCAGCCATGACAATGGGGTTTGTGCTGCATCCTGCAGTGGGGGAGCAGTCCCTGAGGCCTCCTTAAGGTCAGGGCAAATTAGTGTCTTTACCTCGGGCAGTGGCGTCACTAGGGTTCGCGTCACCCGGTGCGGGAGGCCAGCGCGTCACCTCCCTGCAGTGGGCGGGGCAACAGTCTAGGTGGTGGGCGTGGTGATCTACGATCGCCCTGCCCCCACTGTTTTTTTTGGCTGTACCTTTTGATAGAATAAAGATATTTCAATGTAGTTTGTTTCATCGCATTCTGCATGAAATTACACATTGATTGATATATAACCTGATGGTATTATTCCTCCAAACTCTGATTTTAGTGATTTTGGTCACTAGTGGTGTCACCTCCCCCCAGGTTGTCAATTTACTAACACCTTATTGGAGCAGTTCTCAAACTTTTAGCACTGGGACCCACTTCTTAGAATGACAATCTGTCTAGGACCCATCATAAAGCAAATTAAAATAAATAATTACAAATAAATTAAAGTAAAATCAATAAATAAGGGGAAACCAGCCCTGTTCCACCAAGTGAATTTTCTCTGTAGCCTGCCTGCAATAACACCCCCTCCCAAAAAGAATCAGTACGATTTTCACCCCTACCCAGTACCCAGTTCAATTTAAGTTCTTATATTTCAAGCATAACACTATCAGGATCCACCTGGCTTTGCAAGTCTGAGAGCCCAATTCTATGCCTGTCTACTAAAAAGTAAGTCCCATTATAGTCAGTGGGGCTTACTCCCAGGAAAGTGTGGATAGGACTGCAGCCTAAAACAGAAAAAAAATTTCACCTTACCCTGTCAAGCCTGTTTCATTCTTTTTAGGGGGGGGGGCTGCTTTCTGGAGCATTTGTTGAGCTCCAGTTGCATCAAATCAGGAAAATTCTGGTGACCTCACATTTCCCTTTGCCTGACCTGCCCAGGAGCCAAGGCACATTTGCTTACTCGTGAGTAAACGTGACCATGTGGCTTAGTTTTGCTCTCCATAGGGCTCAATACATTCGCCCGTTTGGAGGGAGGGACCTCCTTCTCAGGTGTTTTTGGGGGGCTACATTCATTGGATCAGGACCATTCTGGTGTTGTTGGATTCCTCTCAGCCTGCTCTTTCGGCTGGACTAAGGGATGGTCACCTACTCATGAGTAAACGCGCGATACCCCTTGGTTTCTCTTTCCATTGGGCTTCATGCATTTTTTGTTTTCCAGTTTTTTGCCAATAACTTTTGATAGAAAGGAGATATTTCACTCCTGTGTTTTGCATTGCATTCTGCTCGAAATTCTGCATCCAATGGTATATAATATGATGGTATTACTCCTAGCCACCACAATTTTAGCGCGTCACCCTCCCAGTGCGCGTCACCCCCCTTTTGCGCCTCACCCAGTGTGGCCCGCACCCCCCTAGCGACGCCACTGACCTCGGGGCTGCATTAGCACTGGAAAGTTGGATAGAATTGGGCCCTAAATGTCTTTATTAAAGATGTTGCATTCTCTTGCCATTTATCTCTACCCTGAAACTCATACTTCATTAAAACATCAAGCTCATTTCATCTCAAATTCTTTGGAGTAGGTTGCAATAGTTTAAAAAAATAGAAAAATGGGATTTAAAAAATCAGATAAATTAAAATATGCATATTATATTGAGAGTCTATGCATGTTTACTCACATGAAGCATAGTGTTCAGTAGAACGTATTCTAATGCAAATATTCATAATATTTTCTACTTAATGAAATGTATTCCTTAGGAAAAACAATATAGAGATTAACAGATGCCCCTAGATAAATTTCTCAATTTGCCTCCTGCTGAACCTAATGCTTCTTCTCATTTAAGGTCCTTGGAAAACTGTTTCAAAGGCAGCACCTGAGAATTCCTGCTGATGATGTCACTGCCCTTGCTGTAGGAGAAGTCCTGTACATCCACTCCCCCTTGACTGAAACCCTCCAGATAGCGCCATGGTTGTGAACAAATGCCACCTTAGCCATATTGTCCAGGTGTGTGTTGTATGTTGCACTTAACATGAAATGGAGTGTGCTAATCATTTTTAACAAGATGATAGTGTTTCTTGTGGGTTACCACATGAATTGCAGTACATGTTGGAGTTGATGCAACTCCATCTGCTATCCAGAGGAGGCAGGATGCTGTCCAGAAGGGGTCAAACTATGGCCCAGTGACTCTGACCTTTCTACCTGTTCTCTTTGTGATCCTTGTGGGGTGTGGCGCTAACCCTTTATCCTTCCCTTCTCCTCTGAGCACTTCCTCTTGTCCTCTGACCTGCTAAGATGCACACACCAGGGCTCTGATACCCAGGCCATCTTGAGCACAAGGCATGCAGGGTGAGGCAACCCAAGGGCCTTGCTATCTGTAAGTGTTAGCTGAACCTCTGATCCTAATCAGATGCTGTAAATATACACTCAATGGAAATGTAAGTAAATTACTTCTTTTTGCAACTTTAACAAGCCATTGCCTCTTTCTCTTTTTTATTGATTAGCAGTCAGCTGGGTGAGGGAGGTTCCCTGGGGTGCTACCTAAAGAGGGGGGGGGGTCTGCTGCTTAAGCTACTCTGCTTCCACCCCAAAGAGGAAACTATTTTTAATTTCCTCCAACAATACATTGCTATTTATTCAGATATGTAGAAATGAAAAGCAGGTCTGTTCACTGAAAGCAATTGAACCTCTACTGACTGGTTCTGCTCTTTTCTTGGTCTCAGGACATGCCCAGATCTTCTGTCGAATAATAATATTTAATACTTCTCAATCATCTAATATAACTATGCACAGGAGAATGTTTTAAAATGTGTATGTCCCCAAATGACAGGTGTGATGCTCTGTTTCAGTGTGTCTGCTGGGCTTTGCATCCTATGCCAGTTCCCCACCCCATCCAAAATAACACATAATTGCTGGGCTGGGCCCAGAGTCGGTTTCAGATAGCTGTCTGGCTAGGGGACAGATTCAGCTTTATGATGGTGAAGGGAATCTAGGAACTGGGAGAGGCTGTGTTGCTTCCTGAGCCCTGCTGGGGATATGGTAGTAAAGCAATCTCCATCTCTGAGTGTAGCTTTGTTCTTTAGACCCTATAGCTAAGATTAGGGTTGGTGTTGTAACTGTTCCAGATGCTGTCATTGCATTTCTAGGGCAGTTGTATCCTGGGGGAATGATAACAAGCCATTTTCAGAAGATCAGTGAAGAGATGACTTCAGCATAAGCAGACTTGCTCAGAAGATGATGTAGATACAGTGGTGTAGCTATGAGTGTGCGGGGGGGGGGGAGCAGACCGCACCAGGTAACACACTCAGGGGAGGTGACACCGTTACCACCAACAGTGTGAAAATCTTGGTATTTTTGAATGATACCATCATGTTATATGTATCAAGATATATGTATCAAGATATAAGAAACAAATCTTGTTGAAATGTCTGTATTGTATCAAAAGTTATATCCAGAAAACCAGAAAAAGAAAAGACAGCTGCTTTATGTCCACGAAATGTGGATTTCCTTAACTCAGGACTTCTCAAACTGGGGCATCTCAATGCCCCAGCCAGAGGGCCCTGGCCCCTGCCCCCTTAAGCGGTGGGGGCAGGGGGGAGGCAGCAATGCAACTCGAATTTGTGCCAATGATTTTGGTGGTGCAGATCTGAGTAGCCCTTTTGGGGCTGCTGCAGCTCTCCCTGGGGTAAGAGGAAAAGTTTTCTCTTGCCTTGGGCTGAGGCTCAGACAGTCCAAAATTTGCACTGGATACAGCTCAGGACTGCCAGTCCACCTGTTCCAGTGCAAGTTAGGATTGCACCATAAGTTGCTAGTGAGGTTATTTCTCCAAGTTCTTTGAGCACTCTGGCATCCCTGTCCATGAAGATCTCTTGTTCTTTCTGGTGCCTTTGTTTCAACTGTGAATTTCTCTCTGTTGCTACTTTTGAGTAGCAGAGCTGTTTTTTATTTTTCTGTTTGTGTATGCTTATAGCTTATAAAATGCAACGTTACAATTAAAAAGATATTTTAAAATGCCTATATTGATCTTTGTTTTCTTTTTGCCCAAGGGCTGTGAATTTCAGACCAAATGTTTGGCCATTGATACTTTTACATTTAGTTGGCAACCTTCAGTCTCGAAAGACTATGGTATCGCACTCTGAAAGGTGGTTCTGGAACAGCGTCTAGTGTGGCTGAAAAGGCCGATTCGGGAGTGACAATCCCTTCCACACTGGGAGCAAGTGCAGTCTGTCCCTGGCCTGTCTCCCTTGCTATGGGCCTTCCTTCTTTGCCTCTTAGCCTCAGACTGTTGGCCAAGTGTCTCTTCAAACTGGGAAAGGCCATGTTGCACAGCCTGCCTCCAAGCGGGTCGCTCAGAGGCCAGGGTTTCCCACTTGTTGCAGTCCACTCCTAAGGCCTTCAGATCCCTCTTGCAGATGTCCTTGTATCGCAGCTGTGGTCTACCTGTAGGGCGCTTTCCTTGCACGAGTTCTCCATAGAGGAGATCCTTTGGGATCCGGCCATCATCCATTCTCACGACATGACCGAGCCAACGCAGGCATCTCTGTTTCAGTAGTGCATACATGCTAGGGATTCCAGCACGTTCCAGGACTGTGTTGTTTGGAACTTTGTCCTGCCAGGTGATGCCGAGAATACGTCGGAGGCAGCGCATGTGGAAAGCATTCAGTTTCCTCTCCTGTTGTGAGTGAAGAGTCCATGACTCGCTGCAGTACAGAAGTGTACTCAGGACGCAAGCTTTGTAGACCTGGATCTTGGTATGTTCCGTCAGCTTCTTGTTGGACCATACTCTCTTTGTGAGTCTGGAAAACGTGGTAGCTGCTTTACCGATGCGTTTGTTTAGCTCGGTATCGAGAGAAAGAGTGTTTGAGCCAAGGTACACAAAGTCATGGACAACCTCCAGTTCATGTGCAGAGATTGTAATGCAGGGAGGTGAGTCCACATCCTGAACCATGACCTGTGTTTTCTTCAGGCTGATTGTCAGTCCAAAATCTTGGCAGGCCTTGCTAAAATGATCCATGAGCTGCTGGAGATCTTTGGCAGAGTGGGTAGTGATAGCTGCATCGTCGGCAAAGAGGAAGTCTCGCAGACATTTCAGCTGGACTTTGGACTTTGCTCTCAGTCTGGAGAGGTTGAAGAGCTTTCCATCTGATCTGGTCCGGAGATAGATGCCTTCTGTTGTAGTTCCAAAGGCCTGCTTCAGCAGGACAGCGAAGAAGATCCCAAACAAGGTTGGTGCAAGAACACAGCCCTGCTTCACGCCGCTTCGGATGTCAAAGGGGTCTGATGTGGAGCCATCAAAGACAACAGTGCCCTTCATGTCCTTGTGGAAGGATCTGATGATGCTGAGGAGCGTGGGTGGACATCCAATCTTGGGGAGAATCCCTGCTGACCAGGTCGAAAACCATTGATAATTGATAAGCCATTGATAATTTTACATTTGCATACATCTGAATGGATTAGCATATGACAATGTCTCTTTTCTTGTGCTTTGATGTATGAGAGCTTGAAAGCATACTATTGACTACATAGTTTTAGGTGCAGACTGATACAGAATAGGGAAGGGTGGGATATAAGTAAATAAATAAAGTTCCTATATCTAATTGACACTTGAGGCAAAATGGTAAATGATCCCAATAACCTACAGCAGGGGTGCTCACACTTTTTTGGCTCGAGAGCTACTTTGAAACCCAGCAAGGCCCGGAGATCTACCAGGGGGGAAGGAAGCATCTGACAGACACCCCCTTTAATGTATGGAGCCCCTGCTGGAGTCTAGTCAGTTTCGTCAGTTTTGTTGCTGCATGCCTGAAGAGCAGCTAAAGTGTCAGTTTCAGTGTCAGTTTAGTGTCAGCTAAATATGTCAGTTTCGTCTAGTCACTAGACGAAACTGACATATTAACAGTTTGGAGAGACAGGGCTCCACGATCTACTCATTTTGCCTCACGATCTACCGGTAGATCGCGATCTACCTATTGAGCACCCCTGATCTACAGCTTTCTGTACTCATGTAAAAGAGCTTGCTAGATTTAAGGCTCTACATTTGGACTCTGCTAATTAGTTATTACTGCACAGAAAAATGGTGCTCCAGCTGGATGAGTGGATGATACTCAACATCTGATGTCAATTGAAGAAGGTTTGTTCGAGTGGAACAGCCATTCTGAGTTTGTTGTCACACAGGCCATTGATTTTGCCAGATATCTTAGAATTGTTCTAACCTAATAGAGACTGAACAATGCAAAACAAACCTTTTTGATTACTCCACTGAATATCAAGCAAATTACTAAAGAAGATCATCAATTTTTAAAATGCAGGTGTTGCTGTGGGTAGCTTGTGATTTGCACTGTGCCTGGGGGGGGGGGGGAAGGTTTTGAGAAATTTGATGCATAATCAATCTACCCAGTGCAAATGGAGCACAACTGCACAGCAGTCTCCTGAATTCCCATTTCAGCAATATAGCATTAAATGGAAGTGTGCCTAAAACAAAGCACACAGATATGGTGTGGGAGAATTCTGTAGTGGCATCATGAGAAGATATGCTGCTGCTGGACATCTCCCTGCAGTGCAGACACAGAGAACGTAAGACATCTGTGTTTTAGGGCAGGATACATATCTATAGTCTACTGAGGTCAGGAAAAATCTTCTTTTCTCCTAAGATCTTGGATATTTTTCCATTTTTTCCCCCCTCCAAGTGCCCAGATTTACACCCTTAACAACCAGGGGAAAAAATTTAGAAAGGGGAAGTAAAGATGGTCAAATATGTCTCTATTGCCCCCTAGAGGAACTTATTATAAATAACAGATTTGGAATAAGAATTATTTTTGGTTTTGAAATTCTGACTTCATGCCAAGACATGTTAGATAGATAGGGTTTAATGATGATGCTGGCCAAATGACCACCTACAACAGGGCAGTGTAACTAGTGCACTTCCCCACCGCCTGTTGTTAGTAAAAAAAAATTCAAAAATCTACAGGTGATAAGTGGATCAAGTTCCTCATTATATGTGGCACATGATTCAAGCTTGAAACATCTCTTGCTTTCCATTCTCCATCTATACTGCTGCCCATGATCCTCAGCAGCCAGGTAGGAGGCTGAAAAAGTAAAAGTGATAAATGAGAGAGGAGGAAAGCAGGGAGAGGACATGTTGAGTTCACAATGGGGAAAACTCTTGATGAACCCTAGTGATGCAAGCACCCAGATATTGTGTTGTTGGAGGACGGGCTGGAAAACATACAAGGGCTATTTTTAGCCCTCCTCAAACATTAAGTGCTGATGCTGTGGGGGAGTGAGAGTGCCTTGGCAAGGCCTAGCCCCAAGCCAATGTGCTTCTGAAGCCCTTCTATCTTCTTTCTCTGTGAAGAGCACAACAAACACTCTGCCACAACAAGCACCCTTCATGTAGAGAGATCCTCTCTACAATAGTGTTCTTAAACAGCTCTCCCCAAGGGAAAGTTTGTGGCTGCAGGCAAATGCTATCTATGAGGACTGCAGGGGGGCTTTGGGAGTCGGTCAGAGCAGGGGCTGGGGCTTGCTGTCCAGCACCCATGGTTATAATGTCTGAAGAGGATTTACATGTGATACATAAGTGATGGTAGCTTTTATCTTTCTGCTTCTGCAGCTATGGATGAGTAAGTTACATTGTGATTTGACCAGAGAGGTTGGAGGCATGTGCCTCTGTGGAGAAGGCCAGATGCTGAGAAGAGAGTTTCATCTGCTCTGGGAGTGGTTATTCTGAAGTCTTAGGTGGATAGCTTTCCAAGTCTTGCTACTTGAGACCCCTTGGACTGGACTCATCAAGAGCTGAAACTGTGACCTTTACAGAGCATTTGCTAAATGCTCCTAAAGAGCTGAAACTGTGCTCTTTACAGAGCATTTGCTCTACCACAGAACCAGGGTCCCATCCCATAACATCCCACTCATTTTTATATATAACATGCCATATTCCAAATTTGATTCTTTTTGTCGCACTGAAATCCTGTCAGAGATACCCATTCAAAATGGTGAATCAGAATCTGCCAATGGCTTTATTTTAACATGGTAGGCATTTCTTTTGACCAGAGGCACAGCTCAATCTTTCTCAAAATTATATTTACATATCCTCCCCTGAAAGATCCTTTGGACACAAAGGTTTTTCCCATTCGGGTTCTCAAAGGACCAAGAACGCTAGTCCTCATTCAGTCAGGCTGGCCCCACAGACCAGGCATCTGCTTCTTCTTTGTGACGACAAAAAACAGAGAGGTGCTTGCTCATTTCACAGATAGTGTATCTTTTTCTTATAAGCAGAGGATGGCAGAAAAAAGGCTTAGCTCTGGGGATTACAATGCAGTTTTTCAAGAAGATAATGGAATGCTTTTCACATCCCAAGCTTCCTGCAAATCCTCCCATAAATTTAACAATAGCATCCTCTGGTGGAGTTAACATGAGTCACCTAATCAGTCTCCATCTGTTCGTTTCCATGAAACCTGTCTTAACCTGACAATGGGGCAAGAAAAATGAAGCTGACCCAGGAAGGAAAAAGCATCCACTTTCTTAGAACTAAGACAGTTTAAAAATTCACTTTTCTCTAGTGGCAGTGGAACAGGTTGACATGATGGTAGTATTTATATTTTCAATATAGCCAATCTTCCTTTTTGCTCAGAACAGAGAGTAGATGCAGCAAAATATTTTATAAGCCAAGCCTATGTCTGCACAGACCACTGTAGGGCTCAATGAAGCTATGATACAACATTGCCTGATCTATGTGAACAAGAACTTCTGTCTGTTCACTGGCAGTGTGCAGGACTTGTCCACCCCCATGAGGCCAACTGAGGCAGTTGCCTCATGGAACAGATTGGAGGGGGGCACCCACCTCCACTTCCACCACCTGGAAACTCTGACTTTGGCTGCAATCCTAACCACACTTTCCTGACAGTAAGCCCCACTGAACAAAATAGGACTTATTTCTGAGTAGA